>NC_065443.1:34918550-35243550 GCF_917563875.1 Diabrotica virgifera virgifera
CGGGGGTGGAGCCCCAAAATTGATAAGTTTTTAAAACGATGTTTAAAAAAATACATTTTTCCCTAAAGGTAACGAAAATTAAGAAGAAATCCTGCGGCAATTATTCACAAATAATTGATTGAATTTTTGGTATAGGTTTCACTTAAGGGTAATTGCCCTTTTTTTAATTACAGGGTGTTACATTTTAAAAAACCCCTTTTTATACTATCTGAACCGTTTATGCTAGAGTAAAAAGACTTTCAGCGATTACCCATGTACTGGTGCTATTTACAAATTTGTATAATTCACCCCCATTTTTTTCCCGGAACCACCCAAAAAAAAAGAAGAATTAATAAATAAAGTGATTTTCTTGGAATCCTTCACACACAATGCCCTTTATTAATATGCTTCATATATCATTTTGTGCACGTTATCATTACCCATGCATGGACACCAAAAGCTATTTCCTAGTGCAGCCCCTGTAGCCAAAAAAAAAATAAATAAAATGGGGGCTTGAAATTTTATTTTGTTTTTTGCTTTTTGATCCATATGGGCATATGCTTCATCAATAGTGCTTTTCAAAAATATATATGGTTATTGCAACATCCCTGCGGAAACCACCCTATCCTTGAAAATATACTGCAGAAACTACGCCTATCCCTTGGCGAGCATATTTTTACGATTTTCTCATTACCTATGCATTCTTTTTAAACAAAACTTATACAAGGTTAAAGAACACTATTTACTCTAAAAATTAGGTCCCATTCATTTTTTTCGTATAAGCAACCGTTACGGCACAGTGGCGCCGTAAACCTCATATATGCTTTGGCGGGCTCCACTTTTTGTTTTTTTTTTCGTCATCTGTTCGTTTTATTGATAAAGTACTTATGTAAAATAAAACAACACAGTGTAACCTACAAATTATGATTTATGCACATTTTACAATCTTTGCGCCCCAAAGTCACAGTGGTAGCCCAAACTCAATTTTTGCATATTTTTGCCACCTACACGCATTTTATTGAATTAATGCTACCTTAATAGCACAATATTTACCCTTAGGTGGTCGATAAGCAATGGTGGATCCAGGAAGGGGTGATGGAGGTGATCACTTCCCTCCCCCCTCTCAAACCAATTGATATTATATTCAAAGATTATAAAAGTATTCTTTTATTTTTATAGAAATTTAGCCAATTGGCACCCCCCTCTTAACGATGCTGGATCCTCCACTGTCGCTAAAGCATAAAAAGTACGCCATTCTTATAAAAATAATAATATAATATAAGTATTTCTATAAAAATAAATGAAAATTTTTATAATCTTTGAATATAATATCACTTGGTTTGACAGGGGGGGAGATGATCACCCCCATCACCCCTCCCTGGATACACCACTGCTTAGCGACAACTTAAGGGTAAATATTGTGCTATTAAGGTAGCATTAATGCAATAAAATGCGTGTAGGTGGCGAAAATAGGCAAAAATTGATTTTGGGCCACCACTGTGGCTTTGGGGCGCAAAGATTGTAAAGTGTGCATAGATCATAATTTGTAGGTTACACTGTGTTGTTTTATTTTACATAAGTACTTTATCAATAAAACGAACAGATGACGAAAAAAAAACAAAAACTGGAGCCCGCCAAAACATATATGAGGTTTACAGCGCGCCACTGTGCCGTAACGGTTGCTTATACGAAAAAAATGAATAGGACCTAATTTTTAGAGTAAACAGTGATCTTTAATCTTGTATAAGTTTTGTTTAAAAAGAATGCAGAGGTAATGAGAAAATCGTAAAAACGTCCTCGCCAAGGGATAGGGGTAATTTCTGCAGTATATTTTCAATGATAGGGGTGGTTTCCGCAGGGATGTTGCAATAACCATATATATTTTTGAAAAGCACTATTAATGAAGCATATGCCCATATGGATCAAAAAGCAAAAAACAAAAAAAAATTCAACCCCCATTTTATTTATTTTTTTTTGGCTACAGGGGCTGCACTAGGAAATCGCTTTTGGTGTCCATGCATGGGTAATAATAACGTGCATAAAATGATATATGAAGCATATTAATACAGGGCACTGTGTGTGAAGGATTCCAAGAAAATCACTTTATTTATTAATTCTTCTTTTTTGGGGTGGGTCTGGGGAAAAAATGGGGGTTCATTATACAAATTTGTAAATAGCACCAGTACATGGGTAATCGCTGAAAGTCTTTTTACTCTAGCATAAACGGTTCAGATGGTATAAAAAGAAGTTTTTTAAAATGTAACACCCTGTAATTAAAAACAGGGCAATTACCCTTAAGCGAAACCTATACCATAAAATCAGTCACTTATTTGTGAATAATTGCCGCTGGATTCCTTCTTCATTTCTGTTACAGTTAGAAAAAAATATATTTTTTAAAAAACATCTTTTTTTAAAACTTGTCAAATTTGGGGCGCCACCCCCGCTAAACGGTGGATGATAGACATATGCTGTCAGGAAATAAATCGTAGAAAATATAGTCCTCTTCATATTTCTATAAAAAAAATTTGTAAAAGGTACAGGAAGGGCTACGTTCCGCAAAAACCACAAATTACCCCCTTTAAAGGGGTGAAAAGGGGGGTTCCGGGGCGAAATTTTTTCAGAAAAAGGTAGTCTTATAATAAGTACCCCTTTATATAACAGAAAAAAAATAAAACCGGACTTGTGTCCATTTTGCAAGGTTCAACCTCTGTTTTCTACACTAAAATAAATTTGACGTGTTATTGCATATTTTTAGATCTTCTATAGAACCCTAATTATAGAGGATAGTACCCTCTATTTTTAGAGATCTAAACTCGATACTTGTAAAGTACTAAGGTAGACCTTTTACAAAACAGCACCAGCATTATTGCTTCCTCGTATTAAATGATAAATAAATGCTACATCTGGCAATATTCGCGTTTCTTCAAGAGTAGGCAATTGAAGTAAAAATTGTAAAACATTATAATTCGATTTCATTTACAGGTTTACAAGTTTACAGGTTTACAATTATTCTGCGATATTTCTTACAGATATGTGTAGCATTTATAATACGGAGATCAGATGTTGCCAGATAATACTGGAAACAGCAGAGATGAGAACCCTTCGAATAATCGATGATTAGATACTATTAAATAGAGCTAGAAATGCAGATATATGACGGAGATGCAAGGTAGACAACAATAACTGGTTAAAAAATAAAAGGGTAGAATCGAACGACCGCATAAGACGAATGACACCAAAAATAGAGTAGTAAGATGGCTAGACACGGTTCACGAGGAAGACAATCAGTGGGAAGACCACGGAAACGATGGAATGACAACTTACAGAAGGGACATTGTAAAAACAGACAGTAATGTCTACACAAAAATATGAAGAAGAAGAAGAGGGTGTTCAGATAGGCTAAGCCCCCTATAGTTTGAACAATTTTTTCCATCTCCTTTTTTTGTATACAGGGTGTTTCATTAATAATTGTCCATATAGTAACTGGAGAAACCTTAGTACAAAATACGAAGATTTAACCTAAAACACTTAAATAAAATGTGGTTCCTTACTGAGTTACAGGGTGTTTTATCTAAAAATTTTAAAACTATTCTTGCTCAGCATTTTAAAACTATTCGACATATCATTTTCATACTTGGCAGAAAGTGCGACTGCTATACACCCTACTAAATTATGATACACAAATGTTTCTAACTACTACCAGAGGCGTACGACAGGGGATTGAGAATGGTTGACCCTTGTCAAATTCTACGCCACTGGAGGAATTACTATTTTAGTACCATTTTTAGATTGCCCAATACTTTCTACGTAAATAATATACTGTTCATTGGTAACGATAAAGTCATTAGTTTTAGAGATATTTGAAGTTAAATATGAAACGGCACAGTTATTTTGATTAATTTATGATATAATTCTTATGATTAAAATTAAAAAATTATTTGTAGCCAGTACTTTAGAACTGTTTGGCGTATCCGTATCATACTTGGCAGAATGTGTAGGTACTGTACATCCTACTAAATTAAGATAAATAAGCGTTTCTAGCTACTACCAGAGGCGTACGACAGGGGATAGTGGCTGGTTGACCCTTCCCAAATTCTACGCCACTGACGAAATTGCTATTTTAGTGTAATTTTATGATTTTCCAACACTTTTACGTAAATAATATACTCTACATTCGTAACGATAAAATGATTAGTTTTCGAGATATTTGAAATTAAAAATGAAGCGACACACTACATTAATCAAAATAACCGTGTCGTTTCATTTTTAACTTCAAAGATCTCGAAAACTAATGACTTTATCGTTACGAATGAAGAGGATATTATTTTCATAGAAAATATTGGAGAATCCAAAAATTAAACTAAAATAGCAATTCCGCCAGTGGCGTAGAATTTAGAAAGGGTCAACCATTCACTTTCCCCCGTCGTACGCCTCTGGTAACAGCCAGAAATGTTTTTTAACATAATTTAGTAGTTTGTACAGTACCTATACTTCCGGCCGAGTATGAAAAGGATACGTCGAATAGTTTTAAAATGCTGAGCAAAAATAATTTTTAAATTTTTAGATAAAACACCCTGTAACTCAGTAAGGAACCACATTTTATTTAAGTGTTTTAGGTTAAATCTTCGTATTTTGTGCTAAGGTTTCTCCAGTTACTATATGGACAATTATTAATGAAACACCCTGTATATTATTATGTGCTTTTGTCCACTCCGGTGGTAAGTCATGACCTTTATATAATAAGGTGAAAACATACACCAGTAGTTCTCGTAATACTTGTGGGCTGTGTTTTAGTAATTCGTTCGGTATTCCTTGTGGTCCGCATGACTTTCGATTTTTGAAGATATTCTTCGTTAGCGGCGAATCGATTGAGGGTAAAATTGTACATTTACCGCGCGCCTGCGCACACTGACAGTATGTAGTTCTGACAGTATGTAGTTCATTGCTAATCTTTCAAGATAGGTATGTATGTATCTGCAACCGTGCAAATAAGTCATTAAAAGAATATATTGGTAGTTTTAGGAAATGTATTATTTATTATAATTCTTGTGTTTTTGGATTAATAAAATATTATGTAAGCATAACATTTTTACACTATATGTCGCCGTGTTGTGTAATTATATCCGAACTTACATGTTCATTTCTAGTGCCTCGATGGAGTAGTTAGAAATGCGTTAGCACTGAGATTGGAAGGTTGCGGGTTCAATTCCCGGGGCGATTCATATTTTTTTTTATTTTTGGTTTTAATAAAAATTTTTTGAAAGTGGTAGATAAGAAAGTTAGTTTTATTTTAAAATAAAATACAAATAACCTTTTAAGTATATTTACTTCGTTTAAATTACCTATTATATAATAGAAGAATATCTTCTTACGTGCGTACATAGTAGTACACACACATTCTTTTTTTGAGTTCGTATTGCATTCTCGACTTCCTATACTGTTATATCCTACACTGTTATATTCATCGTATTCTACTTCCAACGTTGTTGTACTGATGTTCGTGAATTGTGGTCTTGTTTTAGTCAAAAGTTGTGAGTAATGTTTGGTCCAAGATCTTTCTTCTAGTAAATATATTCTACTAGTTTCTTTTCTGTTTGTTCTTAGATTTTTTACTGTTTCCCATGCTTCTCTTGACCTTGTTGACCCTATACCTATATTTGTTGAGCTCTTCGCATTTATTTTCCCAGGAAATATTTTGTGTTTTCGTCACTAGATTTTTCACTTCTGTCTTTGATCTTGCATATGTTCGTCTATCATCTGGGTCATTTGTTTGTAGCCATTTTTGATACGCTTTATATTGATAGTAGATGGTAAAAATTGATTGATTTTAAAACTTGAGTTCAATCAGTGAGATTGCTTTCCATCCAACCTAATATTCTTCCATCTAAACCTACATTATATAGTTTAGTGGTTAGGACAGTATGACTCACTCTGTGGAATACTTTGGAGAATCGTATATACTGATCATGCCATTCAAAAGCATCTAACAAAAATGCCTCGAAAATTAAAATATTGTTAGTAGTAGAACGTTCCGGAATAAACCCACGTTGATCGGGCATTACAGTATAGACCAGAGCGGATCTGTGAAAAAACGTCTATTTTTGGATGTGCGAGGTGGCATTCGGATTTTTGCAGATAAATTCAGGTGACAACTTCAACAATAATAATTGACTTATATGCTTCTTCTCAAATATGCCCGGAACATTAATAAAAAGATTAAAATATTTAAAAATTTCGAAAAACATCGATTTTTTTCTTTCTTTGCTCATAACTTTAAACGATTCATTTTGGAACAAATTCGTAGGGAAATCAAATAAAGGTCATTGAATTTTGTATGATAAACGACTGGTAAAAAATATCTTGAATTATTAACCTTTCTGCAAAATAGCAATAAATAAAAAATAAGGGGGCAAACTAAGCCTGTTTTTATTCAATATTTTTCAACCACTTTGGTTGCACTTAGAACTTTCGTAATTTGCTTAGAAAATTCCTACAACATACTTAAGGCCATCGGTACATAATTCGCAAATATTTTACAGGTATCCCTACTTTTTCTGTCTTTACACGGCAAATTACCTGTAGTAAAACTCACACTGGTATGGATATGTAAACATTACTAGAATGTCATTCTACTTGAAAATGTCATCATTAATTTAAAGAGATGGCTTTTGAACGTTCTTGGATAACCCTTATTTTTATAATTGCAAATTCTTAGTTCAGTAAATAAATGTGATCATTTTTTCACTAACTATATATTCAGTGATTGTAATAATTTATATGTATGTACAACAAAAACTAATACTTAATCGAGAAAAGAGGAAAAGTGTTTAAGTGATTTTTTAATAATATATTGTTTCTATGGAACGCTTACAATTTTGGACATCTATAACAACAAAATACTTGGAACACAGAATATATTATCCTGATGTATTCTCTGCTGGGATCTTCCACAAATAATGCAGAATAAATAACTTTTTATTAAGTTCACATCTTAAATCAATTATTTATCAAATACACTATATATCAATATTGTAGCGGAAGAGAAATCTTGGCCGATCCCCGTATAACAGTAAACACCTCGAGAATGACGTAATCGGATGTGCTAGGCCTCGCCGGAGAATTCTGGAAGGTACGTCACGTAGGCGGAACAAGCCGATAGCTCGAGATGGGAGTCGATTGTTCCAGAATAACAACTGGGTATAAATACGGGCATATTTTGTGAATAAGTTTAGTGTATAAGATAAATTCGTCTGTAACTTATATAAATAAAGTCGTATATAAATTACGAACCGCTAGTTTTATTGTAATTAGAAGTAATTACACTAATCACGCTACAGTTGGTGTCGGTGTTCGGTTAACTTAGTGCGATATAAATAAGTGAATTACAGAGAGACTTTACAAGACTTTTGAACTTTATTCGTCGGGAACAACCGGAGTGCGTTAATTGTTCGGTATTCGGAAAGACTTTAAAATACTTTTGGACTTTATTCGTCGGGAATAGTTAAAGTGCGTTGATTGTTCGGTATTCGGAAAGACTGTTAAAAGACATTTTGGAAAGTACGTGTGTGCCGACCAAAGATGTTGCTACAAGAACTTACAGTAAAACAGCTCCGTGAACAGCTCGAGGAACGGGATCTGGACAGCAGTGGGCTCAAGATAGTCCTACAAGCACGACTCGAGGATGTCCTCACGAAGAACGGAGAAGACCCAAAGACGTTCCACTTCCAGTCAGCAGAACAAGTAATCTTATCGAAATTAAAAACTGTTTCTGAAACGATCGATGAAACTTCTAGAAGAAGCGACGAGAAACTTGAAGAAGTTAGTAGACAGAACAACGAGAAATTTGAAAGTGTTTCTCAAAAGATCGATGAAACTTCTAGAAGAAGCGACGAGAAACTTGAAGAAGTTAGTAGAAGAAGCGACGAGAAACTTGAAGAAGTTAGTAGAAAAAGCGACGAGAAATTCGAAAATGTTGCTAAAAGATTCGATGAGACTTCTCAAATAATTAAAGAGGTCTGTAGGCAAAACAACGAAAAACTAGAAGAAGTTTGTAGACAGAATGACAAGAAATTTGAAGAAGTTTCTAGAACATTCGATAAGATGCAGAAAAGTGTAGAGACCGTAGAAGAAAAGATCAAACAACTAGAGAGCATGATAACCGATACAAAAGTACAACCATCAGTTAATGCAGCAGCGTTAGATCCTGTAGTGAAAGATGAACTACCGAGAGACGAAACGTCGCATAATATGAGATTCAAATTACCACCATTCGATGGAAAGTCCTCTTGGTCCATATATCTTAGACAATTTGAAGCTATTGCGACCGCCAATCATTGGACCGAACAGGAAAGGCTGTTTCCTTGACTGCTGCTTTGCGAGGTGATGCTGCAGATATATTAAGATCAATTCCTAAGGGTCAAGAAAATTGTTACCAGACCTTGTTCACTCGTCTAGAAAAACGCTATGGAGATGCCCATCTACAACAAGTATACAAAGCACAACTGCGAAGTAGAAGTCAACGAGCAAGTGAGAATCTGCAAGAATTTGAAGCAGATGTGGCTCGTGTGGTGCGGTTGGCTTATCCAGAGGTGCCAGACAGCGTTTTAGAAGAAATTGCAGTAGATACCTTCGTCAATGGGCTGAAAGATAATGAACTACAGAAAGCTTTACGACTAGCAAGGCCGAAAGTTTTAGATGAAGCACTTGCTATCGCCTTGGAACACGAAGCAGCTAGCCAAGCTTCACGAAACAATCGAGTAATAACCGTGGAAAAAGGCGATAAGAGAAAAGATGAACGTTTGGTGGAAATGGTACGGAGGGTGATTCGTGACACGATGCCGAAGAGACGCATGAAGAGGGCTGGAAGAGTTGGTTCAAATACAGATGCTTCCTCGATACGGCCATGCAGTGAAAGTTGTAATCACCGGCTTAAAGTAGATGAACAGCTTTGCCCTGTGAGACGAACTACCGTCGTTAATGAGCAATGGCAGCCACAACAGTTACAAGAAGCCCAAGAAGACGATCCATGTATAAAAAGAGTATTGGATTGGATGCGTCGAGGTGAGAGACCTAGTTGGCAAAACATTAGTGCATGTAGTCCGGAAGTCAAGGCCTACTGGAGCCAATGGAATTGCCTGATACTAAAAGATGATCTTCTGTACAGAACCTTTGAGAACGATGATGGTACAGAATCTAAGCTTCAGTTGATTGTACCTAAAAGTAAAGTGTCAGAAGTATTGCGTCAGTTGCATGACGGTACATCAGGTGGACACTTTGGTATTACGAAGACTCTGCAAAAGGTTCGAGAACGGTTCTATTGGGTGAACTGTAAAGATGATGTAAGAAGATGGTGCCAGAAATGTGAACTGTGTGCATCCGGTAATGGTCCAGTTGGTAAAAAGAGAGCACCCATGAGACAGTACAATGTTGGCAGTCCTATGGAAAGAGTAGCAATCGACATTGCAGGTCCATTTCCAGAAACTGATGCTGGAAATAAATACATCCTGGTAGCCATGGATTATTTTACGAAATGGACCGAGGCCTATGCATTACCGAATCAAGAAGCTGCTACCGTTGCAGAGGTACTTGTTAAAGAATTCTTCAGCCGATTTGGTGTTCCCTTGGAGATCCACTCCGACCAAGGGCGAAACTTTGAGTCAGCTCTTTTCCAAAACGTTTGTAAATTGATTGGTGCCAATAAGACCAGAACAACACCCCTGCATCCTCAATCAGATGGAATGGTCGAGAGGATGAACCGAACGATGGGTAAACACTTGTCCAAAGTTGTATCTGAACATCAGCGAGATTGGGACCAACACATTCATTTATTCCTGATGGCCTACCGCTCGGCCGTAAATGAAACTACAGGTCAAACACCAACCTGCCTGATGTTGGGTCGTGAAGTTCGGTTGCCCTGCGACCTAGAGTTTGGCTGCGGACCTTCCGAGGAACATGTTGCAGGCGAAGACTACGTTGACCGCCTGAAATTACGAATGAACAACATTCATGAACTTGCCCGACAACACATCCAGATAGCCAGTGACAGAATGAAAGATCAATATGATTCTCGATGCAAGAATGAAAGCTTCGAAGTAGGTGATCTTGTCTGGCTTTATAATCCGCAACGTCGTCGAGGCTTATGTCCTAAACTGCAAAGACAATGGGAAGGTCCATATGAAGTTAAGAAGAAAATAAATGACGTAATATATAGAATTAAGAAGTTGCCAAACGGTAAACCAAAAGTTATTCACATAAATCGTCTTGCACCATATGCTGGCTCAAATGAAACAGAAGAAGCACGAGTCCTCCAACAGGAGATGAAAGATGTCGCACAGCCAAGTTTTAATCAATTTATGTCAAATTACGCAGCGAGAAAGAGTGCTAGATTCGGCGTGACCACAGAAGTTCAGCAAGATCTGTTTGGTGTTCCAGAAAACGTCTCTCTGGCCCACTGTGTTGCCCAAGACCTCGAGATGACTAAAGGAATATCGTCCGTATTCAATAGAAAGTTCGGCCGCCTGGACGAGTTAAGAAATCAGCAGCCTAAAATTGGAAGAGTACTGCGATTGGAAGATGGTCCTCGATCTTTGCTGTATATGGTGACCAGAAAGTCTTATACGGACACGCCAAGCTACGAGAACATATGGCGTGTTCTAACTAATTTGAAGAAAATCGTGTGTAATTATGACATCAAAAATTTGGCTTTACCAAAAATAGGCCATGCAGTAGAAAATCTGGATTGGAAGATTGTGAGAAGCATGCTTGAAGTGGTCTTCAGAGGAACTGGTGTACAAATCACTGTGTGTTGCATGAACCCGAAGATGTCGTACCCTTCAAAGACAGTAGACTGTTATTTCTTCTTGAAGGGTGTATGCAGAGCTGGAGAGTCGTGTAGATTCCGCCATCCTGGGCCTTCATTTAGAGTTGCTGATCGAGACGCTCAGATCTTAAGAGGGGAGCAGTGTAGCGGAAGAGAAATCTTGGCCGATCCCCGTATAACAGTAAACACCTCGAGAATGACGTAATCGGATGTGCTAGGCCTCGCCGGAGAATTCTGGAAGGTACGTCACGTAGGCGGAACAAGCCGATAGCTCGAGATGGGAGTCGATTGTTCCAGAATAACAACTGGGTATAAATACGGGCATATTTTGTGAATAAGTTTAGTGTATAAGATAAATTCGTCTGTAACTTATATAAATAAAGTCGTATATAAATTACGAACCGCTAGTTTTATTGTAATTAGAAGTAATTACACTAATCACGCTACAATATTATTTGTTACCGAAAGGCATGGAGACGTCTGATTTATTTACTTACCTCGACACCGTAAGGTACAAGAGGACGGCTTAAGAGGAAACAGTAGCGATCAACAGGTAGCGAAAACGCGTTCCAAGATTGCGGCTGTAATTTTGAATATTTTTTCGAGATATTTGGCACACGTATTCGTAATCTAATAAAGAATGGCGGTACAGAGCCCAATTTGAAAAATATATTAATATGTGGAAATTACTCTGTAATTAAATACAATATTAAAAAAACGAGCCTGTACCGCCATTAAGAAGAACAAAAAAAATACACTTTCTTCAAATAAACTTTTTTATCCGATGCCTAGATTTTGTGTCATTTTAGAACTACTAAAATTTTTTATTTCATTAGTAGTTCCAAAATGACACAAAATTTAGGCATCGGATAAAAAAGTTTATTTGAAGAAAGTGTATATTTTTGTTCTTAATGGCGGTACAGGTTCGTTTTTTTAATATTGTATTTAATTACAGAGTAATTTCCACATATTAATATATTTTTTAAATTGGGCTCTGTACCGCCATTCTTTATTATATTACGAATACGTGTGCCAAATATCTCGAAAAAATATTCAAAATTACAGCCGCAATCTTGGAACGCGTTTTGGCTACCTGTTGATCGCTACTGTATCACCTTAAGTAAGTAAGTAAGTAAGTAAGTATCAATATTATATAATCCACAAGTCAAAATATTCCCGATGCCATGTCAAATATTGAAAATTGTCACTGTCTGACTGACAGTATGCTGACAATATTCTCTTCGACTGAGTGAGTTGTATGACAAAGATAGATTTGGAAATATTACCACGGACATTGTGTTCATTTTTTCAAATCCTTAAAAAGCTAATAAATATTTTTGAAAAATTTAAACGCAGAATGAAAGACTATATTTTTACCGAGGGCCGAAAGTCCCTTAAAATAAACAAAACGTTTATTTTGTATGAGATATTTTAAATTAAACAACACACTACATTTTCTGTTAGTTTTTAACCCCTGTAACTTATTATAATAAACATTATAGAAGTTTTCAGGGACTTTCGGCCCTCACCAATAAAGTAATTTTTCATTCTGCGTTTAAATTTTTCAAAAATATTTATTAGATTTCTCAGGATTCGAAAAACATGAATCCCCATTTGAATTGCTTTGCAACCAAAAATACGTACCCATCCTCTTAAATGGTTCACCAAATTTCATTAAAATAGACTTGATAGATTTTGCAGAATAATTTTGCAATCTAATTTTTTTTTAAAACGGTTCAAATTTTTTGAAAACTTTCTAAAGAAAAAGTGGACCATTTAGAAATTTGCTAATTTTGTTACATATAAAGAGGTTCTCTATCTATCTAATACACTTTACAAGATTAAAATCGGATTAATAAGGCGGCATCAGCACTGTTTTAAATTTATAAACAATTTTTTGGCTTATAAACAAATACAGTGAGGACGTAGTGGCGTCTCTGGAGATAAATCTGGAAACAGGTCGATTTTTATTTTTAAGTTCTAATTTTTTGGTATATATATCATACTAGTGACGTCATCCATCTGGGCGTGATGACGTAATCGATGATTTTCTTTAAATAAAAATAGGTGCCGTGTGGTAGCTCAATCGAAATTCTATTCATTTTTGTATTTACTAATATGACATTTTATTCAGGAATATAAACATCAACATAATTATTTATACAGGGTTTGAATTAAAAAAAAATTTGAATGAAATTAATTCCAATATTTAGATTACGTCATCACACCCAGATAAATGACGTCACTAGTATGATATTTATGCCAAAAAAATTATAATTTAAAAATAAAAATCGATTTGTTTAGGGATTTATCTCCAGAGTCACCCATTCCCAAGAAAATGAATTAAATTTATTCCAACTCAAACGTCCTCACTCTATTTGTTTATAAGCCAAAACTATATTTATAATTTTAAAACAGTGCTGAGGCCGCTTAAATAATCCAATTTTAATTCTGTAAAGTGTATGAGATAGGTAGAGAACCTCTTTATATGTGAAAAATTAGCAAACTTCTAAATGGGCTACTTTTGTTCAGAAAATTTTTAAAAAATTTTAACTTTTTTAAAAAAATTTAGATTGCGAATTTATTATGCAAAATCTATTAGGTTGATTTTAATGAAATTTGGTGGACGGTTTAAGTATATTGTAAGAATTTTCTAAGAGAATTATGAAGGTTCTACGTGCAACCAAAGTGGTTGAAAAACATTGAATAAAAACATTCTTTTTGCCCCCTATTTTCTATTTATTGATATTTTGCAGAAAGGGTAATAATTTAAGACATTTTAAACCAGTCGTGTATTAAAAAAAATTGAATTATATTTATTTTCTTTCTCTATGACTTTGTTCCAAAATGAATCGTTTTAAAGTTATAAGCAATGAAATTGGAAAAAAAATCGATATTTTTCCAAATTTTTATATATTTAAATTGTTTTATTAATGTTCCGGGCATATTTGAGAAGGATCATAAATCAATTATAATTATTGAAGTTATCACCTAACTTTATCTGCAAAAATCGGAATGCCACCTCTCACATCTACCTCAAAACAGATCCGCCCTGGTCTAGTAGGATTAAAGTAGGACATACACTGTAATATAAAGTTCAGACGAAAACCACCCAAAACAGTATTGAATTCTATTTAGTTGCATATTATCACCTACTATAAACTTTCCGATAAATGGATTTGTCCAACATTTTACTGGAAACTTTGCATTCAATCTGCTAACGAGTAATAACATGTGTCACACTAACATCGACTGAAACATTTGGAGGGAAGTTGTGGGAGAAGCTCAATATTAGAAGCTCTTTAAACTCCTTGAAGTTCAATTAAGTATATCCAGCATAATTTTAGAATTGGACTAGTTCCGACAGTTTGTTCCTCATTGTTAATAAGGAATTTCGACAAAATCGCCAAAACAATTTAATGAAACAGTTCGGGGCAATTGCGATTATTCCTTTATTCAAAGTTTATACTGAATTTTTAGAGTACCGTAATATTTTGAAAAACTGATAAATATACAGGGTGTAACAAAAATGCAGGTCATAAATGAAATCACATATTATGGGACCAAAAATAGTTCGAATGAACCTAACTTACCTTAGTACAAATATGCACATAAAAAAGTTATAGCCCTTTGAAGTTACAAAATGAAAATCAATTTTTTCGAATATATCGAAAACTATTAGAGATTTTTTATTGAAAATGAATATGTGGCATTCTTGTGGCAGGAGCATCTTAAAGAAAAATTATAGTGAAATTTGTGCTCCCCATAAAAATTTTATGGGGGTTTTGTTCACTTAAACCCCCCAAACTTTTCTGTACGTTCCAATTAAATTATTATTGTGATACCATTAGTTAAATTCAATATTTTTAAAACTTTTTTGGCTCTTAGTATTTTTTCGATAAGGCAGTTTTTATCTAGTTGCGGCTGCTTTTTTAATATGTTTACATAAAAATTTTATGGTGGTTTGGATCTTTTAAACCCCCCAAATATTTGTGTACGCTCCAATTAAACTATTACTGCGGTACCATTAGTTAAAAACAATGTTTTTAAAACTTTTTTGCCTCTTTGTATTTTTTCGAGAAGGCACCTTTTATCGAGATATGGCTTATTTTTTAATACGGTTCAAAATATACCTAAAAATGTAAATTATACATACATTTTTATATTATTACATTCGGAAAATGAAAGAATACCCATGAACGAACATATAAAACACGCTGTATTTTCCTGTCACCGTGTCACAAAGAAAATTGCCAGCGCAAGTACATGTAATAATTATTATTACATGTACTTGCGCTGGCCAATTTTTTGTATGAAACGGTGACAGGAAAATACAGCGTGTTTTAAATATGTTCGTTCATGGGTATTCTTTCATTTTTCCGACTATACCAAGTCTCCATAATCGTACTTAACCATATACAAATATGTGGTGGATTTGAAAAATATTCAAAATATCTCGATAAAAACTGACTTTTCGAAAAAGTACTAAGAGCCAAAAAAGTTTTAAAAATATTGTGTTTAAGTAACGGTACTACAATAATAATTTAATTGGAACGTACACAAAAGTTTGGGGGGGTTTAAAGGAACTAAACCCCCATAAAATTTTTATAGGATGTCCAAATTTCACTATAATTTTTTCTTAAGATGCTACTGTCATAAGAATGCCATATATCCATTTTCAATAAAAAATCTTTAATAGTTTTCGATATATTGGAAAAAATCGATTTTCATTTTGTAACTTCAAAGGGTTGTAACTTTTTTTATATGCACATTAGTACTAAGGTAAGTTAGGCTCAATCAAACTATTTTTGGTCCTAGAATATGTGATTAAATTTATGACCTGTATTTTCGTTACACCCTGTATATATAGGCCGAGAGTTGTTAGACGCTTTTGGGTATTTGAGGCAATCTGACATCTTGTTCAGGTAACTCTTCCATAATAGCTTAATGCAAAAATTCAGGCCTGACTGGAGGGTAGCGGTCATTTACGCCAAAAATTACCCCCAAAATGAAAAAAAGGTGAAAAAATTTTTATTGCAAAAAATATCTTTGAGCCAACTTGTAATTTTTCTATCTGTCTATCTATAAGCGAGGTTACGACAGCCTATGCCGCTTCTCACATTTCGATCGTCATCGTTTTCACCGTTTTCTGTAGATACATTCGTCTTCTTTGATGGATCTCTCTCTCATTATGTGCTGTATATTTTCTTCACAGGCAACTTAAGACCCTTCTTCTTTTTTATTGCGGTATGTAATTTAAAGCTTTCTTTAGCCATCTATCTTCATTCTTCATTCATTTGTTTCACGTGACCATACCACACCGGTTGTCTCAATTATATCTACACTGGAATATACAATATTATTCCTCATTCTAATATCTTTATTCCTGATGTGATTTTTGGATATACACGCTCTCCTTAGATAATCAATTTCTACTTCTACTACTTCTATTATTTTTCTATCCTTTTTCGTGATCTGACAAACTTCTGCTCCATAAGTCATAATAGGCTCTACCAAGGTTCAATAGATTGTCAATTTCGTTTTTTGTCTTATATCATTAGAACATAGTAGTAGTGGTAGGGGAGCCCAAGCAGGGATTTTTGTAGTTACTCGAGCGCATCAAATTATTACATCGGGAGAAACCTTGTACCCTAAAAATGTACCTCTACCATATACTGGCTCTTAATGCAGGGGAGTTCATTAAGGGGGGACCGAAAAAAATATATCCTTAGAAAAACTCAAAATCGTCAGATCAAAATAAGATAAATACATGCAAAACAATGTATATTTCAAAAATCTGACGATTTGAGCGGGGCGTAAGAAAATGGGTAAGTCCCAAAGTTTCACAAGAAAAAAGCGAATATTTCGCGAAATGAAATGAGGGGTATAGAAGCAAAACCAGCAATCTCCACATTTTCATCAAATTGAGTTATTGCTGCCATCTATATTTTTGTGTTCATCTCTACAACTTCACAAAATATTATGTAGCAAAATCCCCAATATCTTGTGAATATTTAACGTCAAAAAATAGGGTTAGTAGCAAAAACAGCAATCTCCATCGGTGCGTGAGTAGCAACACCAGCAATCTCCGTTTTCATCAATCACAGCGCACAGCATATAACATGCTTCTATTCAGTCTTTGACGAAATTGCAACGCCTTTGAGTGTTATTAAGATTTTCTTAAAATTAATACGTATTTATTAAATTTATCGCCTTTGAATTGAAATAAATAGTTTTGGCTGTATTATCCTCTGTGGTATTGTAAGCGCGGAGAGCCGCACTATCGAACCGATATTGGACAACCAAAAAGTTTTTGTAAGGCTGGAAAAAATATCAGGATGATTAATCCTGGTATTATTGAATTAAGGGGTATTAAGATTAACCCCTTAAAACTTCGAGACGTTAATAAACTCCTAACAAAAACATTTTGGAGAAGAGTGGAAAATCTTGAGTTTTACCATAACGCTTTAAATAGGAATAATGATATGTTTGAAAACAATATTGATTCCGAAAAAAATGAAAAAGATATTGAACATATTGAAGGAGAAGCTGATGCTTGTGATGAAATTTCAGATATGATTGTTTAAAAAATTTTTGTTCCATAAATATTGGTTTTAAGATTTTTTCAATAAAAATTTAGTATCAAGGAAGATGTGTGTTTTTTGAATTCATATATTGTTTTTTCTGTTGCAAAATCGGCAATCTCCAAGTGTTTGGAGCAAAACCAGAAATCTCCAAATTTAAATTGTTAATCACTTAAAATTTAATGAAAATAATCGAGTTAATTTTTTGCATAACTAAAGCCAATGTACAAATAAATATAAATAACAAAAAAAAAACAAACTTCAATAAAACGCTAAAATTTTATTAAAAAATTCTATTTCCTGAAAAATTTGTCAAAGTGGAGATTGCTGGTTTTGCTTTTAGACCCCCTCAAATACAGATCGAAAAACTGAAAAATACCTGCTCAATATTTTACAAAAATCTATCGAATGATACCAAACACGACTTCTAGCGAAGAGGGGTGGGCGGTATATTTAAAATTTCAAATACGAATCCCGCGATATTTCGCAAAATGAACATCAGATCGAAATGAAAAATACACTTGTTCAGTATTATTAAAAAATTTATCGAATGGCGCCAAACACGATCCCCCACGGAGGTGGGATGGGGGTTACTTTAAAATCTTAAATGTGAACCCTCATTTTTTGTTGCAGATTTGGATTCCTTACGTAAAAATAAGTAAATTTTATTCGAGATATTTTTTCAAATTATGGATAGATGGCGCTATAATCTAAAAAAAACGATTGTTGGAAATGTAAAACTAAATTAAAAATGGAAAGTCCCCACTGAAATGAAAAACTTTACTTAACTTTTTTTGGTTTTAGGACCTACTCTTCACAGCCCAATAGGTGCCCATAACGCTCGAGTGACTGCACATTTAGCATACTTTGCTCCCCTACCATAGAATATTTACCGCTTATTTACCCTGCTACATTCTGTTTTCTATGTCTCTTTTGGTAGTGCCTTCCTTAGATATTATAATATCTAAGATATTTATATTCTTAACCTTTACCTATTCTTTACCGTCATATTAATTATTTGTGTATGTTTGTATAATTCTTCCATTTCGATCTCTTGGAATTTATATCTATATTCTGTCAGTAAGACCTCATAATGGTGTTTTCACTGTTTCAGATCTATTAACTATATGTTAGGTGTTTTCATTCCTTCTCTCCAGAGAGACTTTATCACCTTCCACACTTGTCCAACTTTTGTTCCACCTATATACCTATCCACCTCTGCACATTTTTGATCCCACACCTCGTTTTTACTTTTCACTACTTATCTTTTTATATCTTGATTTAATTTTGTATATCTCATGTGATCTTCCTACTAACTATTCTAAATGGGAAATAAGCCACAATTGAACTAAAAAATTATTTTATTAACGTTTCGACGTCCAAATCGGACGTCGTTGTAAAATAAAAAATATTAAGGACATTAATATTTTGTATTTTGACCACGACGTCCGATTTGGACGTTTAAACGTTAATAAAATCCTTTTTTATTTAAATTGTGGCTTATTTCCCATTTAGAATAGTTAGTTACAAAAATACCACAAGTAAATAATTTCAGAACAACATCTTCCTACTTTCTTGTTGACATTCATTTCTGGTGATTTCCGATCACTCTTCTTGATTTTTGTTTCATGTTTTTCTTTATACCCCAAAGCTTCAGTTGCAGCCTCATAAAAATGTATTTTTAAGTTGCTGGTATAATTCTTCCGCTGTTATAATTTCTCGCTTCACATTTTGTAATTTTGTAGCCAGTCGTGATTTGTAAAGAGATTTCGTTGAATCTTCTTTTAAGTTTATTCTATGTTATATTTAGGTGATGTTACTGTTGGTCCCTTTTTTATATTCTGTACCTGAGTGTTATTGTTGTTGCGATAGGTAGTTATCACGTTGTCCATTAAGTAAACGATTGTCGGATCCACATTCTTATTCACGGTATACCTTTACGTCAGTGGTTTTCAGCTACAAAGTTTAACGTTTGATTACACTCGATTATCGGGCGCAAATTCCTAGTAGATTGTATCCATGTAAATTTATGGATGTCTTTATGTTGAAAAAATCCATTCATAGTTTTGAGAGATATTGATTCAAAAAAATCTCTAAGAATCGCAAAAATCTCTTTTAGATCTTCTAACAATCTCTAAGTTGTCATTGGTTGTTTGTTCCCCATACCTTCCTACGACTCTGTTATTTTCTTCTCTTCCAGCTCTGCCATTTAAATCTCCTAGTACATAGATTTTACAGTTTTCTTAACTTTATTTAATATTCATAATTTCATTCATCTTGTCATAGAAATCGTCTTTACAGTCTCGATCTGCATATCCATTTGGGGCGTACACTCCAACAATTACGATAGTTTACCCATTCTTTTTTATTTCCAGTATTAGCAGTTGTTCATTTATGTCAGTCCACGATTTAATATTGTTTTTAAGATTTTTCGAATAGCACCAGAGTTCTTTCTTATCTCTGTTATCTGTGCTCACTCCACTGTAGATATGAGGCGTTGAGCACCAGAGCGGACCATCCACATAATAACTTCATTGAAGATAAATGCGTTTAAAAAATGTTCGATTTTTCACAATTTTTTAATGCTGGTAAAATCATTTTAAGAACACTTAATTTTTGGTAAAATCATAAGAAAAGGTAAAATTTTGCTACACTAACACTAAAACTGAACACTAAAAATATATCACAACTTGCACTAAAGAAGAAGTTTTTGTGGCTTGATCCACTCTGGCTTTAATAAGAGTTTTTTTTTTCCGTAGTGGACCAAAACCAAATAAGACAAATATTTTAATTTCAATATTATTTTATTACAAAATAAACATTTTTGGCATAGGGTAACTTAAAAAATCATAATTTGTTAATATTGAAAACTTTAATCAAAATTTTTATCAACTATGGGAATTCCATCGTGCGCTGCTAATGAACATTTTAAAGACTGAAAGAAGTTATGATAGATAGGTGGAATAAATTCAATTAACAGTAAAATATGTTTCTTTTTGGCGTCGGTTATACAATTTACATTTGGGTACAATGGAAGTAATGGTCTTTGAAAATCTTCCATTAACACATTTCTTTTCTGAATAATAAATTTTTGTACAGCATGAACCTCATTGATGTCATATTTAAAATATACAACAAATGGGTTTTCTTTGTTTATTATAATATAATACATTTTTAGCCATTCGACTTTTGAGGATTCTAAACTTATTTTTTTTTTGTTTGTAATAAGTTTTTCTAAACCGACCGTAAAATAAAAGGTTTATTTTTCCCTTAAGACTATTATAAATGGATTTTTTTTTCTTTGCTCCTAAAATGACATTAAGCCAGTTATTGGGAACGTAAATATTAGGCAATAATTTTTTATTTTTTTCAATAAGACCGAGTCCCTATCGCACGAGAGAAAAGAACGACTCCTAGCCAAAAAAATATGTTGAATTTCTTCTACCGCAAATTCTTGAGAATGGAGAATATAGTTGCAAATTAAAGTCATTTTAATACTTCTCTTTTGGCCTCTGCAGCCATCAGAATAATATTATGACGTTTTTGGTTTTTACATTATTTTTAATATAGTATATCAGGCATGATTCCATCTCTTGGGATCCCATATCTTGGGCTCTTGGGCTCAAAAGATGCAATCGGTGCATCCCATATAAACATGGTGTCTTCATTGTTCTGAAAATTATGAACTCCTTAACAGAATGTCCATAATTGCCTCTAATAATAAGTTATACCAGAAGAGATGACGGGTGTAGGTAGGGTTTTCATAATATCAAAGGTGATAACTGTAACATCTTCTTTCGATGGAATTTCTGCAACCTGATCCATAGTATCTCGTAGTTGTTGGGCTTTGCGCTGATGAAGTTCTAGTTTCAAAGTTAATTCCTTTAGTTTGGTTTGATGAAGTTTTGCAGGAGTCTACGATGAGCGTCTACAGATACATACGAACAACTAGGTAATGCCATACTTTTCAAATTAAACTATGTAATGCAACTAAATAGTCAAAATATTAATACCTACACAAAAATACGTGTAACTTATATCGAACCAATTTACAGTAATCAGTAATCAATAATTGAAATATCTGCAACAGTGGACTAAGCCACATGATCCAGTATGACATCGACAAATTATTAAAATCGACCGACTGGACCAAACTTTTCAGTAGCGGCTTCTATTATAGAATAGTAATAGCTCACTTAGTCCATTCTGGCTTTGATAAATAAGTTTTCTGCTACTGAAAACACGTAATGATGCATTTTTTAAGATTTTGTGGGATGGTCCGCTCTGGTCCTCAACTCCTCATATTATGTACTTATATATTCTCCTATTTCTTCATTTCCTGTTCTCGTTTTATTGGTTTTGGTGAGAATACATATCAATTTTTGTTTCTGCTAATTCCTTGAATATTTCTACTTGTTTGGTCCTTGTATATTTCATGTAGTCAATATCATTTTTCTTTTCCGTTGCATTAGTCATCTTTGTTTTGATCCATCCGTATCCCGAGGACTTTTGTCGAAATTTTTTGCATTTATTTCTTTTGACAAGGAAAGAGTTAGCCCATCGCCTCAACCCTCCATCTTTAACCGGGCTTGGGACTGGCAGCGGCATTTACTGAGCTACTCAATCCACCCAGCAGTTACCGGAGGCGGAGTTTGTAATTTTCTTAATGTAAATTTAAATCTTTAAAAATAAAGAAAATAAACAAGGCAGTCGCTTTGTGAGGGATTTTAAACCTACACGATGCTTACATGGGCGCACCTGGGAATATTTTCAGGGGGCTGCATCTGAACTTCAAGGGATTGAATCTGAATCTATACGTAGTATTAACCAATATAAAATAAACAACTATACCTGCATGTATATGTATAATCTTTGTAGATACGAGGTGCAACTGCTATTTTGACAGGGTATTTCTTAATATTAAAAATGAATATTCCAAAAAAGACAAGATTTTTTGGTGAGATCTTCTACTTGCCAGGTGATCAAAAGTTTACGCTGGCATGTGAATGAAAAGCGCTATATAATATAATAGGTAAGCTGCAGTGTGAGACAGGCAGCGTATAATAATATGTAGATAACTGTTTGCGTCATCGATTGCAAATCACGTGACCTGACGGTACCATACTCAAAATTTTGAAGTAATGTCAGTTGTAAGATACTACTATTATTTTTCAACTTTTTATGAAGAAAAATTATAATGTCGGGCAATGAACGAGTATGCGTTATTTCTGCAAAAGACGATGGAATTTCTTTTTATTGTGTTGAAAAAACTTTGATAAAACTCGAGGGGACTCCGACGAAGAAGAAGAAAATGAGTGTTTTAGCTCAGATGAAGACTGTGAAGAAGAGGTACAAGATTCGGACATATAACTAATTTAATTTATATTTTTATACTTTTATATTTATTTATAATAATAAATTAAATTTTGTATGCAAAATTGTTTGATAACTTGGAAGGTAGAAAATCTCACATATTTATTTTTAATATTAAAGAGTACCCTGTCAAAATAAAAATTGCACCCCTCTATCCCCAAAGAAAGTACATAGCTGTACATATAAAGTTGTATAGTCTATATTGGTTAATAATGTTTAGATTCTAATGCAACCCCCTGAAATTCAGATGCATCCCCTGAAAATAATCTTGCGGGCGCCCATATAAGAATTTTGCAGACTTAAAATCCCCTAGTTACAAATCGCCTGATTTGTTTATTTTATTTATTTTTGAATATTTAAATTCACTTAAAAAATACAAGTCGCCTCAAAGATTTATTTTGTAATAACAATTTTTACATTTTTTTCAAACTTTAGGCGTAATTTTTGGGATAAATGACCAGTACCCTCCATCCAAGCCTGCATTTTCGTAAGAGGTCATTATGGACAAGAGTTACCTGAAAACATTTCAGATTGCCTCAAATACCTACCCAAAAATGTCTACCAGCTTATTTAATAAAAGTGGGAATAAAAGTGAGAACTGAAAAAGCACGCATCAACTTGCGAGAAAATTAAAAAGATTTTATGCAGCAAAGATTTAACATTGGTCCTCGAAATAAGGCTAATTAGATGTTATGTACACAGTGCACTTTACTACGCTGAATCATGGAGATGAAACTGAAATGAAATAAATCGACTTTAGAAGAGTGTAAAGGATTTCGTAGGTAAACGAGTCACAAAATATAGAAGTGTTAAGGAGAATAGGCAGAAAGTGTAAAATTGAAAACATAATAAAAGAAAGAAAATTGCAATATCCCGGATAAAATACATTTTTTTGCGCCACGTAATATTCATATCAGCTCTTTTGTAGCTGGAATATTTTATGCGCCACTCATTTTTACGGCGTTTAGCGGTTTTTTATTCTTGTATCAGGAGTTTTTTCAAAGTTTTTTATAAATTAAATTTATGAAGTTGAACGTAATGTTTCTCGACTACACGTTAAGCGTTATAAATGGTAGCCTTTGTCGCATTCTCTCCCAAATGATCTAGTAGTTACGACACCAAACTTGTGATAAGACAATCCGAGTTCATATCCCTGCCATTTATAAACTGCCTGGCATACATAAACCATTTCGGTGATAAATGGAATATAATTTTAGAGCTCGATAACTTCTGAATGGCTTAACCGATTTTGATCATTAAACATGAGTTTGAAACTTACTGACAAGTAGTATCTGATTCATCCAAGGTCAAGTATGATAAATGAAAGTATTACACGAATTATTGAGCTTGAGGAACCGTTTTCCCATAAGAAATAAAGTTGCTCATAATTATGAAACCTATAACTTAAAAATTCGAATTTTACCAGGTATACATCGTTAGACGTGTCTAGAGCCCTCCTACAAACGCTCAGTTATTGGCGCAATTCGTAGGTTAAAATTTCCAAAACCAAAATTTTCAAAGTTTAAGTTTTCAGTTTTTCGGCTATACTGAGCCGTGTGCAGGTATAATTTTAACCGCTTAGGCACCAGTTGAAAGCTTAACTCTACGCTATTGATTTGGTGTATTTGCGGTTTTCCTATCTTTCCCTTAACCGAAGATATATACGCCCAAAAAATATATATATAAAAAATTGGCTCAGCTTTCAATTCAGTCATATTTAGAAAATCGAAAATTTTGTGTATATTTATTATAGTGTCGCATGTAGGGGTATTGTGCGCCACTGACGATAACTGACGTTCTCTGTTAATGTTTGCACCTTGTATCTGCAGAAATTCAGTCACGGTTCTTTTCTTATCTCACTAAACATTCGATAGATTTTTGTCTCTCATATTTTGGTTTATTCCGTCCTATAACAATAAGAATTTATTTTTTGTCAAAAAAAACTCCAGACTAACCTATTTAGAGATGGAAATTTCTAAAATTTATTTCCCAACTAACATGATTTTACTTTGCTAAAACACGATAAGCGGTCCTCGATTGTAATCTTCAGTAATATTACATTTGCCATTTATCAGGAGAAATTATTCCGTATATTATGTATTTTTAGATAATCATTCCAATTATATGGCACCTTAAAAATTTGTTAGTCACGCATTATTTATTATTTATAGCAGTTACCTCGAAATATTTAGGGCGTGTTCTCCTGGTGTAGGTTGGATAATATCATGAAAAAATATATTCAAAAGTTTTATTATAGTTTATGAAACAAATAAAATAAATAAAATAAGTAAGTGAGGAAATTAATCAAAAAACCTACCAAATCTTTGCAGTTGAAGAAATCGCAATGAAACTTGTTCATTCGATTTGCATTTGAACTTTAGAAACAAAAATGATAATGAGATAAAAGTTCTATTATTGAACTCCAAAGGCACTTCAAAGTGATGAAAAATGATAAACTTTTACTTTTAAGGAAAGGAACTTAGTAATTATCGGGAGTTACCTGGTGCCATAATAGGTCTCATCTGGAGTTTTATGGAACTTCAATCCAAAATCAGTTAAAATTCATTACTCGGGGGTTTTTGGGGTTTCTGATCACGAATATTATGACCCCTATGTGATTATCGACTTTGTAGAATGCTGTTGTATCTAATGTTAAAAAAAAACTCAAGTAGATTAGGCCCGTCCTGAGCATCGGGTGCCTCAGAGAATATCGCCATCTTGATATTGCTGATTAGGGTCCCAATAGATCCCCGAGTGATGAGTTTGCAATGATTTTGTATCGAATTTCCATAAAACTCCAGATTGGTCCCCTTATGGGCACCAAGTGTCTCGGTGACAATCGCTGATAGGATATTGAGGTTCCACGGCTCCAAAAACCCCTTTGTAATGTGTTTGCATTGATTTTGTATCTAAAATGTATGAAACGAGAAGACGAGGCCCATACTGGTGACCAGGTGCCTTGATTACCACTGCCGACTAATAGTAGTGTTTATCGACCCAAAATACACCGAGTAACGATTTAAATTTGACTTTATGTCCAGTTTTCATAAAACTCCAAGATACGAGACCCACCATGGACACCAGGTACCTTGGAGGCAATCTCCATAATATTCGTGTTTAGCCAACTCGGAAACCCCCGAGTAACAAAATTGAACTCATTGAATTAAATTACATTTTTTCTTCATTTTTTCACTTCAAAATGCATTCTTACGGCAGTCAATGAGGTTTTTTGGCTCCGAATTCTATCCTGCTACATCGATTTACTTGATATTTTCACAGTAAGTAGCAAATAGCTTAAGAAACAAAGTCTACCCTATATATCATGGTGCTTTTATCTTGGGGGGGTGGTTCCCACTCTTCAAGTTGGTGCAAAAATGTTTGGTCAAAATAACCAGTGGCTAGAGAACCTAATTATCAGCAAAGACTGTCCTTTAATTTGTTTTGAAAGCTCAATACTTTTTAAATTATTCGTGGTTTAAAATTGGCCATTTTCGTTGAAAAATGACACCTTTTCGGACGGTTTTTTGCGAATACTTTAAAAACTATGCATCTAACTAAAAAAACTATATAACACATTTTTGTAGCTTATAAAAAAAACAAAGACAATCGTTCCTTCATAAATCTTCTAGTTATAACACAAAAAGAGGTATGGTAGGTGGAAAGAGGTTGTTTTTTTTTGGTGCTTGGGTGTTCTCAACTTGAAATAACAGAGAAATGGTACCAATGCTACCAATACCTTTTGTAGTGCTTGAAAAGGCCTTTAAAATGAGCAATGTCAAATGTCGATAACCATAAAATTAAGCGAGATATGCTGCAAAAAATTTGATAAATAATGTATTTTAAGAAAAAATGAGAAGTACGTATATTTCCTCATCTACCAGAATTTAAATGCTTCGTTTTTCTTCTACAATACCTTTTATTTTTAGTGTTATTTCTATGTTCAAAATGTTGGACAGGTTTAAAAGGAATAGCTTTAAAAATAATAAGTTCAAATTATAGAGCGCATTTTTAAATTTTTTAAAAATCTTCCTTTTTGTCCATGTAACTCGAAAATGATATGAGATACGAAAAGGAAATGCCATACAAAAATGTAGGATTTTTAAGATAAAAATTTTGTTTTTATTTTTCATTACAGTATCTCTTATCATTTTCAAGTTACATGGAGAAAAAGAAGATTTTTAAGAAAATTTAAAAATGCGCTCTATAATTTGATGTTATTTTTTTCAAAAACCATTCATTTTAAAGCCATCCAACTTTTTGAACATAGAAGGAACACTACAATAAAAGATATTGTAGAAAAAAAAAGATGCATTTAAATTCTGATAGATAAGGGGTTAAATATACTTCTCATTTAATCTTAAAATACATTAGTCATAATTTTTTTTTTCAGCATATCTCGCTTAGTTTGAATGTAACCGACATTTAATATTGCTCATTTTAAAGGTCTTTTCAGGCACTACAAAAGGTACTGCTAGCATTATACTCCTAAAATTGACCGTTTCTATGTGATTTTATGTGGAATACATCGATTTGAGTATGCACCAAAAAACAAACTTTTTTCACCTGCCATATCTCTTTTTACATTATAACTAGAATATCTGTGAAGGACCTCATCTCTTTGTTTTTTTTATAAGCTACAAAATAGTTTTATACAGGGTGTTTGGTAAAGAATGGGCCATAGCTTAACCGTAGGTTCATGAGGTTAAAATAGGTTGATTTAAGCTCCTTTAACTTACCATAGCACAAAAATTGATACAACCAAAATTGAAACAACCGAAATACAGGGTGTAAAAGTGAAACTTTTATTTTATTTATTCTTGAATATTTCCTAACTGGAATGGGATAATAACATCAAATTTGGCAGGCTGGGGTTTTTTGGGAAAATAAATCTAAATTCGTCACCAAAAATTATGTCCTACCCAGAGGGCGCCACATTTTTTTCAGCGCTAATTTAATAGGTTCAATTTTTTTTATTACCCACTCTACATAATTTTTAAATGAAAACTTTTATTCTCTTAATATTTTTACTTAAAAAAGGTATACCTCATTCATTTCGCTTAACTCAACCGTTTTCGAGATAAACGCATTTTCAATCAGAGATGCAACATAATTTTTAGCATAATATCCTTGCAGTTACACCCGAAAAATAACTTAAAACCATAATAATTGTCGGTCAAACCGGCAAACCAGTGTATGTTCTCAAGAAAATTGATAGTGTGTAAAAATGTTTTATTATCAGCTAAGTACTTTCAACACATAACGTGCCATCATCAGAGCTTCCTAAAAAGACATTTAAGATAAGATTTTTTATAAAAATTAAAGATTGAAAAACTTACGTCCTCTTATGAAACCTTCATAGAAAAGCAATTGTTAAGCGACACAATATTTAACATAGATCCTGGGCAAAAGCCACAGATATCGGATATAACAACCCCTGAATAAATTACATCTAAATTCTTCTTTATTTTAAAAAGACAACATGGCTGAGTCTGGCTGTGTACAAGTCTTACAGTCTTTTCCAATTCATAATAATTGTGCCAGTTCTCAAATTTATGTCATTGCATCGCAAATTCCATTTGAAGAAATTTGCGATACATTTTTGGAAATTTTTATGGTTTTAATTATTTTTTCTGGTCTAACTACAATGATATTATGCTAAATATTATGTTGTTTCGCAAATTTAAGATGCGTTTATCTCGAAAACGGTTGAGTTAAGCGAGATGAATGTAGTATACCTTTTTTAAGTAAAAATATTAAGAAAATATAATTTTTGATTCAAAAAGTATGTATAGTTGGTAATAAAAAGAATTGAACCTATTTAATTAGCGCTGAAAGGAGTATGTGGCGCCCTCTGGGTAAGACATTATTTTTGGTGGCGAATTTAGATTTCGTGTCCGAAAAAACCCCCGCACACCAAATTTCGTGTTATTATCTCATGCCAGTTAGGAAATATTCAAGAATAAATTTAAAGTAAAAGTTTAATTTAGACACCTTGTATTTCGGTTGTTATCAACTTTTGTACTAAGATAAGTTACCCAAGTAGCGCAATAAGAACATTTTAGTTTTATTTAAGGTTTATAAATGTTTTATTGTGGTAAATAAGAAGATAATGGTTTTAAAGTTACGTTGTAGATATACTGCCAGAATTTTAAAACTGTTAAGCAGTTGTAGCTAGTTTTATGGCCGGTTGTTCGAACGCCAATCAAGAAGTTGATTATAAATAAGTCCCCTTAACAACCATCAAATAACAAAATCCGTTGATTGTAATCAATTATGTTAATTATTATTATGATAACTAATATAATTGATTGACCAATTAATTATTAATTATTAATTAACATAACAATTATTAACATAATTGATTAATTAATCAATTAATCTCATAATTGTAATGAATTATGTTTTCAGCAACCCAATAAAGTTGACATTGACAGTTATATAAATATTTGATAATGATCAGTTGATTCCATTTTTGATTAGCGTTCGAAAAACCGGACCTTAAAGTATCTAATAAGAGTATCAAATAAAACCAATTAATCTCAATAGATAATTTGTCTTATTGTAGTTTTAAAATGGTTTATTCTCAGTTCACTTTAAAACTAATAAGTTTTATGAAGAACTTCCGGACTATTTGGTTTTATTAAATTCTAGTTTGTGACCTTTTGGTTTTATTGCAGTTTTAAAGATTTGCCTAATATGACTAATAAAACCTATTATTAAAACTACTTGATCTGAAGACTATTATGTCAGTAAATCATATGCCTTAAAACTATTTTTTAGTTTCTTTTAAAGTTGCTTTCTTAAAAGCAATTATTAGGCTATATTAAAACCAAACGCTCTTAACTGAATCAATATGGTTATCGTAGAGACTAAACTATGCTTCTTGTTAGAAACAGTAAAACTAAACTCATCCCCTCTTCTTTCACGTCCAAAATGGTCGGCCATATGTTTTAAAGCGAAATAGTGGTGTGTGTGTGTGTGTGTGTGTGTGTGTGTGTGTGTGTGTGTGTGTGTGTGTGTGTGTGTGTGTGTGTGTGTGTGTGTGTGTGTGTGTGTGTGTGTGTGTGTGTGTGTGTGTGTGTGTGTGTGTGTGTTGTGTGTGTTGTAAAAAGTGGAAGTACAGTTAGTATAGAAGAAATAAGTCGTAAGTACTTAAAATATAAACGAGCTGGTCATTACGGTTATTTTTCAAAGAATACAACACACACAGCCTCGATTTTAAGGTTAGATTCACATTAAAACCGAGTGGCATTATTGGCAGCAGAATTTAAACTAAACGGTTTTAACTCCAAGGCAACCTTGCTTTTATGTACGATACATGCTCTTGGAAAGGTAATAAATAAAACCATTTGATCTTAACAATTCTCTGTCGATAGACTAAATAGTTTTATTTGGTTTTCGGCCATATTGCTTTCTGTAGATGCTGAAAGCCCTGGTAGATTACAATATAAGGCTTACATAAAAATTATAAATAAGCGACTTAAAGACATAAACTCGATTAATTTGAACATTAAACATTAAAATTTTAAACTCGATTAATTTGAACATTAAACATTAAAATTTTAAATAAGATTATTTTTCTTTCAAATTAATATTTTTCGGATTTAAATTGTTTCATTATTATTATTTTTTAATCGCCCAAAAGTCATAAATTTTAGGGCGCGTGAGTTATTTAGACCTATTTTTGTTAACATTATCAATAAAGTTGGGTGCGCGAGTGTTTTTCTACCTTGACAGTCCGAAATAACCAAGTACTTTTTATTATTTTATGGTTACAAATACGTATCTACCTATCATAACACATGTAAAAATTTGTTGGTCTATAGGGAGTATATGTGTTTAAAGAATCATTTAATATGGTAAATTGTCTTTAAATGTCTCCATTTAAGAAACATTTTTAAGTTTGCTATAAAACTGCCTGCACTTAAAGTATTTTTTAACATGGTTTTAAAAGTACCTTCACAGCAGCTTTAAAACCAGTTCCTTAAGAAAACAAAGTTTTAAAAAGGTTTTTATTTTTGGTTTTATTGACCTTTTTCAGTGTGGGCCCTTTTATGCTGAAAGCGGTTTTTTGCAACTATAAGCTTTACTTAAAAACCAATTGGTTTTAATTTTAGTTTTATTCTATAGTTTTAATGCATCCTTAAAAGACTTAATAAACCCGTTCGGTGCTGCTTGGGTAGCTTAAATCGACCTATTTTAACCTCAGGAATCTAAGGTTAAGCTATGGCCCATTTTTTACCAAACACCCTGTGTAGTCTTTTTAGTTAGATCCATAATTAAGATATTCGCAAAAATCCGTCCGAAAAGGTGTGATTTTTCAATGAAAATGGCCAATTTTCAATCACAAAGAACTAAAAAAAGATTGAGTTTTAAAAAAATAATAATAAAACAGTTTTTGCATAGAATTAGGTTTTCTAGCCAATTCCGTGTTTATATTAGCCAAACAATTTCCTTGGAGGAGGTTCCCACTCCCGAGAAGAAGTGGGAACCGGCCTCAAGGTAAAATATCCATAGTATATAGGGTAGACTTTGAATTAGGAGATAAGTAGAGGCTATTTTCAAAATTTCATTAAAATCCATGCCGTAGGATGGAAATCAGAGGTAATATCCTGTTTTTGCCCTCATTGACTGGCGTATTTGTAAAAATTTTCCTTGTTTAATAATACAATTTTTATTTCGTCATCATCATTTTTATTCACATAAATTTCTAAGACTCTTTCCAATCGAATGCAAGAAGTTTCATTAAGATTCATTTGGCTGCAAAAATTTGGTAGGTTAAAGGGTAAGAACAGAACAAGTAAGTCGCGGTGGAGGTGGAGGTGGAGGTCGCGGTCGATGTCGATATCCATGTAAAACAAACACATTGTAGTGAATGGAAGATAACAGAGGAGGTAAGTCGCGGTGGAGGTTTAGCGCGATGCCATCCAGGAGGTTTACATCGATGCTTTTGAAAATAAAATGAGTTTGTTTTACATGGATGTCTACTGCGCGGCCTACAAGGATGCTTCCCTGTGATTGGTTCGTTCGAAGCAAAGTTGTCATTACTTGCACTATCTGAGTTGATACTTTTTATATAATCCTTTTTTTATTCAATTTATTTTTGTATTTCTAAAGTAATTAAATTCAGTAAATTTTTGAAATATGAAGAAGGATCTGATTATTTACAGCCGACATTTCATCACTATCACCACTTGACTGACACAACATCGCAAAAGCACAGTCTTTTGTTCATTCAAATTTCATTAAACTACTTCACTTGATAGTGGTTCTAGCTCGTCTGACAGCGCAGGTGACCTCCTTGCTATGTGCTGTCGACATCAACCGCGACTTAACTAGTGGCATCCACCGCGACCTACACATCCACCTCGACTTACTTGTTCTGTTCTTACCCGTAGGCTTTTTACTGCTTCATTGCTTTGCCTAAAGGTACACAAGTAATCTTTAAATTGTCTATAATTGTTGGACCACTACATATAGGCTATTGATTATGCACTATAGAAAGGAACTACAACGTTAACGGGGTTTTATTATTTTATATGGTCAATGAATCTCTATACATGAAAAAACCGTAGAGTGCTACCATTTAAAGGGGTGCGTTTTTGAGAAATGGGTGAATTAGTCCCTGGGCACAGGTTACATTAGGGTGAGTTCTGTACACTTTTGGTACAAACATGTCTACATAAAAATTGTTCCTGGTTAAATTTCCTATCTAAATATAACTTTTTAAAGTCAAAGATACTTTTTTTTACAAAAATATATTCCAAAGAAAAAGCACAAAGAAACCCAAAAGAAAGAAATTTTGTTTTTTGTCCCATAACTTTTGTCCACGGGGATATAGGTATAGACATTGCTTCACAGAAAAAAAGCTTACATATTTTCTCTTTAAAATGATGTTTGGTAGAGGTCATTAGGATTTACAGTAGTTTTCGAAATATGATTTTTCAAAATTCGCCACTCACAGCAATTTTGGGCAATTTTCCTTGTTGTTTCGCAAATATTGTTCTGTAACTTTTTTCTACGTAACTTTAGGCTTATGCAATGGTATATGTAAGATGAATAGAAATAAATTACCTTTAAAATGTTCGACTGTATAATGTTGTACGACTTCTTTTAAAGAGGTTATCTTTTTCAAGATTTTATACTTTTAACGAGTTTTTATGTTTTTTACGATTATTTTTTAAATCTCCCATTATAACTTTTTAGGCCTTGGGCCCGCATATACAATTATTATTTATGACCACACCGTTGAAACTTTTTGTACTTGTTATTTTTGTGGAGTCGGACAAATTTTGAGCTTGGCGCATTATGGTAGTGGGGCGTTTGTCTGTCAAGCGGTGACGAAGTTGTCAATTTTATGCAAGAAAAAAATTTATTACCACATTGGTCATTCTATTTTAATCAATGGATTTTATCACATAAACAACGAAAACAATTTTGTCGGACAAAAATATTGGGGCATATGACGCGTCGGACACGCTAAATATGTCAAATTTATGAAAATAATAAATTTATTACCACATGGATAATTTTAACGGTATCTACCATAAAACATTTTTACAATAATGTGGTAACTTTGTCGGACAATTTTCACGGGGCATATGCGCAGTCGGACGCGCCGAAGATGTCAATTTCCTGAAATTTTTTTATTTACAACCATTTTTCCGACAACATTAGTAGGTTATAAGTAATTATATTCTTAATCAAAAAATCAAAGTGTCGGACAAAAATATTGGGGCAACTCGACAGTCGGACAAAAAATTTAATTTTTATTAGTAAAGTATACTTTCAAATTATGCTGGGTTCGTGCATCCCTTATCTTTACAACCATTTTTCCGACAAAAGTAGTAGGTTGCGAGTAATTATATTCTTAAACAAAAAATGTAATTGTCTGACAAAAATGTTGGGGCAAACGAACAGAAAACTTAATTCTTTTAGGCTATCGACGAGGAGGTATTATCAAAAAAAAAATTTAAAACAGTGTTTCTCGGTTACTTTTGAATCGATTTAGCTGAAAATTGGTACACACACTAAGTAAAGCATTTAAAAGGGTATGACGTAGATCGGAACCCAAAATTTTGTTAAAAAATTTTCCGACAAGAGGGAAAATTTTAGAAAAATTGTGATCTGATAATTTGTGTATATACTCCTTGAACAACGACAAACATCGTTCTGTATTTTTTCTCGAATTAAAAAAAAAATTTTCAGCACATGTATCAGGTTATAAGTAGTTATATTCCAAATCAAAAAATCTAAGTGCCCGACATAAATAGTGGGGCACATCCAAAGTCGGACAAAAAATTTAATTTTTATTAATAAACTATACGTTTAAATTATTCTGGGTTCGTGCATCCCTTATCTTTACAACCATTTTTCCGACAAAAGTAGTAGGATACAAGTAATTATACTCTTAAACAAAAAATGTAATTGTCTGACAAAAATGTTGGGGCAAACGAACAGGAAACTTAATTCTTTTAGGCTATGGACGAGGAGGTATTATCCAAAAATATTTTAAAACAGTTTTTCTCGGTTATTTTTGAATCGATTTAGCTGAATATTGGTACACACACTAAGTAAAACATTTAAAAGGGTATGACGTAGAGCTGTACCCAAAATTTTTCCAAAAAAATTTTGGACAAGAGGGAAAATTTTAGAAAAATTGTGATCTGATATTTGCGTACATACTCCTTGAACAACGACAAACATCGTTCTGTAGTTTTTTTTTCCAATTAAAACAAATTTCCGACACAAGTATCAGGTTATAAGTAGTTATATTCTAAATCAAAAAATCTAAGTGTCCGACAAAAAATATTGGGTCAAATCCAAAGTCGGACAAAAAATTTAATTTTTATTAATAAACTGTCTTTTAAACAATACTGGGTTCGTGCAACCCTTACCTTTAAAACCATTTTTCCGACAACATTAGTAGGTTATAAGTAATTATATTCTTAATCAAAAAATCAAAGTGTCGGACAAAAATATTGGGGCAACTCGACAGTCCGACAAAAAATTTAATTTTTATTAGTAAAGTATACTTTCAAATTATGCTGGGTTCGTGCATCCCTTATCTTTACAACCATTTTTCCGACAAAAGTAGTAGGTTACAAGTAATTATATTCTTAAACAAAAAATGTAATTGTCTGACAAAAATGTTGGGGCAGACGAACAGAAAACTTAATTCTTTTAGGCTATCAACGAGGAGGTATTATCAAAAAAAAAATTTAAAACAGTGTTTCTCGGTTACTTTTGAATCGATTTAGCTGAAAATTGGTACACACGCTAAGTAAAGCATTTAAAAGGGTATGACGTAGATCGGAACCCAAAATTTTCTTAAAAAATTTTCCGACAGGAGGGAAAATTTTAGAAAAATTGTGATCTGATATTTGCTTACATACTCCTTGAACAACGACAAACATCGTTCTGTAGTTTTTTTTTCAATTAAAAAAATTGCCGACACAAGTATCAGGTTATAAGTAGTTATATTCCAAATCAAAAAATCTAAGTGTCCGACAAAAATATTGGGTCAAATCCAAAGTCGGACAAAAAATTTAATTTTTATTAATAAACTGTCTTTTAAACAATACTGGGTTCGTGCAACCCTTACCTTTAAAACCATTTTTCCGACAACATTAGTAGGTTATAAGTAATTATATTCTTAATCAAAAAATCAAAGTGTCGGACAAAAATATTGGGGCAACTCGACAGTCGGACAAAAAATTTAATTTTTATTAGTAAAGTATACTTTCAAATTATGCTGGGTTCGTGCATCCCTTATCTTTACAACCATTTTTGCGACAAAAGTAGTAGGATACAAGTAAATATACTCTGACAATTATATACTGACAAAAATGTTGGGGCAAACGAACAGGAAACTTAATTCTTTTAGGCTATGGACGAGGAGGTATTATCCAAAAATATTTTAAAACAGTTTTTCTCGGTTATTTTTGAATCGATTTAGCTGAAAATTGGTACACACACTAAGTAAAACATTTAAAAGGGTATGCCGTAGAGCTGTACCCAAAATTTTCCAAAAAAAAATTCGGACAAGAGGGAAAATTTTAGAAAAATTGTGATCTAATATTTGCGTACATACTCCTTGAACAACGGCAAATATCGTTCTGTAGTTTTTTTTTCTCGAAATAAAAAAAAATTTCCGACACAAGTATCAGGTTATAAGTAGTTATATTTTTATTGATAAACTATACTTTTAAATTATGCTGGGTTCGTGAATCCCTTATCTTTACAACCATTTTTCCGACAAAGGTAGTAAGTTACAAGTAATTATATTCTTAAACAAAAAATGTAATTGGTTGACAAAAATCTTGGGGCAAACGAACAGAAAACTTACTAACTTACTACTTTGTAACTTACTACTTTGTCGGAAAAATGGTTGTAAATATATAAGCGATGCACGAACCCAGCATGATTTAAAAGTATAGTTTATTAAATGTAGTAATGAAACACAGACTTACTCACAATCATTTATTATAGTTATTAATATTTATTATAGTTTATTAATAAACATTAAATTTTTTATCCGACTTTGGATTTGCCCCAATATTTTTGTCGGACACTTAGATTTTTTTATTTGGAATATAACTACTTATAACCTGATACTTGTGTCGGAAATTTTTTTTTTCAAGAAAAAAAACTATAGAACGATGTTTGTCGTTGTTCAAGGAGTATGTAAGCAAATATCAGATCACAATTTTTCTAAAATTTTCCCTCTTGTCGGAAAATTTTTTAAGAAAATTTTGGGTACAGCTCTACGTCATACCCTTTTAAATGTTTTACTTAATGTGTGTACCAATTTTGAGCTAAATCGATTCAAAAATAACCGAGAAAACTCTTTTAAAATTTTTTGATATTACTTTCTCGTCGATAGCCTAAAAGAATTAAGTTTTCTGTTCGTTTGCCCCAAGATTTTTGTCAAACAATTACAGTTTTTGTTTAAGAATATAATTACTTGTAACTTACTACCTTTGTCGGAAAAATGGTTGTAAAGATAAGGGATACACGAACCCAGCATAATTTAAAAGTATGGTTTATCAATAAAAATTAAATTTTTTGTCCGACTTTGGATTTGCCCCAATATTTTTGTCGGACACTTAGATGTTTTGATTTGGAATATAACTACTTATAACTTGATACTTGTGTCGGAAATTTTTTTTTATTTCGAGAAAAAAAACTGCAGAACGATATTTGTCGTTGTTCAAGGAGTATGTACGCAAATATCAGATCACAATTTTTCTAAAATTTTCCCTCTTGTCCGAAATTTTTTTGGGAAAATTTTGGGTACAACTCTACGTCATACCCTTTTAAATGTTTTACTTAGTGTGACAGTAACACTGTTTTAAATTTTTTTTTTGATAATACCTCCTCGTCGATAGCCTAAAAGAATTAAGTTTTCTGTTCGTTTGCCCCAACATTTTTGTCAGACAATTACATTTTTTGTTTAAGAATATAATTACTTGCAACCTACTACATTTGTCGGAAAAATGGTTGTAAAGATAAGGGATGCACGAACCCAGCATAATTTGAAAGTATACTTTACTAACAAAAATTAAATTTTTTGTCCGACTGTCGAGTTGCCCCAATATTTTTGTCCGACACTTTGATTTTTTGATTAAGAATATAATTACTTATAACCTACTAATGTTGTCGGAAAAATGTTTTTAAGGGTAAGGGTTGCACGAACCCAGTATTGTTTAAAAGACAGTTTATTAATAAAAATTAAATTTTTTGTCCGACTTTGGATTTGACCCAATATTTTTGTCGGACACTTAGATTTTTTGATTTAGAATATAACTACTTATAACCTGATACTTGTGTCGGAAATTTTTTTTAATTGGAAAAAAAAACTACAGAACGATGTTTGTCGTTGTTCAAGGAGAATGTAAGCAAATATCAGATCACAATTTTGCAAAAAATTATATTGCCTCGCAGACTTAAAATGCGTTTATCTCGAAAACGGTTGAGTTTAACGAGATGAATATAGTAACCTTTTTTAAGTATAAATGTTAAGAGAATAAAAGTGTTGGTTCAAAAGGTATGTAGAGTGAGAAATAAAACAATTGATCCTATTAAATGAGCGCTGAAAGGCGTATGTGGCGCCCTCTGGATAATATATCATTTTTGGTGGCAAATTTAGATTTATTGTCCCGAAAAACCCCTGCTTACCGAATTTCGTGTTATTATCCCATGCCTGTTAGGAAATATTCAAGAATAAATAAAATAAAAGTTTAACTTTATCACCTTGTATTTCGGTTATTATCAACTTTCGTACTAAGGTAAGTTAGCTATTTTAACCTATTTTAACCTCAGGAATCTAAGGTTAAGCTATGACCCATTCTTTACCAAACACCCTCTATATGTACACTCTGGACCAAAATTAATCAACCACCTTAAAAATGGGTTATTTTTGATGGTTTGTATTTTATAAATCTCTTGTCCGATTTAAGTGATTTTTTCGTAACATTAGCGCCTTATTCTTTAGCAATATCCCTGTAGTAATATTGTCGGTACACACATAATTTTTATTGCAAAGCTAGTGTATGAATCAAACTGTGTTTTTTCTCAAAGTTCGCATCACCCCGTGGAATATTCTAGCATCTATAAAATACTAAAATTAAAACCTAACTATAGCCTCATTCCTTCTCAACATTCAGTTTTTTAATTCATTCGTTTATGTTGGATAATAAAAAAGTTAAGGACTTTCAAAACTAGCCATGTTTTTCATAGACAAAGTGTGTTTTTAAATAAGTATGGCAATGAGGAGTAATTGTGCATGACAAAATAAAGTCAGTTTGCTTTACGAGAAAAACGTATGTCCACAAATGCATCGTTTCCGAGATAGGGGGTGTTGAAGTTTTTCTGACAAACTGACGATTTATTTATTGCTTTAAAACCAGTTGAGATATGCAAATGAAATTTGGTGGGTTTTAAGAGGTAGTTATTGCACATTTTTTAACTACAGTTAAGAATTTAATATTCACCATTGGAGCGCATACGGGTAATATGAGCCGAAAAATACGTAATTTAATATGAGGTCAAAAATGTATAAACATTAATTTTTTTTAAATTGTACCAAAACGCCCCATTATTTTTGTCTGACAAGTGGGTCAAATATGCATTACACATGTAAAAAAACAGTACAAAATAAAAATAACATCTGTGGTAATAAATAAAAAATTTTCAGGAAATTGACATCTTCGGCGCGTCCGACTGCGCATATGCCCCGTGAAAATTGTCCGACAAGGTTACCACATTATTGTAAAAAGGTTTTATGGTAGATACCGTTAAAATTATCCATGTGGTAATAAATTTATTATTTTCATAAATTTTAAGTTATTTTTTGGGTGTAACTACAATGATATTATGCTAAAAATGATGGTGTATCGCATATTTAAAATGCGTTTATCTCGAAAACGGTTGAGTTTAGGAAGATGAAAGAAGTATACCTTTTTTAACTAAAACTAATAGGAAAATAAAAATTTTAATGTCAAAATTATACAGAGTGAGGGATAAAAAAAATTGAACGTAATAAATGAGTACTGAAAGGCATATGTGGCGCCCTCTGGGCAATGCATAATTTTTGGTAAGGAATTTAGATTTCTCGACTCAAGAAACCCCCAGATATAAAATTTCATGTTGTTATCTCATACCTATCAGGAAATATTCAATAATAAATAAAAAAAAAGTTTGATTTTGACACCCTGTATCTCGGCTATTATAAACTTTGTACTAAGGTAAGTTAGCTTAAATCGGCCTATTTTAACCTCAGGAACCTGAGGTTAAGCTATGGCCCATTCTTTACCAAACACCCTGTATGCATAAAAATTACTTTTTCTTTTAATTGTACCAAAACGCCCCATTATTTTTGTCCGACAAGTGATCCAATATGCGTTACACATGTAAAAGAACAGTACAAAATAAAAATGACATCTGTGGTAATAAATAAAAAATTTTCAGGAAATTGACATATTCGGCGCGTCCGACTGCGCATATGCCCCGTGAAAATTGTCCGACAAGGTTACCACATTATTGTAAAAAGGTTTTATGATAGATACCGTTAAAATTATCGATGTGGTAATAAATTTATTATTTTCATAAATTTGACATATTTAGCGTGTCCGACGCGTCATATGCCCCAATATTTTTGTCCGACAAAATTGTTTTCGTTGTTTATATGATAAAATCCATTGATTAAAATAGAATGACCAATGTGGTAATAAATTTTTTTCTTGCATAAAATTGACAACTTCGTCACCGCTTGACAGACAAACGCCCCACTACCATAATGCGCCAAGCTCAAAATTTGTCCGACTCCACCCAAATAATAAGTACAAAAAGTTTCAACGGTGTGGTCATAAATAATAATTGTATATGCGGGCCCAAGGCCTATTTTTTTCTACATTGAGGTATATATTATATAATAAAGAAGAAAGCTTATTCTGTTTACTTTAAAATGGTGTATTACAAAAATTCTAGGTTTATTTTTTAATAAGATATGCTTTTTCAAAATGTAATAAGTACTTGCAACGATTTTTGATATTAGGATTATTTTTTAAATTTCTCATTATAACTTTTTTATGTGATTGTGTGTTATGATTGAATCTTATTTTTTATATGTAATACTTTGGATCCACTTGACTCGGACGGGCAAATTTCAAAATATGGATTAATTCCAATATTTACTGTCAAAGCTCCTGCACCACAAGCTTTGCTTGAAAAAATAGCATGTAAATGTACCAAAGGATGTACAAAAAACTGCGGTTGTAGTTAGTTGTTCAATATTCTGCAAAGGGTACATGTGCATGGGTACTAATTGTGGGAACTCAATATAACTGAGGTGTCAGAGGAAGATATTGAAGCTAATGCTAACGAAGAGATAGACTTTGATTTTGAAATTTTTTTAAATGTCAACGTTTAAATAATTTTAACTAAATTGATGTTTTCTAAGACTAATGTTTATGTAATTTTTGTAAAAGAAATAATTTTAAATAATACAGGTAAAAAAATGTCAAATAATCACTCGGTTTCCATTATTTAAATATAGATAATACACCATTTTAAAGAACAAAATAAGCTTTTTTATTATATAATATAATATATACATAAATGTAGAAGAAAAATAGTTAAAATGAGAAATTTCAAAAATAATCGTAAAAAATGTAAAAAGGTATTATATAATATATAATAAATAATATATAATATATTATTATATTATATATAATAATATTATTTTATTTTTACATTATATTATAAAAATCGTTAAAAGTATAAAATCTTGAAAAACCATAATCTCTTTAAAAAAGTCGTACAACGTTATACAGTAGACCATGTTAAAGATAATTGATTTCTATTCCTAATAGGTCTGGATCCCGCGTATGAAAAAGAAGTTGATTAATAGCAAGCTGAAAATTTGTTAATAGCTTAAGGGTGTCTAGTCGGACAAACTTTGATATATGGGAACACTGGAACAGGGGAAGTTTTAATTGTGGAACAGGTTAAAAATTTGGAACGGTCAGACCACGAAAATGGCACATGTATTTTGTCCGACAGAACAGACTTAAACTCTTCGAACAGAGATTAAACTCTCATGCAAAAATCAGAATGATATTTATCACCAAATGGGCGTTTTAATGAGTGGAACATGTAGAATATGTCAAATGACAGGGATTATGACAGGTGATAAATAGCAGTCTGATTTTTGCATGAGAGTTTAATCTCTGTTCGGAGAGTTTAAGTCTGTTCTGTCGGACAAAATAAATGTGCCGTCTTCGTGGTGTGATCGTTCCAAATTTTTAACCTGTTCCACAATTAAAACTGCCCCTGTTCCAGTGTTCCCATATATCAAAGTTTATCCGACTAGACACCCTTAAACTATTAACAAATTTTCAGCTTGCTATTAATCAACTTTGTTTTCATACGCGGGATCCAGACCTATAAAGTTACGTAGAAAAAAGTTACAGAACAATTTTTGCGAAATAAAAGGGTAAATTGCCCAAAATTGCTATGAGTGGAGAACTTTGAAAAATCATATTTCGAAAACTATAAATCCTAATTACCTCTACTGAACAATATTTTAAAGAAGAAATATGTAGGTTTCTTTTCTGTAAAGCAATGTCTATACCTGTATCCTCGTGGACAAAAGTTATGGGACAAGAAACAAAATTTCTTTCTTTTGGATTTCTTTGTGCTTTTTCTTTTGAATATATATTTGTAAAAAAAAGTATCTTTTGACTTTAAACGGTGATATTAAGATAGGAAATTTAACCAGGAACAATTTTTATGTAGACATGTTTGTACCAAAAGTGTACAGAACTCACCCTAATGTAACCTGTGCCCAGGGACTAATTCACCCATTTCTCAAAAACGCACCCCTTTAAATGGTAGCACTCCGCGGTTTTTTCATATATAGATGTCCATTGACCATATGAAATAATAAAACCCCGTTAACGTTGTAGTTCCTTTTAGCTATCTTATTTTGAATATAATCAATAGCCTAATAATAATATGAGCAATTATGTCCAATCTAACAGTTGAAATGCTGAAGCGATGGGTGGTGATTTCAGTGTACCTATATTATGATTTACCTAACACACTCACCAATCTGAATGGGGTATTTTACAAAAAATCTTTATTTTGGTAAATTTTTTTATTTATTTATGAGGAAAAGATTTACTCATAATTTACAAATCTGGTCTAGAGGTAATAACACATTCTCTACAAGATGAACCACCAATCATTTTATTAAAGGACATAAAAAATTAAAAAAAAAGAATGTGTGTGTATTTTGTACGCACGTAAGAAGTAATATTTCTATTACATGATATCAACGAAATAATTATACTTTAAACAATTTATTTTTATTTTATTTAAATATTAAACTAATTCTAATGCTTACCACTTTCCAAAAATAAAAAAAAAATAGGAATGGTCCGGATTTGAACCCAAGACCTCTCGATCTCTTTAGATAGTCCCGGACATAATGACAATTCACGGTAACAAACAGACTAAGTGAAGTGTAATAAATATAAATGTTTTAATATACTTATCTTACTCTCGAGGAAGACACAAAAATTATAATAAGTATATTTACTAAAAATACCAATATATTTTTTTCACACCTTTTTTTGCACTGATAAATTTATATATAACTTGAAAGATTTAGCAACTAGCGCCATACTGTCTGTGTGCGCATGCGCGCACAATAATAAAAATTTACTCCCAATCGCGCCTAAAGAAGTATAACTTCAAAAAAAATTGGACTAAGACTGACTCTTTCTCGTTCCTGTTTGCTTTGTTGCTGATGATGACTCGTTTTGGACCGAAAAGCATCCAAAATGATTTTTAATAAATTCGTTTGTCGGTCGTCTTAGAGAGGGTGTATTATTATTATTATTTATTTAACTAAAAGTAGCATACTAGTAGCAATAGGAGTAGTAGTAGTAGTAGAAGGAGTAGCAGTACAATAATAGTTCTATTGACACAATCAAAGGGGTAGTCAGTAGTTAGCGTTGAGTTGATATCGTTTGGTAATAATTAGAACGACGAATTTAAAAGAAGAGAATAAATTATAAGTCCCAATGATTTCAAACACCTTTCTGTTTAGTCCAGGGCGGATCTGTTTTGAGATGGACGTTGAGAGGTGACTCTAATTTTTTTGCAGAAATTGGAATTAACCCATATTAAAATAATTGATTTATCCTCCCACACAAAAAGGTCCGGAACATTGTTTAAATAATCAAAATGTCAAAAAATGAAGAAAAAATTCGATTTTTTTTCTTCATTTTTTCATTATAACTTTAAAAGTATTCACTTTCAAGAAAAGTTGCACAAAAATAAAAGTTGCGTAATTAAATTTTCTACAATATAAGAATGGTGAAATTTTTTTTAAATTGTTACCCTTGTTGCAAAATAGCAATAATTGCGAAAAATATAAAAAAAACGAATATCCGCATTTTACGTTTTTCAACCATTTCTACTACACTTATGACTTATGACCTTCATATTTCGCCCAAAAAAACGTTATGATATGATAAAACAACTGTAAACTTAGTTAAGGTCGGTTCAATGAATTTTGCAAAATAAATTTTAAAATCCAGCTTTCGCAAAAATAAATCATTTTTTCAAAATGTTGCAGGACTGAAAATAAAGCAGATAGCAAGTTAAATTTTTTACAAATAGAAGAATAATGTAACTTTTATTTGCAATTTGCAAAAATAAAATCGGTTAACTACCACGGCGTCAGGATTTTTTTAAATACACATTAATTTTTGGTGCTACGCGCAGGACAGCGGTGTTCGATTCACACAAGTTGATTTCCACCAAAATTTCTTCCAAACTTTATCTAATATATTATTTTCTTACTCTATATTTTGTTGTATGTTCATATTTTCCACAAAAATCAAACTAATTTGATTATTGTTTGTGAAAAATTGTTTAAACAATTGCATATCTTTAAAAATAATACACTTTTATTTTCTGATAAGTTAGAATATATGAACAAAGAAAGTTTTTGCTAAAAAAGTGTTATTTCAAAAGACAGAGTATGTGTTTTTATTTTGCAAGAACGTATTCGTTGTCCTGCGCGAAGCACCAAAAATGAATGTTTATTTTAAAAAATTCCTGACGCCGTGGTAGTTAACCGATTTTAATTTTGCGAATTGCAAATTAAAGGTACAGTATTGTTTTATACGTAACAAAAACTTAACCTGCTGTTTGTTTTATTTTCAATGCTGGAACATTTTGAAAAAATGAATTTATTTTACAAAATCTGTTAAACCGATCGTAATGGAATTTACAGTATTGTTTTATCATGTCATAAAGTTTTTCTGGGTGAAATATGAAGGTCCTAAGTGTAGCATAAATGGTTGAAAAACGTAAAATTCAAATACTTGTTTGTTTGTGGTTTTTTTTTCGAAATTATTGCTATTTTGCAACAGGGTGACAATTTTTAAAATTTTTAGTTAATCCTATCTTATAGGAAATTTAATTACGCAACTCGTACATGTCCTTCATTTTTTGACATTTCGATTATTTAAACAATGTTCCGGACCTTTTTGAATGGGAGGATAACTCAAATATTATTATATTAATTATTACCAAGTAATTTCTGCAAAAAAATATGAGTCAGCTCTCAACATCCAAATGTACTAATATTTTTACAGATGCGCCCTGGTCTAGTTAAGAACTTTTGGATCGTATTATTTCACAAACCTCTTCTATAGTTTGTTGCAATAGGGAACTTGCATAAAAATTTAAATTCGAAAAAAAATATTATAAGTCTCAACAAAATATAATTTAAAATATATTATGTCAAAGAAAAAGGAGTTGTTTTTGTCTTTCGTTTGGCCCCTAAAGACGATTCTAAATTGAAATTATACCAGCCAGCCCAAAACGCGTCGTTACGTCATATGATTATATTATTTAGAATCCGCACCATTAATTCGTTATGTTTGATATTCATTTACTTGTTATAATCATTTTATGGTGTATTTCAGTTTTTTAAATCTTTAGATAGTTGCTGTGAACTATCTATTTCATAATAATATGTGAGTGTTTTGTTAAGAATTTTTTTTTAAAATGACCGAGGAGAGTTTTTTTAAAGGTCACTCCGCTAGCTTACCCATTGTAAATATGTTTACGGTTTCCACGTGGCCATATATTTTCAAAGCGATGAAAATTTCTCACAGAATTGATATTATATACATACAGGGTGAGGCAGATAAACGGCCTATTAGAAGTATAACGAGAACTAAAGGCAACAGAATCATGAAAATTGGAATGAAGGTTGAAGGGGGTTTGAAGACTGATATATTTAATAAAAATATTTTTATCTATTTGCTACTTCCAGTTCTACCGGAAGTTCCTCATAACTTAGTTTTTTTAAAATCGGTATATTTTTAAATTTTTGAAAAATATAAAATGTTTTTTTTTTCTAGAAACACGATGTTTGTGATATTATACAGGGTAGTTTAAAAGATAATTACGTTTTGTGTTAATTTCGTAGTAACATTCACAATCTGTGGAATTGTAGTAGTTCGACATCAAAAACTCTATTTATGCTCAAATGATTTTTAATATAGTTTACTATTGTTAACACGGTTAATCAAAACCCGGAATGAGTATTTTCTTTCCTAAATGGAACACCCTGTATTTTAGTATTCTAGTGAAATGATCTTTTATGGTACTTTTTTATTTCTTACGCATCCTCTTTACCTAACTGCTTTAATTTGTGAGTTATTGCAACAAAAAAAAACATTAATTGCAACAAAAAATAAGTGAAATTTTAATATTTATGTTGGCCGTGAAAATATTCAATCACAAATAATTATTCGGAAATAAAAACATATTAATCTAGACTGATCCTTAAAATTACCAATAATGGTTGAGCTATCAAAATACCTAAGTAGTAAAGATTTTTTGGTGCGAATTAAAATTAAGCACAAATTAAAGCAGTTAAGGAGTTAGGTATAGGGAATGCTTAAGGAATAAAAAAGAACCATAAAATATCATTTCATTACAATACTAAAATACAGGGTGTTCCATTTAAGAAAAACATTTAGCTGTACTAATAATTTTTAACGATAGTAGACTATATTAAAAATCATTTGAACATAAATAGAGTTTCTAACTACTACAAATTCAAACTACTAGTTCAGTCAAACGACTAGTCAAACTACTACAATTCTACAGATTGTTAAAGTTACTACGAAATTAATAAAAAAAAGCGTAATTATCTTTTAAACTACCTCGTATAACATTACAAAACCTCATATTTTAAGAAACAATGCATCGAGGAGAATCCAAAAATGTCAAAATATATAGAGTGTCCTATTTAAAAAAACGAAGTAACAAATAGACAAAAATATTTTCTTTAAACAGGTCACTCCTCAAAACCACTTCATTTCAATTTTCATCATTCTAATGCTTTTAGTTCTTGAGATATTTCTAATAGGCCGTTCATCTATATTGTTCTTATTCAAAATAATGTTTATTTAAAAAAGGTATTAATCAGACAACAGATATTATATTAAAACAACAGATACTTACATTAAAATTAGCTTCGCATCCACGAAGTCCTTGAGAATGAACAAAAATGTCTTTAATGTCTATTGTAACCATTTTATTGAATTCCGTGTCTTATCGATTGGTAATCTAATAAATGTGTTATTTGGGGCTTTTAATATGGCGGTACGTAGATACAAAGATATTAAACCATACTTTCACTATTTACTATACTTTTATATTCTATAATAAAAACACACACAATTTAATACCTATTGTCTTTTCAAAAACTGCGTTCGATTCCAAAGTAAAAAAAAATGTATATAATTTTTTAAATGAGACATTAGAGGGATATTGCAGAGCCTTTTTTGCACTTGCTGTATTACAGCAAGCGTTATTTTGACAGTAGAGCATGCGCAGATGTGATATCTGGCTTACGCTGCGTTATTGGAAATACGGCCTGCCGTTATTAGGGGAGTCGCTGTGCGGTATTCCTTGCGCTATTTTCTTTTCAGGTTATGTTTGTGGTTTATCTTTCATTTAAACCAAATTTATTCGTAATAATTTGCTAAAATGGGTACCTCAGACAGTAGCAAACGAATTAGATTTACGTCTGATGACGATTTGTGTTTATTAAAACAAGTTTTATGTCAAAATCCATTGACTTCTCCAGAAAATTGGACGTTAGTTCTGGAAAACATGAAGAGTGCAACAGGAAAATCTTTGATTTGTAAGAACATTCAAGGATCATTTATTTCTCTTCCTCGATATTTGGAAGAAAATACAAACCTTTCTTCCATCTAAATTCTGGATTTTGAGTACAAATTAGATAAACAACTAATCTTAATCGAGCCGTAAAATACCGCAACTAAAATGTTGAGCAATATCTGCATTTATGAAACGTCTGAGAAATGTCGTTTCTGTCAAAATAGCGCGGTGTAAATAGCGCAACGTAGGCTGTGTTAAATTTGCAATATCTCTCTATTCTAAACGTCAGTAGAAAATACAATGATGTGACGTCACAAGTGTTTCGATCGTTTGAAATGATTTAAAGGCATAGAAGATTTTAAATTTATACTTCTAAGTTATTATGAGGTTTTAAGGCGTGAAATTTTGGAAAAACTATTTTTAAACGAAACTGAACATTATTATGCAATAAAAAAATGTGCATGTTCCCTATTTTGTAATCTACAGTAGATATAAAAGAAAGTATCGTTTATTTGTTTAATTTTTTATAACGAAAATCTATTCATTCCAACAACTTTTACTTCAGGTGTCTTCAAGACGTGATTGTCTTCAACGGTGAGTAGAGAATATGGTTTGAAAATAAATATACAGAAAACCAAAGTAAGGATCATCGATAGAATCAGAAACAACCAACCGGAGATAAGGTACTTGGCAGGTTACGAAGTGGTCAGACAATTTAATTATTAGGCTCCGTTATTACTAACAGTGGAGGATGCGAAGACGAGATCCGTAGGCGCATCATAATGGCCAGATCGGCAACAGCCAAACTCACAAAAATATGGAAGAATACTGACATTACAAAAAGCACAAAATTACGCCTTGTTCGAGCGTTAATATTTCCTATCGCCACCTACGCTTCAGAGACTTGGACCATCAAGAAAGCAGATTCAAAACGTATAATGGCATTTGAAATGTGGGTCTACCGGAGAATGTTGCGCATACCATGGACCGCACATCGCACAAATAATTCAATATTAGCCGACATAACTAGAACATAAAAACTAGACTCAGCACAACTATCAACCAAAATATACTGAGATATTTTGGACATATAACTAGAAGAAGGGAAGGCATGGAACGAATGATAGTTGAAGGCAACGTAGAGAGCAGAAGATCCAGAGGAAGATCTCCATTACGATGGTCGGACCAAATAAGGGACATGACTGGTTACTCGTTCTCCGAGCAAAACAACACGCACAGGAGAGAGAGGATTGGATAGAAAAGGTCAAACGACTTACATGACGCCACTACATCCTTACGAAGGAGAACAGATAGAGGAGGAGGGTCTTCAAGAAAAACCTATAAAATTTGGGGCTCTGCCACGATCTAAGGAAGACACCAACGTTGTAAAGTTGTTAATTTCATGCTAAACTCATACGTGTAATTATGAATGAAGTCAACTAGCTCATAAAATAACGTCTAAAGGTGGGAAACTATCCATATTGGTAATGTATTGTAATGTAAATTTATAGTCGTGAATCGATTTTCCCAACTCTACAAGTTTTTATATTCATTTTTATTTCACAACTTATTATGTTTTCCATCTTTTGCGTTATTTTGCCGGATATTAGCGCACTCTAACTTTAAAATATATATATTATCAGTAGTAATTGTACAAGAGCTCTAAAATTCTATATTAATTTTAGAGTTCGAGTGCAATTTGTTGCAATTATTTCATGAAAAAACTGTTCAAAACCAAAATACTGTAATTTATTTATGTAAGTACAAATTAGTACAATTAAATACAAAGATTTTATCAATATTTGACGATTGAAAGTCATCACTTTTATAATTTTTAAAACATTAATTTTCATTAATGTCACTGAATGTATTTTTTCCTAGCAACGAAGGGCATCTGACGTAATATATTTAACGACGGGCAATTATCAAAAATTATCGATTTATTTCCCATTCATTATTATGACCCATTCATTATTATCGATTTAATTCAGATTTCTGTAGCTTTCTATTAGTCAGAATCTTCTTCTTCTTCTTGACTGGCTTTACAACTCGGGGTGAGTCTTCGCCGCATCCACTATGGCCCTCCATCGTCTGCGATCTTGCGCTTCGATTTGCCATTGTTGTACTCCAATCCTAGATAGATCGGTTTCAACATCATCCTTCCATCTTTTTCTGGGACGGCCCACTGATCTTCTACCGTCTGGTCTCTCGAAGAACACTGTCTTTAGCACTCTGTTTTCCTCTGATCTTACTACATGACCTGCCCATCTTATCCGATTAGCTTTTATATGTCTGACGATGTTTTCAGTACCATATAGAGTCACCAATTCAGCATTGCGGCGCCTTCTCCACTCTCCTGTCAACTCATCTCTTTGAGGACCAAATATCATTCTGAGGACTTTCCTTTCAAATATCAGCAATTTATTTATTTCTCGCTGATGTAGAGACCATGTTTCACTCCCATATGTAACAACTGGGCGAATAATTGACATGTACAGTCTTAATTTAGATTGTCTTTTCAGAAGCTTAGATATTAGGTCAGAATCTCCTATGAATGAAATAATCAGTAGTAATTGCACAAGAACTCTAATATTATCGAATTTTTCCAGAGTGACACTTTGACGGTTTTAATTTCACGACACGGAGGGGAGTGAAATTATGTCAAAGTGTCATGTGGGCAAAAAATCGATAATAATTTTAGAGATCGAGTGCAATTTGCTGCGATTATTTTATGAATAAAACTGTTCAAAACCGAAATTTTATTGGAATTTATTTATGTAAGTACAAATTAGTACAGTTAAACACACAGTTGTTATAAATATTTGACGGTTGAAAGTCACCTCTTTTATAATTTTTAAAACATTAAAAATGCGCTCAGAGCAACAGTGGCCTAACCCACATCACACAATTTTACCAAAACGCTTTTACTACATTAAAGTTATGCATTAGTTAAGTATTTTCAGATGCAGATGGGCTCGAGCAACTATTGGTTGATCTACTCTGCATCTGATAATATTTAAATAATTGTCATTAATGTCACTAAATGTATTTTCTCATAGCAACGAAGGGCTTCTGACGTAATATACTTGACGACGGGATATTATTATCAAAAATTATCGGATATAATATCACACGAGAGTGAGAATAAATTGAAAATAATGCGACAGTTTTTCGAAAATTTGTTGTCTGGCAATATACACGAGAGCCCGCAGGGCTCGAGTGGCTGTTGCCCAATGACAACAAATTTGAGTAAAAATGAAGCATTATTTTTTTATTTATTCTTACGGTCGTGTGATATTCGTAAGATTATTTTTTGATGATTTTAACTTCCAATCGTATAGCAAGATATTTGATCACGTTTTTAATTCTGTCCAATCAGATTAAAATTATACTGAGAATTATCTACTGTAGAAAATTTCCGATAGAATTTTTTTAAGAAGATTGTTTCTGTTTAATGGCAACCAGTTTCCTAGTTTTGACAACTGTCACATTTAAGAAAATAAATAATCTTACGAATATCACACGACAGTAAGAATAAATAAGAAAATAATGCTTCATTTCTACTCAAATTTGTTGTCATTGGGCAATAGCCACTCGAGCCATGCGGGCTCTCGTGTCTATTGCCAGACAACAAATTTTCGAAAAACTGTCGCATTATTTTCAATTTATTCTCACTCTCTTGTAATATTATACCCGATTATTTTTTAATACGTATATTATGGATATTTTCTTAAATGTGACAGTTGTCAAAACTAGGAAACTGGTTGCCATTAAACAGAAACAATTTACTTAAAAAAATTCTATCGGTAATTTTCTACAGTAGATAATTCTCAGTAGTAATTGCACAAGAGCTCTAAAATTATTGAATTTTTCCCGAGTGACACTTTGACAGTTTTAATTTCACCAGCCGAAGGCGAGTGAAATTATGTCAAAGTGTGACGAGGGCAAAAATTCTATATTAATTTTGATTGAGATCGAGTGCAATTTGTTGCGATTATTTCATGAATAAAACTGTTCAAAACCAAAATTTTATTGTAATTTATTTATGTAAGTACAAATTAGTACAATTAAGTTGTTATAAATATTTTACGGTTGAAGGTCATCACTTTTATTATTTTTAAATCATTAATTGTCATTAATGTCACTGAATGTATTTTTTCATAGCAACGAAGGGCATCTGACGTAATATACTTGACGACGGAAAATTATCAAAAATTATCAGTCTAATTTAGATTTATGTAGCTTTCTATTGGTCAGAATCTCCTATGAATGAAATAATCAGTATAATTTTAATCTGATTGGACACAATTAAACGCGTGATCAAATATCTTACTATACGATTGGAAGTTAAAATCATCAAAAAATAATCACTTTAATTTTTATTTCTGTAGCTTTCTATTGGTCAGAATTTATTGAATGAAATAATCACAACAACTACTTTTCCATTGTTTTCTATTTCAGGTAACTCTGTACGAATTCGTTATACAAATCGTTATAGCCCAATAAATGACCGTTTTGGAGTGTAATTTTCAGGGGCAACTCCGAATTGCATGAAAATTTAGATTTAGGTGCTACTTACCCTCCACTTCAAAGTTGAATTTGTGCCGTTGGTTGCTTTTACTTGGGGGGTGACATTTACCCCTTCTCGGGGGTTGAACAACGCGTGTTTAAAATAAGGCCGGAAATGGAAAAATTGACTTATTTTAAGCACCTTTTGTTCTATAAAGTTTTTTACCGAAGTCAATACTTTTCGAGTTATTCGCGATTTAAAATGTTGATTTTTCGACAAATAAACTAAGTTTTCAGACCGTTTTTCCCAAATAACTCAAAAAGTAAATATTTTATTGAAAAAGATATTCTTAGCAAAACTATAGCCTATAAAAAAAAACGAAAAAAAATTGTGTACCAGTTAAGTCTACAAATTGAGTAGAAGCAAAGTTGTAGCTCATGAAAAATATGTTTTTATTCGTCTAATTCCAAATAGAATAATTCAACGCGAAATCACCGAAGAAAAAAGGGTTTTCCGGGAAAACCTTATCAACATTTTTAAATTATCGAGAAAAAGCTTTTTATTTGTTTTTTACAAAAGTTTACAGCATCAAAAATAAACGAGTTACACTGAAAAAAAAAGTTAGTCCCTTTTTTTTGGTAAAAAAAATCGCCAAAACCTCCCTCTATTTAGCACCCTAAATGAAATTAATCGTTTGGTTTTATCATATATTTTAACTGTATGTGTATTGTTTATATGATCTGTAAGTTTGATTGGTTCAAAGTGCTTATTTTTGAAAACTTTGGTTTTATAGTAAAAAAAAATTTTCTAAAAATTTTTGAAATATTTCATTTTTTCACAATAACTTAAAAAGTATTAGTGATAAGAAAAATCTTAAAGAGTAAACAAATGTAGGTTTTGCCATTATAAATATGCTAGTTTCATTTTGTTTCTCCGTAAGACAAAAATTGGTTAAGATATGGCTGTTCAAAATTTGCATACATCGTGATTAGTGACCCATTCAAGAATTACAACCCTTTCAAAAATAAACACTTTAAACAGGTGATACTGACAGATTATATAAAAAATAGATAGGTAAGTAAATTGTTTGTAAAGCGGTAGCGATTAATTTCATTTGGGGAGCTAAACACGGAGAGATTTTCATGATTTTTTACAAAAAAAAGAAGGCCAACTTTATTTTGAGCGTAACTCGCCTGTTTTTAATGCTAAAACTTTTGTTAACAATTAAAACAAAGCTTTTTATAAACACTTTAGAAAAGTTTAAATGTGTTTTTCCCGAAAAGTGCTTAATTTTTCAGTGATTTCACCTTGAAATATTCGATTTGGAATTAGACGAATAAGAACGTATTTTTCATGAGCTACAACTTTGTTTTTATTTAATTGATAGACTTTACTGATATACCATTTTTTTGGGTTTTTTATAAGCTACACTTTTGTTAAGGATATTTTTTCGGTAAAATATTTACTTTTTGAGTTATTTGCGAAAAACCGTCTGAAAACGTAGTTTTTTTGTCGAAAAATCAACATTTTCAATGGCAAATAACTCGAGAAGTATTGACTTACGTAAAAAACTCTATAGAACAAAAGTTGCTCAAAATCAGTCAATTTATCCATTTGCGGTCTTATCTTGAACGCATGTTTTTTCACCCCCGAGAAGGGGTGACTGTCACCCCCCAAGTAAAAGCAACCAACGGCACAACTTCAACTTTGAAGTGGAGGGTAAGTAGAGCCTAAATTCAAATTTTCATACAATTCGGAGTTGCCCCTGAAAATTACACGGTATCGCCGAGTTTCCCGTTCATTTACTGGGCTATTATGACAATGTTAAACTTTATAAGAATTTTCTGAGAAATCGGTTGTCACAATTATTTCTCAATAATCGATTTTAATCAATTATATTAGAATGTTGTAGATAACAAAGTCTAAAGTTCTTCTGTATCTCTAACTTGAAGCACATTTTTGACGGATTATTCGTCATCGTGATTTAAATTGTGTTATTTTCGTCTAGCCAGATGTTGTCATTTTCGAAGCCCGACTGATGCTAGTGATGCTATTGAATATTTCCGATAAATTTTGTAAACTGTTTTAATGTAGCTTGTTACCAAAATTGCTTCACATCTGACTTGTGGAATATAGAGCCTCGAAACACTGTCAGAAAAGAAGACAATTATCTCCCAATTTCTTCTTTTTTTTTTTATTTAAATTTTACTTAGCTGTGATACCTACTTTTCAATACCTGCTGTATAAAAAACCTTTTTTTTTTCAGATCTGCATGTAACTTTTAACAAAACCTTTATTTTATTTTTAAATATGCCTTTGTTGAAAAATTATTTCGGCACAAAGAGCGGCAACGTCCAGGCATTCTTGCCAACTAGCCTTGAGTTTTTATTGGATAATATATTCTTTTACGATCTTAAAGTACGGAATTTTCCATGTTCTTTCTTGCAATTTTATCTGGAGTTCTAAACATTTGAGCTAAAATATAATATTACATTCATCCCACCAAGTTTTTCTTTGTTTCAATCATTATACATTATTTGTAGTTGTTTCTACTTAGTTGTTGTCAAATGAAGGATTAGATTACGTTTAGGCAACTATGCAAACAAGCATAAACTATAATATATACTTTATAAGCCACTGCAACATAAATTAGTGTCATAACTAGGCGAGCGGCAGTAACCCCTAATATAACTTTATACCGACCACGAAAATCAACTTTAAGGTGAATGAGTAATTTTGGTAATTCTGTATGTCTTCGAGGTAACTGAATCCGAATATGAAGTTTATTTTTATCTAGAATTGGTGGAACAAGTCGAAATATCAAATTTTATGCAAAAATGCGAAAAATCAATTTTGATAATTGTTCAACTCTACCTCACTGTATATTTGGTCGCTGCCACTATTTCCTTTTGAAAATTTTACGTTGTTTTCTTTGAAGTATTTAGATAACAATGAGATTTCTCCAAAATGTTTAAACAGATTAAAAGAGAAGTTGTTAATTTTTAAACATTTGGTCGTCAGGTTTCGTAAGTGTGATGTTTACTTAAAATAGTTGAGTGACAAAATTTTTAGCTTATAATTTTAATTAACACACAATAAAAGATTAAGTTTTTAATCTAATGGCACATAAAATAATACTAAAAATATTACTCTACGTCCCACCAGACTGAAAATAATGGGAAACTTCTCTGGTTACACCTCCGAGGCTTCTACAATTTGCCAGCCATAACGGATGCTGAGACTAAAGAACATGAGGGAACTTTACAATTTATAATTCACGTCCCATCTGCTCAGCGCGGTAAATTTCCAACGAAAATGGTTCCCTTAGTACTCCAATCAGAGTAAACATGTAAATCACAAATGAATAACCATTTTCAATTTCGTTGCAATACGAAACTACACCCGCATTATTTTCTAGTTCAATCAGAGTGTGCAGCAAGCACATCTACCGGTTTCGAAACTTATTAGTCTCTCATTAGGAGGCACATATGCTGCTCTCTCTGACTCAACCAGGATAAACCCCGGCCTGCAGTTACGCATTACAACGAACGAAATGGCAGAGATGCCCCAGCGGCAACTGCTAGCAAAGCACATAAAATAATACTAGAATATTACTCTACATCCCACCAGACTGAAAACAATGGGAACCTTCTCTGGTTACACCTCCGAGGCTTCTACAATTTGCAAGCCATAGCGGATGCTGAGACTAAAGAACATGAGGGAATTTTACAATTTATAATTCACGTCCCATCTGCTCAGCGCGGTAAAGTTCCAACGAGAATGGTTCCCTTAGTACCTCCTGATGAGGGACTGATAAGTTTCGAAACAGGTACAGGTGCTTGCTGCACTCTCTGATTGAACTAGAATATAATGCGGCTGTAGTTTCGTGTTCAAACGAAATTGAAAAGTTTTCTGGAAAAAAAAAAGTCAAAATATACAATAGGAAAAAAGTTATGTGACTTTATAGACGAGCGGCACACCCCAAAAACGCTTATTTCTCGAGATACTGACCACGGTGTGGTGAATGGCTAATTTTGGTCATACTTTATGTTTTTGGTGGTGCTGAAAACGAAAATAAGGTATATTTTGAATTTTACGTGAAAGAACATTGTCAAAATCGCAATTTTACCCTAAAAATAAAAAAAATAACGTTTTTTTGCGTTTAACTCGCTACAACTCTGTTCTATTTCAATATGTTTGCTGAAATTTTCATAGTATATATTTCTTACCGTCCTAAAGACAATGGTATCTGTTTCAACCTTTCTATCTTATTGTAATAAAAGTTTTGAATTGTTTAAAGTAAAGTAAAGTGCAGATTCCTGAATTGCAAAGTTTAATCGCAAAAGTTGAGTGACAAAATTTGAAATTTATCCTTTTAATCAATTTTATGTTAAAATATAGAGTAACAAGAACAAAATGATTAATAGCAAAATAATGGTGAAAGTATTAATTTTAAGAAAAACGGGATTCTATTTTTTTATTTTTAGGGTATAATAGCGATTTTGACAATATCTCCCTATCTAAAATTCAAAATAAAACTCATTTTCGTTTTCAGCACTATCAAAAACATAAAGTAAGACCAAGATAACCCATTCACCACAGTATCTCGAGAAATAAGCGTTTGGGGGGGGGGGGCACTCGTCTATAAAGTCAACTAACTTTTTTCCTGTTGCATATATTGACTTAAAATATTCCAGAAAACTTCTTCATGACTTCCGTTTTAATACTGTGTTGATTAAAATTATAAACTAAAAAGTTTGTCACCCAACGTTTTTTAAACATGAAACAAACGAAATCTGACTACAAAATACTTAAAAATTGACAACTTCTCTTTTAATTTGTTTAAACATCTCGGACAAATCTCATTGTTATCTAAATTCTTCAAAGATGACACAGTAAAATCTACCAAAGAAAATCTTTACAGTGACCAAAGATTCAGCGAGGTAAATATAAAAAATCATCAAAATTGATTTTCTGCACTTTTGCAAAAAATTTGATTTTTGAACATGTTCCACCAATTCTATATAAAAATAATCTTCATAATCGGATTCAGCGACCTCGAAAACATAAAGATAGGCCAACATTTGTCATTCACCTGTCATGGTCGCTTTTTCGATTTCTAAACCTCAAATTAGGGATGTGCTGCTCGCCTAATAAACGTGAATAGGGTGGGTCATTCATACCTACCGGTGTCTATTTGTCTTTTACTTCTTAAGGCAATGTGCTCAATAATGGTCAAGACAACTTACATTTTAGGACAGTGTTGTTGATATTGGTGTTAATTTTATTGCATTTTATAGGAGTGCTGAGTTTTTCTCACCAGAAGGCTTATAAAAATATTTGCACCGAGTATATTATGATAGTACCTACACTATAGACTATTACCTTATAGACTATGTCATCATAAAACAAAATACTAATATGCAAGTACAGGACACAAGAGCATACAGAGGAATAACATGTGGTTCAGATTATTATGTCGTAAAATCAAAAGTAACCTGTCCATTTAGATATAAAATAACACATAATCAAACAAATTGTCAACCACAACAAGAAGAAACTTTGGAAAAAAGAAGTTATAATTTGGATAGTTTGACCCAAGAGAGTACAAGAATACTATATCAACAAAGACTGGATGGCAAACTAATGAATATAACAGAAACATCAACAGTAGAGGAGGTATATAGAAACGTCGTCGTTAGCGTTAAAAAAGCTGCAGAAGAAGCACTCGGCTTTAACACTCAAAGACAAAGTGAAAAACTATGGTGGAACAAAGAAATAGAAGCACTCGTAGAAGAGAAAAAGCAAGCGTATATCAGATGGCTGAGCAGTAAACAACAAAAAGATAGAGATGAATACCTGGAACTCAAAAGAATAACAAGAAGAACAACAGTAAAAGCAAAAAGAGAAATGTGGGATAAGAAGTGCCAGGAAATTAATACCTACCTGGGAGGCAGAAAATGTACAGAAACATGGAAGTTCCTCAATAAAATAAGAACTAACGAAAGGAAGAGCACAAACATTCAATTAATATCCACACAAAAATGGGAAAAGTACTATGGGGAACTACTGACAGAAAATAGGGACGAATACTTAACTCAATCACCAACAGAGGTTAACATTGAAGGAGAAGATATAACAATACAAGTGACAGAAATTAGAAAAGCTATAAAAGAACTGAAAAACGGTAGGTCTCCAGGACCAGGGGATATCCCAGCCGAACTAATAAAATGTGGATCACAAAAATTGTTTGAAACCGTCACTTGGTGCATAAATTAATTTATAAATGGTTCTCCCGTACCCGACAAGTGGAAAATTGCTTATATTTCGTCGATCCATAAGAAAGGAGATAAGTTTAAATGTGAAAACTATAGAGGGATATTAGTGACTAGTACATTCAGCCGTTTGTATGGACGAATAATTAGAGACCGCATTGAGAAGGAGTACAAAGACCAAGAGGAAGAAACACAATCCGGTTTTCGAACAGGAAGAAGCTGTACTGATAATATCTTCTGCCTCAAACAACTAATAGAAAAAAAATTAAGCACAAATCAAGAAACCCACCTCATGTTTATTGACTTGCAGAAGGCGTACGATACAGTTCCTGTAAACAAACTCTGGAACGTGTTACGACAGACGAATATTAGTGTCACCTTAATAAAAGCCTTAAGAAATTTGTATGAAGGGTCAACACCACAAATAAAAACTGGAAACAGATTATCGCAAAGCTTCCTGGTTAATAAAGGTCTACGTCAGGGGTGTTGTGTATCACCGACCTTATTTAAAATATATGTTGCAAAAGCATTGAAAGAGTGGAAACGAAAATGCAGAGGCATGGGCGTAGACCTTGGAGAGATTTGCTTATATACATTGCAGTTTGCTGATGACCAGGTTGTTATAGCAAACGATAAAGATGATTTAGAGTACATGGCAAGGAAATTACAAGAAGAATATAGAAAGTGGGGACTAGAAATTAATACAGAAAAAACAAAATACCTGCCAATAGGTACCGAACTATCGAACATCACATTAGAAAATAATGAAATCATCATGCCCTGCGACCATTACACATATCTAGGAATCGTTTTTGACACAACGGGGAAAGATGATGAAGAAATAAAGAGAAGAATAACACAATCCAGAAAAACAATAGGTTGTCTAAACAGCGTACTGTGGAATTATGAAATAGGAAAAAGAAGAAAACACAATATCTACGAATCTCTTATTAAAAGCAGTCTATTGTACGGAGCAGAAACTTGGCGGATAACCGAAAACAACAGAAGAAAACTGGAGGCAGTAGAAATGGACGCTTTTAGAAGATCAGTAGGAGTGTCACGCAGAGAGAGAATACGTAATGATGACATAAGACAGCGAATGGGGGTTGACGGCTCTCTAACAACAGACATAGAAAGAAAACAGCTGATATGGTACGGACACATCCAGAGGATGGATAACTCAAGACTCCCTAAAATAATTATGCAATGGGTACCACCAAACCGCAGAAAGAGAGGAAGACCCAAGAAATCTTGGAGAGAGGGAGTAACGAAGGCGATGAGCGCAAGAGATCTTAGAGAGGGCCAATGGGATGATAGAGTGTCATGGAAATTAGGCATCGGACAACGTCGCAAGACGTTTTAAAACCGATTGATATATATATACCTACACAGATAACTATTTTTGATGGTGGTACTAGTACTACAAATAAACGAGCATTATGTTTTAATACGGATAAAAGCATGGTTAATCTAAAATACTAAACTTAAATACTAAAATATTTACAAATTGCCTTTATTTCCTTAGAATGTGTTCAAGGATATATATACGAGTAATTGTGAAAAGTAATTATTTGATTGTAACAGGGATTGCGTCCCTTCCTGGTAAATTTCTCCTGACATACAACGTATTGTAGAATTAAAATTCTTGTTGACCTGTCGTGGGAAAATTGGCAAACTAACTTTGTTCCTAAGAAACAACTCCTTGATCCACAAAATACGAATTCTTGTAGTCGGCTGTATACCATAAGACACAAAAATTTAATAAAATATCCTGCATGAACGGTATACTTATTAAAAAGACCCTTTCCGGCTACATCACAGAACGTTTGACAATATTTAATGACTACTTTAATAATAGTATGTCAATCAATTATACACTGTGGGCCGAAATAAAGGAGTACATTTTTTGAATGAAAATAACTTTTTGTTTTTTTTTTGGGCGATCTAATTTCTTTTTGCAGGACTAATAGCCTCACATATCCTCAACATGACTGCAAATTTGGAAGCAAAAATAACGTATAGGGTCGGAAGGCGTGTTCTGAACATTATTTAAATACAAAAATGATGTTTTGCGAGTCCGGCAATTTTGAAAAATTCCCTTTTTACTGAAGTGTTCTGGATAGTTAACCTACCAAAAGAGCATATCAGTTAAATTTTGCTAAGACAGTTTTCATTTGCAACGAGCTCAAATGCTCCGTTGCATAATTTTTTTATAAGTCCGACCCTGTACGTTATTTTTTCTTCCAAATTTGCAGTCATGTTGAGAATATGTTTATATTAAATTAAATAAATTAGATCGCCCGAAAAACAAAAAAGTTATTTTCAACTAAAAAATGTACTCCTTTATTTCGGCCCACAGTGTAGATAAATATGTTGTACAATAATAAAAAAAAACCTTTATTGCAACCCTAATGCCACGATTTCCTGAAATATCAGGCATATTATCTTAGATACCCCACTATGCTCCCTTCTCCCTACTATTCGATAATGTTTGCTTTATTTGCGTTAAAAACTATGTACTTTTTTACATAAATTTCTGAAAAAAAAAATTGTTAAAAATGTACAATATTCGAACAAAATTCTCCATTGGCATAAATATGATGTCATTTAGCAAAGGCTGATACCAACAACCCTTATAAATAACAGATTTCACAGTCAACTCCAATCCATGAATCCTATCAATCACTACTATAGACAAATCAATGAATACTATCACATCCTACTCGTTCGTGTGGTTTTGGAATTTAATCGATAATGTACACCATGTGATAAATTGGTCTCAAACAAGAAGTCGATAGCATGAAATCAGATATAAAAAGACGATTTAGTTTATTCCGAACAATATTTTTTCAGATAACAGCTCCATTCTATCAAATTCTTTTTAATATTAAAAGTGTGGCTAATATATAGGATATCTTAATATCTGATTATTATACTGTAATACTATGGCCAAAAAAATGCAACACCTAGATGAAAAATATTTTTTGAAGTGAAAACTTCTTTAGGGACGTTGTGCACTTTTTAGATGGGGAAAAAGTATTGAATTAGCGACCGTCATCGCGACCGTCATTGCTTCGACGAAATAAATTTTTGAAGAGAACACTTCTTTAAGGATGTTGTGCACTTTTTAGATGGGAAAAAGTATTGAATTCGCGACCGTCATCGCTTCGGCGAAATACATTTTTGAAGTGAAAAGTTCTTTAGGGACGTTGTGAACTTTTAGATGGGGAAAAAGTATTGAATTAGCGACCGTCATGACGACTGCCATTGCTTCGACGAAATAAATTTTTGAAGAGAACACTTCTTTAAGGACGGTGTGCAATTTTTAGATGGGGATAAAGTATTGAATTAGCGACCATCATCGCGACCGTTGTCGCTTCGGCGAAATACATTTTTGAAGTGAAAAGTTCTTCAGGGACGTTGTGCCCTTTTTAGACGGGGAAAAAGTATTGAATAAGCGACCGTCATCCCGACCGTCATTGCTATGACGAAATACATTTTTGAACTGAAAACTTCTTTAAGGACGTTGTGCACTTTTAGATGGGGAAAAAGTATTGACTTAGTCACCGTTATCGCGACCGTCATGGCTTCGACGAAATAATTTTTGAAGTGAAAACTTCTTTAGGGGGTTGTGCCCTTTTTAGGCGGGGAAAAATTATTGAATTAGGGACCGTCATCGCTTCGGCAAAATAAATTTTTGAAGTGAAAATTTCTTTAGGGACGTTTTGCACTTTTTCGATGGGAAAAAGTATTAAATTAGCGACCGTCATTGCTTGAACGAAATAAATTTTGTAACTGAAAACTTCTTTAGGGACGTTGTGCCCTTTTTAGATGGGAAAAACTATTGAGTTTGCGACCGTCATCATTTTGCCGACCTAAATTTCGTAAGTATATAATATATTATGTGTATGTCTATGTATACATAAATAGCATAGAACGTACGCAACGCGTATATAACATAGGTAGAGTACTTCTTTTTGGATGGGGAAAAAGCATTGAGCTCGTAATTTATATGCTAAAAGAACTTTTCACTTCTGTGGGCACTCCCATGAGTGCTTTAATTTTTTTTTAAATATTTTGTTATGGAAATATACATTATTATAACATTCTTATTATTTGATAACATTATCAACAAATTTTCAGCGTCATTTTCGTCAAAAAAATTTAAGAATGAATGGATCCTTTTTGATTTTTTGTACACTCAGGTACTCTATGGGGAATTGATCGACTTAAATGGTCTATATCAGCGTTTCCCAACCGGTGGGTCGCGACCCACTAGTGGGTCGCGAGCGGATTTCAGGTGGGTCGCGGCGTGGTTCTTACAGTAGCTGCATACCGTAAATATATAACATCATAAGTGAGGGATGGGTCGCGAATATGAAAAAACAACCGAAGGTGGGTCGTCACACATAAAAGGTTGGGAACCACTGGTCTATATCATATTGCGGAATACTCATCCTGATTTTTTATGGCATTCCAAGGGCCTTTTAAGTTGCTAGAGCGCGTGGCAATTGATTTAGGTTTCGACCTACCATATCCCACACATTGTCGATGGGTGACAGATCAGCTGATCTTGATGGCCACTCCAAAGCAGTGGCGGCTGGTCTGTAAGTGAAGGGGGAGGTCATATCCGGTGGTTCAAGATTTTTTTGGAAAAACAAGACCTACAAATCCCATTTTAAATAATTTCTTATTCCATCATCTGTATTGGTTTCTTATAACTTATTTTGCAATATGTTGTTTAAATTTAACCTTTAACTACCCGCGCATCAAGTTATAACATAACTACATGCGTGGCGTACTTTGTACGCCACAAGAAAATACACTTAAAAACAGCGGATTTGTTTAATTTTTTTTTGAAAAAATACACTTAGTTGTTTGTTATAAACCTTATTCGGCATCAGTGAATACTTGGAGTTCCTTTTCAGTAAGCCAATTGGGATTTATAACTGGAATCATGGAATAACTGGATTCCATGGTAAATAAAATTACTAATAAAAAATTTTTTTAAATGTGATTTTTTACAGGAGAAAAAGTATTGTTTACAAAGAAAAATATATTTTTTGCCATAATGACTAGAAAACAATTAAAATATGTACTTATATTACGACTTATAGTAATATAATCCTGGGGTATATTGTCCACCACCGGAAACAACAAATAATAAAATGTAAATTACGATCTTTCCAGAACGCCGATTATAACGAAACTAAAACCAAATTGTAAAGCACATTCCAGTGATAGGTTAGAAAAATAAGCAAGGTCTCAAATATGTCATTAACGAGGTCATGAAAACTTATTACTAATAACCTGAATTTTGTTTGTTTCATCATCATAATCACGCAGCCCTACAACCCTGGGTGGGTCCTGGCTGGCTGTACAACTTTCTTCCAATTTGTTCGGTCTTCCATCAACCTAGGGTCAAATAAAATGTTCATTTTTCGGAGACCTGCTTAGATGTTATCTCTTCATCGCATTCTGGAACGTCCGAGTGGTCTTTTGCTTGTAGGAATCTCCTCCCATACCAGTCTTACAAGTCTCTTGTTATGAAGTCTGTGCACGTGGCCTGCCCGTCTTAGCGGCTGTTATTTAAGAGGAAACAGTAGCGATCAACAGGTAGCGAAAACGCGTTCCAAGATTGTAGCGTTTATAAAACCAGTGGAAATGTGATCTTTTAGATTTGTATAGTTTTTACAATCCCTCTCTAAGAAGTCCAAATTTTTTTTATTCAGTTTTTTTTACTTAAATTCAGATTGCAAGGAATTTTATAAAACCGTCCCTGTGTACAGTTGAAAGCTATTGCTCAATATTAACCAATTTTGAGAAGTGCTGAGATGTACTGAATTCTGATGCGTAGATTTTCTATTGGAATTTTCTAGAAGAAATGTTGAAAATCCATTTGATTGGTTTGTTTGAATTTGGTACAAATATCGAAGCTCTTAATTGGCTCTGAAGAACGGAAGCCGGAAATTGCGTATGACAGGATCAGGGAATCTTGTCAGGAGGCAGAGAAGAAAGTAGCGTCATTCTGATTCTTACAATGGTAGTGAATCAGTAAACATCGATAGTCAGTAACCGGCTTTTTTGCGACGCAAAAAAAATTTCCAAGTAAATGGGATCTATCAAAGTTCTTTTGTGTTGTTGTTAAGTAGGTGTACCATCAGTTTGATGGTGTAGCAGTTCTTTTTTGATGGTAAAAGTGTAATATACGCTTTGTAAAAATACTGCGTATGTATTTATGAAAGCCGGCATGATACTAATATCGTGGTGATGAATTAAACCCAAGCCTCCTGTCTCCTGGATTAGAAAACCTATTTCCCGAGGTAAATAAGCAAATTTCCTTTGTTTTATGGTATTTTCATGGTATAATGGTATGGTGCAATCTGTAATTTTCCATTGACATCTTCCCTTTCGAGTGACGTATGAACTACGTACGTGCTGTCAAGTGTCATGTCAAGTTTCACAATGGTGAATGTTTTGAATTTTAAGGTATAGTGACTTTTAATAATTATAAAATTCTCAAACTAATAACGTTAATTTCTTTCATCAGCATAAAAAAAATAAATCTTTTTGGAACTTAAAATACAAAAATGAAAAATTAAATTATTGTTGAACAGAACAGAGAATAATTTTGCTTCCATCATTAAAAAATATTATTGTAAAGACATAATTGTGAGTTAATGTTAAAATCCTTTTGAAACCTTTTGAAATAGTTAAAAATAAAAGATTTATGGAATGATATTTGACAGGTGACATAGTTAAGTTGTTATTTTTAATAATTAAGTACTACGAGGAGTAGTCAGACAGAAATTCTTTAATGTAAACATTGTTCCCTGAATGAATATAAATTTTTGTTTTAATGCAAATGCTATAATATATGTCATAATTAGGTCAGTCAGTCAGTTATACAAGTCATAATTAAGTCAGATATCAAATCCTCAATGCAATAAATTTATTGTTTATCTTCTGGTGCACCATAACCTATGTTCAGAAAAGTAGATGTATTTTTTTACAGGTAATCTTTTATGTAATCTGATAGTTTTGTTTTCTAAAGGAATGATTTTTCAATAAATGCCATAACTGTATTTTGTGCTGTTTATTTACCGCTAACCTATTGGCAAAATTTTAACCACAAACTTTAAAAGCTTTATAGAGTCAAATTTTTACCCGGTTGTTAAGATGTTGGATCATAGAAAGTAAACTAAAATATAGCCAAGATTTATATTTAACACCCCAGGATATCTGTAAGTACCCTTGTTTAAATTGGTGATAGTAGTAAATATTCCCTAATCCCTAACTTCTTCTTAAATGCACTCACAACCTCAGCTCTCCAACCAAAACAAGAGCCGCCGTAGCAAAGTAGTTTTTAGAAATATCCCCTAGTTTTCTCCAGACCCCCTTTGTATTTAAGTATTCTCAACCTCATACCTAAACTAGAAGCAGTATCTAAACTTTCCAAGCTTTTATCTTCCCCCTAATTTCTAAACTCTACAAGATTGCAGCTGTAATTTTGAATATTTTTTCGAGATATTTGGCACACGTATTCGTAATATAATAAAGAATGGCGGTACAGAGCCTAATTTCACAAATATATTAGTATGTGGAAATTACTCTGTAATTAAATACAATATTAAAAAAACGAGCCTGTACCGCCATTAAGAAGAACAAAAAAATACACTTTCTTCAAATAATCTTTTTTATCCGATGCCTAGATTGTGTGTCATTTTCTAACTTCTTTTATTTCAATCCTAATAGCAAAATTAACAATATTGAAAATATTAAAAACATTACTAAACATTACTAATATTTTCAATATTATTAATTTTGCTATTAGGATTGAAAACTACTTCATCTTTCAATTGCCAGATGACGCTAGTCAAATAATACCTTCACTTCGGTTGCAATGGGTGGGAAAACTCTTGGTGCTGGTCATTTAGGATATGGAGAACAGCGCCTACGTTCTCTCCGATGAGGCTCCAATAAGAGCCGAAAATCGCGATTCAGAGGACTGGACTGCGCTCCGCATTCTAATTGAAAAGTAAGATTGTTTTGCCTTCGCATTGCAACTGAATAAAAATGGTATACATTTTTATTTTATAGTCGTATTACTCCGTAGAGTAACCAGGTGCATTTTCCGTAGGAACTTTTCCAAGCTGCAGACGGGGGATGTGAATTGCATAGTGTAGAATTCTTTCCCTTTGTCTTCACTGCAGCATCCATGTGCTTGCAAATTGTAGAAGCCTTGGAGGTGTCACCGGGAAAGTGTACCAATAAGTTTTCAATTTAAAAATCTTTTAGTAATGTTTTTAATATTTTCAATATTATTAATTTTGCTATTAGGATTGAAAACTACTTCGTCTTTAATCTTTTATTTGATCACTTTCTGACTTTCATAATAATAACTTTTAACCGAGTTGTTAAGCCTTAAAAATCGGCTTTTTTTGGTTCTTTTCAATTTTAAATTTCTTATAACTCGAAAACGAGCAACTTTAGAGAAAAATTATAAGAGACCTTTTTTGTCCAGAATGGTCCAAAAAACCTAAAAAAATGTGTTCGGGCTGAAAATATTGATGTTTGAAATTTGATTCAAAAATTGAAAAAAAAAATTTGGACCACTTTTCACGTGGGCGACTTCTTGGATCTTATTCTAGGATGTCTCACGAATATGATTATGCAAAAAAATCTCATGTGAATCTTTTTTTCAACGAACTCGCCGGTTTCGCCTTGTCTAATAGACCTTTTATTTTTATTCATGTACTAGTAAGCCCCAGTGAAAACATTGTCATTAACGACTGCGAAATTGAGTTTGCGGAACACTACAAATATCTTGGTCTTGAAATACGAATCACGAGAGAAAATCAAACGTGCGAATTGAAACGAAGAATTATCTTCTCCTGGGCCGCATACGGTAAACTCAGAGACGTATTCAAAAGTGAGCTTCCAATTTGATTGAAATGGAAAGTCTTTAACTAATGCGTTTTACTGGTTATGAGCTATGCTGCTGAAACTCTTACATTAAAAACCGAATCTGCTAAGAAGCTAAGAATTTCTCAACGTAGGATGGAAAGGTCGATGATTGGTGTGTCATTATTATAACATACTGGACCATATTATAACAAACGAAGAACTTTGATTGAGAACAGGAGTCACAGATGTTGTACATCAGGTGGCTAAACTTAAATGGAACTAGGCTGGTCGTGTGGTCCGTCTGGCAGATGGGAGATGGACAAAGAGGTTACTCGAGTTAAGACCAAGAGTCGATAAAAGAAGTAGAGGAAGACCACCCACGCGATGGACGGATTATATAAAAAATGACCACTAATTGGATTCTAAACGCCCAGGACAGGAGACAGTGGACGGAAATAGGTGATGCCTATATCTAGCAGTGCATGCAAAGGGCTGATTGATGATGATTTTGATGACTAGTAAGACTGTTGTACAAACTACATACATTTTGCGAATTATATTTACTCAATTAACATCATGTAGCTCAATCAGAAGGAAGCGACATTTGATGGAATGAACGTCATTTCATACCTTAATAAATATACTTAGGAAACAACCAAATAGGTAAAAATATTTTTAACAAACACGTCAATAATATTCAAATAAACAAAAAATTCGATTGAGTTTGATTCTTATTTCTCACAAAATACTCAACAAAAAAAAACCGTGTTTTTAATCCGCATAATATTTTACTGTACAGTAGTACACAACTGCTTAGCCTCGATCCCAATGCAGCGTAAATCAGTCACACCAGACATCGATAATAATTCCTCTCTGTTTACTACTCTAATTTAACTCTATGCATTTACCGTTTCTACAATAAATGCAAGATTTGCGTTATACATGAGCACGTAAAGGTTGGAATAAATTAATTTATAGTCCATTCATTAACGGTAAAATATTGCAAAACCTTTATATTTTAAAGAACCGCTTGGATTGACATGAAATTTGGCATACACACAGCTAACAAGTCAAAGAAAAAAAGTGATATTGTGCCGATATGTGCTTTTGCCCTGGGGGTGGTTTTCACCCCCTCTTGGGGGTTAAAAAATATTCGTCCAAACAAAGTCAGGAAATGGATAAACTGTCTAATTTAAAGTAACTTTTGTTCTATAGAGTTTTTTCACTAAGTCAATACTTTTCGAGTTATTTGGCAGTGAATATGTTCATTTTTTCAACAAAATAACCACGCTTTTAGACGGTTTTTCGCAAATAACTCAAATTGTAAGTATTTTGTCGAAAAAGAAGTCTTAGCAAAAATATAGCCTATAATAAATTTAAAAAAATAGTGAATATATCACGTTTTTTTTTATTTAGTAGAAGCAGAGTTATAGCTAATGAAATATAGGTTCATATTCGTCAAATTCAAAGTGGAATACTTTAACGTGAAATAACCAAAAATGAAGCACATTTCGGGGAAAACTCATTTAAATTTATTTAAAGTGTTTAAAAAAAGCTTCATTTTTGTTTTATAAAAAAAATTTCTAGCATCAAACTTAAACAAGTTACGCTCAAAATAAAGTTAGTCCCTTTTGGTTTTGGTAAAAAAATCGAGAAAATCACCCCCTAATTAGTATCTTAAATGAACTTAATCGTAACGACTTCACAAGTTTCTTGACTCGTGTATATATTTTTTATATGATCTGTAAGTTTCATCGGTTCAAAGTCCTTATTATTGAAACGGCTGTAGTTAAAAGGGGTTGAACGAGTCACTGATCACGAATGTATGCAAATTTAAAAACACCAAATGTTGATCAATTTTTGTCTAACAGAAAAACAAAAAAATACATGATATTCAGAAAAGCAAATCTGACTTTTTTTGTATTTCGAGACTTTTGGTATCTGTAACAATTTTTAAGTTATTTTGAAAAAAAGCATATTTTTCAAAATTTAAATTTTTAAAAATTTTACTTTGAAACCAAATTTTTTCAATAATAAACACTTTGAATCGATGAAACTTACAGATCATATAAACACAATATAAGTAAAATAATTTATGGAGCGGCAACGATTAATTTCATTTAAGTTGCTAATTAGGGGGTGGTCTTCCCGATCTTTTTTTTGCAAAAACAAAAGGGACCAACTTTACTTTGAGCGTAACTTGCTTAAATTTAATGCTAGAAACTTTTCGTAAAAACAGAAATAAAGTTTTTTTTAAACACTTTAAAAAAGTTAAAATGGATTTTCCCCAGAAAGTACTAAATTTTTTGGATATTTCACGTCGAAATATTGTATTTGAAATTTGGTGAATATGAATCTATATTTCATTGGCTATAACTCTGGTTCTACGAGATCCAGAGACCTAACGCGTACACCATTTTTTTTTACTTTTTTATAGGCTATATTTTTGCTAGGAACAGTTTTTTCGACAAAATACTTACTTTTTGAGTTATTTGCGAAAAACCGTCTAAAAATGTGGTTATTTTGTTGAAAAATGAACATATTCACTCGCAAATAATTCGAAAAGTGTTGACTTGGCGAAAAAGCTCTATAGAACAAAAGTTACTTAAAATTAGTCAGTTTACCCATTTCCGGAGTTGTTTTGGACATATATTTTTTCACCCCCAAGAGGGGCTGAAAGTCACCCCCAGAACAAAAGCACACGTCGGCACAATATCACTTTTTTTCTTTGACATGTAAGATATGCGTATGCCAAATTTCATGTCAATCCAAGCGGTTCTTTAAAATTTAGAGCAAAAACCGTGAAAGAATGGACTATTGTTCGTAAACGGACGATTTTGGAAAAAATCCCGAAACAGTCGATTTTTATTTTTAAATTATGATTTTTTGGCGTATATATCACACTAGTGACGTGATTCATCTGGGCGTGATGACGTCATCGATGATGTTTTTAAATTAAAATAGGGGTCATGTGATAGCTCATTTGAAAGGCTATTTAATTCTGTATTAAATAATATAAACATAACCATAGATATTTATACAGGGTGTCCAAAAACATTTTTTTAATTAAATTAGTTTACATAAAAAGAAGAATGTACGTAATTTATTTAATTTAAAATGAATCTTACTGTTCACGGAAAACAGAAAAAAATGTTGATTTTAAAAATAACCATTTCTTTTCGCTTAAATTAAATATTCAAACTGCCAAGAGGCAGGTGGTGGCTGCTTTAATATTGAATTTAAGCGAAAAACAATATTTTTTGCCAAATAAACATTTTTTCTGTTTTCTGAAAGCAGTAACATGTATTTTTAATTAAATAAATTACATACATTCTTCTTTTTATGTCAACTAATCTAATTAAAAATTTGTTTTTAGACATTCTATAAAAATAATTATGCTAATATTTATATTTCTGAATAGAGAAGTAAATATAATCTTTCAAATGAGCTATCACACGACCCCTATTTTATTTAAAAAAATCATTGATGACGTCTTCACGCCCAGATGGATGACGTCACTAGTATTATATATATATATGCCAAAAAATCACAATTTAAAAATAAAAATCGACCTATTTCTTCCAAAATCGCCCATTCACGAAAAAATTAATTTATTCCAACCTTTACGTGCTCACTGTATAATGGAATACACCGACATCAATTTATAAAACTATCAATAAAATTTACTAAACCAATGTAATATGTTACAGTTCAAGTTGGTTCTCAGTTAGAATTGACTATTCCTAGTTCGAGTCAACTCCAACTAACACGAGCAATAAGAGTTGTTTTGAAAAATTTAATTCAACTTTTACTAGTTGAAGTAGATCGCGGGAAAAACAGAATCAACTCTTATTAGTTTAAGTTGACTATTCCTAGATCGATTCAGTAAATGTAGATTATACGAGTATAAACTCACGTGCTTTTTTGATGAATGTGCGTCTCTTTGTTTTGACTGTTTCAACCATTTATCACGATTTGAACATATCCAGTTACTTTAGTTTCTAGAATCGGTTGTTTGTCTGAATCAACTCTTAATAAATGGCATTGGAAAGAGTTTACTTTTTCCAATTGGAGTCTACTTTTACTAGTAAATGTTTCAAAAAATCTTCATTTAATATTTATAATCAACTTTTACTAAAACCAGCCGTTTAAGTTGACCCGAACTAGGAATAGTCAACTCGTCAACTCTAACTGAATAACCAACCTGAACTGTAACATAATATGAGGCGTATCATATCAAAAGTGACAATCTCCCACCTAGACCAATCTGAGCAAATTTATAAAAAAGATTTAGACATAAAAATCTGAAATTTTAAAACATTTATTTCTACAGGTACAAAGTTGTTACATTCATAACTATAATAAAAAGAGTAAATAACTTGTAGTCTCATTAATATAAAAGAAAATCGCATTAATATAATGGATATTGCTGACTTTGATATGAACCGTTGGAGATTGTTTATTTTGTTGTGATAGCATATGGAGATTGTTGACTATGCACCAGATAATTTAAAATATTCGTTTATTAGTGAAGATGGGGATTAATGATTAACATTCAACTTAAATTATAATTTATTGTTATTTAAAGTAAACAAATTATTTAGGAATTAAACTTAAACGACATATTGTATAGTGTATATATACAACAAAATTGTAGGCTACATAGGTACCTTGATTTTTAAAGTACTTTTCCAATTCTTCGAATTTGAAGGTCTTTGTCTGGAATTTTCTTGATTTGTTTCAGTAGGATATTGTTCCATAATTAAAAATACGTTATAGCACTCCTCAAAACTGAATACTTTTTGTAATAAACCAAATTTTCTAATTGTGTTTTTCACGAAACAACCACCATTTGTATGTTTACAAGCATACTAAAATGACATTATCAACATGAAGTATGGTTAACTCACGTGATGGATATCTTGAAGTTCATTGGTTGAATTGGATATTGTCAACTATGCTGTGAATACCCCAAGGAGATTGTTAACTTTGCAGCAAATGCCAGTTTTATTATACAAATTTGTCAGGGATTTTGTCTACTTTGACAAAAATACTCCGACTTATCCTATAAAGAAATAGCTAGAGTGCAAGGGAGAACTAAAATCTCAATTTTAATAAAAATTGGAGATTGTTAATTTTGATATGACACGACTGATATATACTCTTTACGAATTATTACGAATTAAATTACGAATAATATTCACTCTGTAGACGTCATAGTATAGATTAATTTTGCTTGATTTTATCGGGATGGTCATTTCATACGTCAATAAACATACTTAGACAAAACCGAATACAAATATTTTTAACAAACACGCACTAGTATCCAAACAAAAATAAAAAATTCGATTGAGTTTGATTCCTATTTCCAGAAGAAAAAAAATCGTGTTTTTAATCCGAATATATTCCTGTATAGAACTGCGTAACCTCGCTCCCATTGCAGCGCAAATCAGTCACACCAGACATCGATAATTCCTCTGTTTATTACTCTAATTTAGCTCTATGAATTTACCGTTTCTACAAGATTTGCGTTATATAATGGAATACACAGACATCAACAAATAGAGCTGGCAATAAAATTTACTAAACCGTACTAACTTATACTTAATCATGCAGTTTGTAGCATCTTTATGTTTGTGTTTGATGCTGTTGCAATTTAATGCTCTATAATGTAATCAAATAGCTTAATAAACTTTAGCAGTTATGTGCAGAAGCTGAGTAAATAGGTACTATTAGTTTGTAGAATAGACAACAAGAAAACCGAAAATTGGGAAAATCATTGTGTAGAATAGTAGAAAAATAATTAAAATTGCATTTTGTATGTTCTTCTTCTTGTTCTTTTTTTGTAGACATCTTTTTGTAGACATTTTCTGCCTCTTTTTTTAATGTTCCTCCAGTATGTTTTTATTCCATCGATTTCGTGACCGTCTCTGGCCGTCCTTACTATTCTATTTCTGTCATTCAGCTTATATGGTCGTTAAATTCTACTCTTATGTTTCTTACCCAGCAATTAGTGTTCTCCATCTTATTTACCAGTTGTTTATGTGCCCTTCAAAAGTTCGGTCTGCAGTTCTGTCCCATGGTGTCTTACCATGGATTTTTTGAAGGCTATAGCTATAACCTATTACAAAAATTACTTAAATCCGACAACAGGTTTAAGAGATACGAGACATCAAAAATGACCCATTTTTTTGGGGTACCCGTTTTTCGTGCCGGTCAGTGTATATATATACAGGGTGTCCCAGACTAATTTATCCAGACTATATCTCTTAAACAAATAGAGATTTTCGAATGGAATAAAAACTGATCTATTCCATTTGCAATACACTTTAATATGACAGAGAAAAATCATCGCCTAAATATTGATCCCTCAGTTATATCCCCTAACTTAAAGTTTTTAATAGCAGCCTGTACATTTTTTTATAGTTTTGGATATGGTCTTCTATCGTCTATTCAACAGATAAAATACAATCGGTTCGTAAGTAATCAAGAAAATATCAGTTTATTTTTGTTAAATAATATGTGTCCCAGACTAATTTATCCAGGCAATATTTCTTAAACGAATAGAGATTTCCGAATGGGATAAAAAACTGGTCTATTTCCTTTGTAATACACTTTAATATGACGTAGAAAAAATCATCCCCTAAATATTCATCCCTTAGTTATAACCCCTAACTTTTTTTAATAGCACCCTGTACATTTTTTTATAGTTTTGTATGTGGTCGTTTATCGCCTATTCAACAGATTTTTTTTAAATTAAAATGGTTTCTTAAGTAATCAAGAAAATATCAGTTTATTTTTATTTTTGTTAAATTAACCAAGAAAGCCATAAATAGTATAGTCGCAACATAGGGGGTCCCGTGGGCACTTTTAGCTCGCCCCGATTTAATGATGGTATTATAGGTTTTTTGGGTCGCTGACTCCAATGGAAGTGGTCTGGAAGCTAAAATGTGGTATGTTAAATTGTTATTAACAAATTATGGTAAAATTAGGTGTTTTTCAGGGATTATTAGAAGCCCTGTAAATAAATTGATAGTGTTATCTTCTCTGGTGTATTTTTGGTCGCTGAATCGAAAGCGACTAGTCGCGATTACTCAAAATGTGTTCTTATTTTGTTAATAACAAAATAATTGTTTATTCGCCGAAAAGCTCGAAATGCGTTATCTACAGCAAGTTTGTAGTCTTTTTCAAAATATTTTTATACGCTAAATCGATTGTCACCAGTCGTGATAGCTTAAACCACGTTCCGACTTTGTTATTAATAAATTATTGCAAAAATAACTGTTTATAGTACGTTTACTCACGGTTTTTGCTCTGAATTTTAAAAAACCACTTGGAATGATATGAAATTTAGCTTACACATAGCTAACATGTCAAACAAAACGAGTGATATTGTGCCGATGTGTGCTTTTACCCTGGGGGTGAGTTTCAACCCGTTTCGTGGGTGAAAAAAGAAACCTTTAAAATAAGTGCGGAATTTGATAAACTGATTAATTCTAAGCAACTTCTGTTTTATACAGTTTTTTCACAAGTCAATACTTTTCGAGATATTTGCGAGTAAATATGTTCATTTTTAAACAAAAAAAAACCAAATAACTCCAAAAATATTGACCTAGTGAGAAAACTGTATAGAACCAAAGTTGCTTAGAATTAATCAGTTTATCCACTTCCGGACTCATTTTAAAGGTTTCTTTTTCCACCCCTGAAAAGGGGTAAAACTCACCCCAGGGTAAAAGCAGATATCGGGACAATATCACTTGTTTCGTTTGACATGTTAGCTACGTGTTTGCCAAATTTCATGTCAATCCAAGTTGTAATTTCAAATTTAGAGCAAAAACCGTGAGTGAACGTACTATAAAGCGCTATTTTTCAATAATTTATTAATAACAAAGTCGTAACGTGGTTTAAGCTATCACTAGTGTCAATCGATTTAGCGTATAAAAATACTATGAAAAAGACTACAAACTTGCTGTAGATAGCGCATTTCGAGCTTTTCGGCGAATAAACAATTATTTTGTTATTAACAAAATAAGAATATATTTTAAGTAATCGCGACTAATCGCATTCAATTCAGCGACCAAAAATACACCAGAAAAGACCTTAACACTATCAATTTATTTACAGGGCTTCTAATAATTCCTGAAAAACACTTAATATTACCATAATTTGTTAATAACAATTTTAAACGCACCACATTTGGGCTTCTAGACCACTTCCATTGGATTCAGCGACCCCAAAAAAAAAACTATAATACTACCATCAAATCGCGGCGAGCTAAAAGTTCCCACGGGACCCCCTATGTTGCGTCTAGACTAAAAGTTTAAAGGAACAATAAAATTAAATGTAAAATATATCTACGATTTTTCAAGGGAAAAGCAATTGCGAGGAGGCTACAGTTCATAACAAATGACGTATTAAAGTTATTTTTCTTGGTACTATTTTTAAGTTAAGTTTGGTATTATTAACTTTAAGTATTAAAGTTAGTTTAATATTTAAATAAAAATACAAACAACCTGTTTAAAATATATTTATTTCGTTGAAATCATAATAGTAGAAGTATAACTCATTATTTGCGTTCACACACTCTTTGTTTAACACTATCTTTTATTTTCTAATTAAAAGGATAATATATCCAAAAAACGTTGGATTTTCGACAAAAATGTTTAATTTTAATTTTAATAGAACTACAACTTCTTACGTGCGTACATAGTACACACATATATTCTTTTTTTTTTAATGTATAATATTACATTTATTTTTATTGTTCCTTTAAACTTTAAGGCTTTGTTTATTAAATTAACAGAAATAAAAAATAAACTTATATTTTCTTAATTACTTACAAACTCATTTTATTTAAAAACAATTAAATAGACGATGGAAGACCACATCCAAAGTTATAAAAAAATGTACAGGGTGCAATTAAAAAATTTAATGTTGTGGGTTGTAACTAAGAGATGAGTATTTAGGGGATGATTTGTTATTGTTATTTTATGACTGCTATTTGACCATAAAATTGTAAAATTCTCAGTTACAATAGAGCATATTTATTTTCTATTCTATTTTTTAATCCTCTTGATTAATTTAACCATAATTAAAAATAAAATGATATTTTCTTGATTACTTACGGAACCATTTAATTAAAAAAAAATCTGTTGAATAGACGATAGAAGACCACATACCAAACTATAAAAAAAACGTACAGGGTGCTATTAAGAAAATTAAAGTTGGGGTTGTAACTAAGCGATAAATATTTAGGGGATGATTTTTCTACGCCATATTAAAGTGTATGTCAAATGAAATATATCAGTTGTTTGTCCCATTTGAAAACCTCTATTCGTTTATGAAATTTAGCCTGGAAAAATTAGTCTGGGGCAGATAATTAAGAAAAATAAACTGATATTTTCTTGATTACTTACGAAACTATTTTATTTTTAAAAATTCTATTACCAGAGAACGGCAGTTCTCGCCAGTGGCGCACACCTACACCCCCTACACCCGACACTATATATACACGAAATTTTCGATTTTCTAAATCTGACTGAATTGAAAATTGGGCCAACTCCCATCTTAAATTTCAAGAAAGGACTCACCCATTCATATGTCAACCATCTATTTTGGTCCAAGGGTGTGGATTTTGCGGCCCTTCCTATTTAGGGTCTGTTTTTCGTCCTCGTCCCCAAAACTCCCAAGAACTTCGAAAATTTAACTCCGACCTTTACGGCTTCTAATAGAAGCGATCATTACCTTTCCAACGCATGTCTAATTTTGAAAATCGGTTATACCGTTCAAAAGTTACCGAGCTCAGAAATATGAGTCAATTTTTATTTAAAAAAGGGAGAATGTTTGTGGATACACAGGGTGTAACAAAAACACAGATCATAAATTAAATTACATATTCTGGGACCAAAAATAGTTCTATTGAACCTAACTTACCTTGGTACAAATGTGCACACACAAAAAAGTTATAGCCCTTTGAAGTTACAAAATGAAAATCGATTTTTTCCAATATATCGAAAATTATTGGAGAGTTTTTATTGAAAATAGACGTGTGGCATTTTTATGGCAGGAACATCTTAAAAACAAATTAAAGTGACATTTGGACACCCCATAAAAATTTTATGGGGGTTTTGTTCCTTTAAACCCCCCCAAACTTTTGTGTACGTTAAGATTAAATTTTTATTGTGCTACCATTAGGTAAACACATCATTTTTAAAACTTTTTTGCCTCTTAGTACTTTTTCAAAAAGTAAGTTTTTATCGAGATATTTTGAATATTTGTCAAATCCACTACATATTTGTATATGGTTAAGTACGATTATGGAGACTTATAATAATATGAAAATTTATTTATAATTTACATACATTTTTAGGTATATTTTGAACCATATTAAAAAAGAAGCCACATCTCGATAAATTGTACCTTACCGAAAAAATACTAAGAGGCAAAAAAGTTTTAAAAACACTGTGTTTAACTAATGGTACTGCAGTAATAGTTTAATTGGAACGGACACAAACATTTGGGGGGTTTAAAGGAACAAAACCCCCACAAAATTTTTATGTAAACATATTAAAAAAGACGCTGCAACTCGATAAAAACTGCCTTACCGAAAAAATACTAAGGGACAAAAAGTTTTAGAAACATTGAGTTTAACTAATGGTACCACAATAATAATTTAATTGGAACGTGCACAAAAGATTGGGGGGGGGGGGCTTAAGGGAACCAAACCCCCATAAAATTTTTATGGGTTGTACAAATTTCACCATAATTTTACTTTAAGATCCTGCTATAAGACTGCCACGTGTCCATTTACAATAAAAAATTTCTAATAGTTTTCGATATATTGAAAAAAATCGATTTTCATTTTGTAACTTCAAAGGGCTGTAACTTTTTTTACGTGCACATTTGTACTAAGGTAAGTTAGGTTCATTAGAAATATTTTTGGTCCCACAATATGTGATATAATTTATGACCTGTATTTTTGTTACACCCTGTATATGTATGTATGTGTGTGGAAAAGTTTAACCGATCTGATTTTTTTTTCTTTCTTTGAAGAGGGGGTGAGGGCCGATTCAGAACCTTTGTAGTCTGTGAGTTTTTACTACCCATAAGCCAGCTATAGGACTTGGTAAGCACAAAACGGCATATATTTTGGGGGTATATATCTTCGGTTCAAGAAGACACAGGAGAACAGTAAATACACCAAATCAATAGAATTGAGTTAAGCTTTCAAACGGTGTCTAAGCTGTCAGGAACAGACATACACACGGTTCAGTATAGCCGAAAAACTGAAAAACTAAACTTTGAAATTTTGGTTTTTCGACAATTACTCAAAATTTCAACCTACGAATTACGCCAATAACTGAGCGTTTGTAGAACGACTCTGGACAAATCTAACGGTATATACCTTATGTCCGGGAAAATTCGAATTTTTAAGTTATAGGCTTCATAAGTATGATCAAATATATTTCTTATGTGAAAAACGGTTTTTCAAGCTAAATAATTCCTGTAATAGCTTCAGTTATCACACTTGACCTTAAGATACTATTTTCAATACGTTTCAAACTCATGTTTAGTGAACAAAATCGGTTAAGCCGTTTAGAAGTTATTAAGCTACAAATGTATAATCCAATTAACGATAATTCCCTAAATGGTTTATGTAGTTGTAGTGGTTACGACGCTAATTTGATCTGGCAACGGGCAATCCGAGTTCATTTACCGGCCATCCCAATATTTTTTTCAATCTATTTCGAATAAAAAAATCTAGTGTACATTCGATGGACACTAGATCATTTGGGAGATAATGCGACAAAGACGATCATTTATAAATCTTAACGTGTAATCGAGAAACACTGCATTCAACTTTATACATTTAATTTATAAATAACTTTGAAAAACTCCTGATACAAGAATAAAAAACCGCTAAACGCCGTAAAAATGAGTGGCGCATACAATATTCCAGCTACAAAAGATCTGATATGAATATTACGTGGCGCGAAAATGTATTTTTATTTTGATACTTAACAAAATTCTAGTTTTATTTTAAAATATTTTTTCATAATATTTGCTAAATTTGCAATAAACGCGCCACAAAAGAGTTTCACAATTCAAACTTTATTAAAGTTACTCTTTTGTGGCGCGTTTTACTTCAAATTGGGCAAATATTATGAAAAAATCTTTAAAAAAAAATTGAATTTTGTTTTGCATCAAAATGAAAATACATTTTCGCGCCACGTAATATTCATATTAGATCTTTTGTAGCTGGAATATTGTATGCGCCACTCATTTTTACGGCGTTTAGCGGTTTTTATTCTTGTTGAATATACGATAGAAGAGCACATCCACTATAAAAAAATGTACAGGGTGCTATTAAAATAATTAACGTTACAAAATAAGTGATTGATGTGATCATTCTTTCATTTTTCCGACTGTACATTTACATACATTTGTTCCCAACTTAATAAAGCGCGTCGAATGATATATCACTTGTACTATTTAGGCAGCTTTGAAATAGTACTTCCGGTTGTAATTAAGGAATGAGAAATCTGATGTCAAATTTCTCGCCCCTGTCACCTTTGAATTAGAAGCTCTCATTCGACACCTCATTTGCCAATCTCTTTTAATTAATAACGAAGGAGCTATATTCACGGATAAACAGACAGACGCACAGACAGGCATGAAACCGGAAGTATATACAGGGTGTTTCGTTAATAATTGGAAATATTTTAGCTGTAGCTGTAGATTCCTGGGTTCAAAATATTAAGGTTTAACCAAAATTACCTAGTCCGGGAATGTTACTCAGGGAACTTCAGCTCTTTGAAAATGGTGTCTTGTATTTAGCTTTCTTTTAATACCTCCAGAACGCTTCTTTTTAGAAACACGAAAACTGGTAATGATACTAGAAATTCGTAATATATGAAATCGATTTATCTCTGGAAGATAAATAGACGTACCAGTTCTCCTTTTTCTGGCTATAAGCATTATTATGGTATTTTTTAACTATGTAGTAGTAACTAGGAGGTATTTTACAAAACTAATTAAAATCCGCGATCTTCAAAGGGCTTAGTAAGCATGGCTCCTTAGTAAGCATTTTCGGAATAGATTTCGATTAAACCTTAACATTTTGAGCTCAGGAATCTACAGTTAAAACATTTCAAATTATTAATAAAACACCCTGTATATGTTATCTTTTTGCCAAGGCATGTCGAGTAATATATCGATTATACTATTTCCTCGACTTTAAAACAATACTTCCGGTTGCACTTCTAAAACCGGAAGTGCGAGATCCAATTGACCATCTCTAATTCCATCTCTACCATGCGTTATAAGCTCTCATTCGACATCTCATTTGTTATTCTGTTTGTTTTAATAACGGAGAAGTTATATTCACTGACAGATAGACGGACGGACAGACAGGCACGAAACCGGGATTATATAATATTTATTATTGTCTTGCTAAAGCGCATCGAAGAATAAAGAGATATCGCAAAGGCTAACGTTAATACCGTGTCAAGACGTTAATAAGGGATAACGTTCTATTTCAACATATGCATCAAAAGAGTTATCGCAAATAGTCTGGGGCGGGGTTTAACGTTATTATTATTATGACAACCGACGTTTGGGAGTAATGAGTAAATGTAACCTAGTAATTAATGTTGAGGAATACTATAAATGTTTTTTTTTATTGAAAAATGAATTTGGATTCTGAGCAGGTTGACTTGCATTTTAATTTCAATGATTTAACCAACAATAAATATAAATAGTCTGTATAAAAATAATATAAAATATCTGAATAACTAATATCCTAACCACAAAAAGTAGTCTATTTTAGACAAAATAAGAACACACGTTTTTCTCTACACAGGAAACACGATGATTCACAGTTTTTACTTTATAAAATATGTATTCTATAAATTATTTTTATGTTCCATCTCAAATGTCAAATTAGTGTTACCGTTATTACCGTCCCTTATTTCGACCTAAATAGCGGGACACGTTATACGGTATTAGCTTAACATTCACTCTGCGCTTGCGTACATGTCAAAATAGCGTATTCCGCTATTAGCGTGCGATAAAAATGCCTTTGCGAAATCTCTCTAATATCTCGGCGATTTCAAAACAGTATTAACGGTTGTAACGCTAAAACCGGAAGTCCGAGGTCAAATTTTTCACCTTTAATGCCATCTATAAGTTATTAGCTTTCATTCTATATATCGTTTGTCATTCTATCTGGTATAATGACGGAGAAGTTGTATTAATAAATAGGGACAGACGGACATGGATAATTCAAGGTTTTCACATTTTTCCAAAAATGGATAATAATATTATTTTTAAAATTAAAGGATCTAAACAACTAATTTTATTCACCTTATATCGACGATGTTTGAAAGCTATAAAGCAGTACCTCAGGTAACCTCAAAAACTCTAGATCAAATACATTATTTTTTATACAACGACTGTTAGATATTTTTAAATAAGACGACTTTTCACTATATAAAACTGTACGAGCCATTGCTTAACAAGTAGCAGCATTGCTAAATTACAGGAATTTGTGGAGTAAAAAGTAAAAAGTAAATTTGTCTTGTCCTTTTACAGGAAAAGCGTGGCCTTATTTGGGTTAAACGGCTTTTGTTGTATTAGGTTTAGTGCTCCACTTTTAATCCAATATTCTATTAACAGGTTAGTAAATGAACGTGAAATATGGCGATACCCTGTAATTTTCCGCTTCACCACCGAATTGCATGAATTCAGGTTCCTTTGATCCTCCCTTTCACTTTTGAACTTTGGACAGTGCCGTTGGTTGATTTATTTGGAGGGTAAAAACCACCCCTTCTTGGGAGGAAAAGCTTTCAAAATAAATAAAACGGGATAATACCAGAAGGTTAGCTGTGTACCATCTAGTTAAATAAAATTTAACGTGAAGTAAAACTCCCTGGTGTAGTTGGTATATTTAATAAAAATTAAAAAAAAACTTAAAAATCCAAAAGGATTACGTTCAGAATGTTTTCGGACTTATCAGTCCATCATCAGTGAACCTAAAAGTAAGTAATCCCACTTAATAAAATTGAAGAGGCTCAAATTTTGAATGTTAAGAATTGAAAAGTGTGGTTAATATTACTTACTCCCTGTCCTTGGAACATGTATGTTCCAACTACATATTAAAATTTGCAAAAGAATTTGGCCTAAATTGGATGCCAATGGATTACTACCAGCAACATGATGCTCTACTGTATCACATTAAGAGATTTTTTTAAGTGATTAGGTCTTCATTGAACCACGTTTAGTCTGTCAATGATTTAAGGAAGTAGAAATACGTCAAATGTCAGTGACATCAAGTCAGTGATACGTCAAAAGTTTCAGTTTAATCCTTATGCTTGGGCCACAGTAACATCTATTGCCGTTAATTAACGCATTATTTGACATTAAAGAGATGTATAGCCACGACTTAGCGCGCTAATTTGTTATTGCCATTATCAATCCCGTTAAACGTTTGGCGACAGATCGGATGGCGGTTTCTTTCGACACATCAAAGGAGTTACTCCGTTACTTATCGCGTTGTTTTGGCTACACTAGCGCTGTTTCAGTTATACGCAACAAGTTCTAGCTTGCAGTACAGCAATGTAAGTTTGTTTTGTGAAATACATAGGTACTATTCTACGAAAATGGAGTGGTTTAATGAAAATGAAATGGTGTAAAATAATAAATTCATAAAATAATAGTTAGTAGATACTCATAAAATATATAAGCATAGGAGCTTCGGCTTCCATTCTGAAATTATTTGATTAAAAAACGCGTTTTCTACTGACTACGTGCTAAAATAAATGTGGCCAGTTACCTTAATGCGCAGTTTAATCCATAATGTTTGGTGTATAAATTAATGCGATAATGAACGTTAAACGTTAACAACAGTGCGGCTCCAGCATTAGAAGATCATACCAATATTCATAGTTAACGGATCTCAAGGTAAAACTTTTTAAATCTGTCATCGTAAAACCATTTTCTTGTAGCATTCTATGTCATTTCTGCCATTATCAGCTCATAAATTTCTACATAAAACTTTACACCCTCCTGAATAATAAAATAAAAATAGCAAAAGAGGTATAAATTTGAACGAAATTGTATTCACCTATAAATTGAAATTCACCACACGTTGTCCGGCATCATATCTGCTCTGACATTTTCCACTTTAAGGGTTGTTAGTTCGATGGGGGTCGTCATTTTATTGGACCGTTTTGATAGGATTGCAAAGAGAAGGATTATATAAACTGTTTTCTGTCGAGTAGGATGTAAATCTTTTATAGCGAAATATACACAGTGGTAGTTTCTAGACAATCATTTTAATCAAGGACATGTAAAGGTTAATCAAACAAATCCAAAGACAGAAAAAGAGTGAGAAAGATTGAAAGAGCACTTTAGAAATAAAGTAACAGAAATAATGTATTAGTCTTTCTTAAAACTTTCATTAAATAAATTCTTAACTCTTTTTAGTATACTGAGTACTTAGAAATTTTATTAGCCAGTTTAAAATATTAGAATTTAAAAAGGTAACGGACTCTCTCTTAACGGACTCTCTCTCTCTTAACGGACACCTCTCTTCGACGGACACCTCATTTATACGGACGGTTCTTATACATCAGTAAAAAGGATTGTGATTCGAATCACTTTATGGTAAAGTCCGAAATAGTTTTTCCGTTTAGATCCAAGAAAACAAAAGAACCACCTGAAGTCACAGAAATTTTTAATTACAACCTGGACAGCTTACAACATGAAAGTACGAGAACACTATATCAACGAAGACTAAATGAAAAATTAGAAGATATAATCCAAAATGTATCCGTGGAAGAAGTGTACAAAAATATAATAGACAGTATGCAAACAGCCGCAAAAGAAGCGCTTGGTTTAAAATCCGAACGCCACAGTAAAAAGCTATGGTGGATCGAAGACATACAAAAGCTAATAATAGAGAAAAAGAAAGCGTACGCACGGTGGCTAAGTACTAAACATCAAGTAGACAAAGACAAATATTTGGACCTACGACGAACAACAAGAAGAGCAGTAACAGCAGCAAAAAAAGAAATGTGGGATAGGAAATGCCAAGAGATCAACACTTATATAGGCGGAAGGAAGTGTTCAGATTCAGATACATGGAAATTTTTAAACAAAATAAAGAACACAGAAAGAAATACTACTTCTATTCAGTTAATATCAACAGAAAAATGGAAAGAATACTACGAGAGTTTGCTAACAGAAAGTAGAGCCGAATATACCACCCAATCACCAACAGAAGTATTCGTTGAAGGCGAAGAGATAGTAGTGGGAGTTGATATGGTGAAGAAAGCTGTAAATGAACTAAAAAATAGTAGAGCTCCAGGGCCAGAAAATATTCCTGCCGAATTAATAAAATGTGGCACAGATAAACTCTTTCAAGCACTTACTTGGTGTATGAACAAATATATAAACGCTGTCACACCACGCAGTTTATGGAAAATAGCTTATATTTCTTTTATTCATAAAAAAGGAAATAAGTTGGATTGCTCAAATTACAGAGGAATATCGGTAACTAGTACACTAAGTCGGGTGTACGGGCGCATTCTTAGAAATCTCATTGAGATGGAGTATAGGGAACAAGAAAAAAAAGAACAGGCTGGTTTCCGCGCTGGAAGGACTTGCACAGATAATGTCTTCTGCCTAAATAAATTAATTGAAAAAAAATTAGCAACCAATCAAGAGACCCATCTCATGTTTGTTGACCTCCGTAAAGCATACACAGCGTTCCTGTGACGAAATTGTGGAAATCACCACAAGAAACTAACATCAGCTACACCCTAGTCAACGCCTTAAAAAATCTATATGAAAATTCTACATCACAAGTAAAAATTGGCAACACACTATCTAAAAAGTTCATAGTTAACAAGGGTCTGCACCAGGGCTGCTGTACTTCACCAACTTTGTTCAAGATATATGTTGCAAAAGCACTAAACCAGTGGAAACGTAAATGCCACGGTATGGGTATAGACCTCGGAGAGGTTTGTTTATATACCTTACAATTTGCTGATGACCAAGTGATCATAGCTAATGATAAAGACGACCTACAGTATATGGCAAGAAAACTAAAGGAGAAATATGAACAGTGGGGCTTGGAAATTAATGTGGAAAAAACTAAATACCTACCCATAGGAGCTGAGTTATCCAATATCGAACTAGAGTATAATGAACAAATCACATCCTGTAGTGAATACACGTACCTGGGAGTAATATTCGATAGAACGGGAAAAGACGATGAGGAAATAAAGAAAAGGGTAACACAAGCTAGAAGAACAATTGGCTGCCTAAATGGAATACTTTGGAGCTCCGAAATAGGAATACAGCCAAAATACAATATCTATGAAACACTTATTAAAAGCAGCCTACTTTACGGAGCAGAAACTTGGAGAAAAAAAATTAGAAAAAAAAAAACTTCAACAGAAAAAAATTAGAAGCTGTAGAAATGCATGTGTTTAGAAGATCGTTAGCTATATCCCGTAGGGAAAGAGTTCGAAATGAGGAAGTAAGACGACGAATTGGAATAGATGGCTACTTAACAACAGACATTGAGAGGAAACAGTTGATTTGGTATGGTCATGTTCAAAGAATGGAAGACACAAGATTGCCCAAAAAGATCATGCAGTGGGTATCACCAAACCGCAAAAACCGAGGAAGATCCAAAAAGACATGGAAAGAAAGGGTAACCAAAGCAATGAGTGCAAGGGATCTTAGAGAGAGCCAATGGGATGATAGAAGGACGTGGAAGTTAGGCATCGGACAACGTCGAAAGACGTTCTAAAACCGATACATATATAAAAAGGAGGTAACATGTATGTAAACATGTACCTTTTAACTCCCTTAGACGGACACTCTCAATAACGGACGCGGACAGTAAATGAGGTGCAAATACGGTCAGTAGGTAAATGAAAAAATTAACATTTTTTTCAAATATTTTACAATATAAAAACTACATTATTATTACTTCAAATCCATACAGATGTCCACCAGTGATATTTGATATACAGCGTGTCCCAAAAGTAGCGGAGCGGTCGAATATTTCGCGAACTTAACATCTGATCAAAAATCTGAAAAATATGTGTTCAATTATTTTTTAAAATCTATCCAATGATATCAAACACGATCCCCTACTTCACCCTCTGGAGGTGGGGTGGGGGGTAACTTTAAAATCTTAAATGGAGACCCCAAATTTTTATTACTGATTGGATTCCTGATGTAAAAGTAAGCAACTTTTATTCGAGATATTTCTTCGAATTGTGGATAGATGGCGCCATAATCGGAAAAATGATTTATCGTGATACCATATGTAAATTATAGAAACAGTGGTAAGACCCAACCCAGTACTCTTACTACATTTCCAAATAAATTTTAACGGCATTTTTAGGAAATATTTATTTTAATTTATGTCGCGTCTCTAAAATTAAATTCAACTCATTATATTACACACATTACAACAATTAGTGCGGTATTTATACAGGTTATTCAGTGCATAACAACTGAAAACCTGTTATATTTAACATAATAATAGTATATTATTCAACGAACATGTAATGATGGCTATTACTCACGATAATGAAGTCATAGCTGAATGATCAGAGCATCATAGTGAGAAATAGCCATTACATGCGAGTAGAATACTATACTTTTTTACGACCTTTTTTATTTTAAATAGTAAAAAATATAATTATCACCTACTCGAAATTTAAACTATAATAATTTACAAAAATACCTAAATGCTGTTTACCAGTTTACCCCTAGTACGTTGCTGAATATTTGGTTGACTGCTCTTACCACATTCTTATATATTGTAAAAATACATTAGTCGAGGCATTGAAGGATTGAAGTGTCGATTTTTTTTGCAGTAAGACGGATTTTAATGCGGATTGGTGCGTTGAATTCGTGAGAATATCAGGAAATTTTGTGAACTAATGTAATGAATAAGAAATCTCAAATTGCGTTTGTGCATAAGAAAAATGCATTTCAAAAATGCATTTCGGTAAATAGTGGGAAAAATTGACTCAATTTTCTTATTTGGGGGTTTTTGGGGTCGCTGAAAACGAATATGAGGTCGGCGAGAGTGTGCAAACTACCTGGTACCTGCAGCGGGTGTAATAAACGTCTTGCTCTGGAGTATTATGGTAATTTGTTAACCTTCCGATGACCAACCTTTTTTTGTTACACGGATGACCAAGGGGGGAAAAATGACCCCAGGTCAAAAATGTCAAAAATGACAATTAACAAAAAAATAAGTGTTTTTTTTTAATTTTTTTATGGCATGGACTTTATGTCATTCAGCCTGTCACAACATGAGTATTAGTGTCATTTGTAGTGTGTATGTTGAGTAAGTGTCTTGTTACTTTGCAAAGTCGACGTCATTAGCGTAAAACTACTTAAAATTACACATAATAGACGCTATTTTACTAAACATCAACTTCAGTATATATTTTTTATTCATAAAATATAGGGAATTTTTTTATTTCAAAATATGAGGATATATAGAATGATATTAAAGTCAAATAAAAAAATAATGAGTTAGAAATTGAAAATACTTTTGAATTTATTAAAGAAAAACATACGCTGGGGTCACAATTTCCCCCGCTTGGTCATCCGAAAGTTAAATAATTGGCCCAAACTTGTAACTCGTGGGGTTTTTGGGGTCGCTGAAAATGAATATGAGGTCGGCGAGAGTGTGCAAAGTACCTGGTGCCTGTAGCGGGTGTAATAAACGTCTCCCTCTGGAGTATTATGGTAATTTATCGTATAATTAGTTTAAACTCGTTACTCGGGGGTTTTTGGGGTAATCTATTTTCTTCGATGTAACTATAGTGATCGAAAAGGGTGGTATTTTTATTATAAATAAACATAAATTTTTATTATTATAATATATTTATGGTTAAAAAAGTTCATTATACAAAATTTATCGTAATTTTTCTTTAAAATTCATTTTCTTCATCATTATCATCTTCTTCATTATTGCCTTCCTCTCTCGAGTCCAATGCAATATTTGTGAATCAGAGCCTGCACAATTTTTGCAGGCTAAATTACAAACTAACCCATGCTTCCTGCACCCGCCTGAGTTGCCGCAGTTTGACTTACAACTACAGAATATTAAATTTAAAATGTTTGGGGGACCAGGGTGGCTGAGTCTTAATTTAAATTCTTAATTTTCTTAATTTTTGTAATTTTTTTTTTTTATTTTTTTTTATTTAAAATTAATGTGCTCGGCTACTAAGGCCACTTGCACAAGAACGGTTACAACAATATTACAATAAATTATATGTTACCCAATGCAAAAAAATATGGTACAATGAAAATTATATTTTATAATACAACTGAATGTCTTTTAGAAATTTTATGGCGCACTTGATTTGATCCGCATTATTTAGTATGTCTCGTATATTGTCTTTGAGGTGAAAAAATAGTCTTCTGGCAGAATATTGGAGGCATTCGGTGAGAATATGATTCACTGTCAGTTGTAATTGACAGCTTTCACAATTAGGTCGGTTGCTGGATGACATTAGGTAACCATGTGTTAATTTTGTGTGCCCGATACGGAGTCGTCTTGCCACGACAAGATCTCTTCTAGACAAACTTTTAGGTCCAAAAATAGGAGGACTATCGATTAGCGGTTGAATTTGATGTAAAGCTGAGCAGTTGGTGTCCCAGTGTTGTTGCCATCGGACTCTTGTTCTTCTTTTAATGTAAGCTTTTAAATCCTTGCTAATGTGGATGTTATCGGCGATAACAGATGATGTTGAGGCAATCTTGGCATGGTGGTCTGCAAGCTCATTACCTTCTATCCCAATATGAGATGGTAGCCAGATCAGAGTAACTGTTATATTTTGGGAAAGGATACGTTGGTAATGGTCATGGATCTTTTGGACGATAGGATGATCAGTGAATATGTTTTGGATAGACTGGATTGAGGCTAGAGAGTCTGTGCATATAGCAACTTGCTTATTTGATACAGAAATGTTTTTGATAGCTTGAATTATGCTGAATAATTCGCCAGTATTAACGCTACAAAAAGGGGGGATAAGGGATGCCGTGATAAGATTATGTGACGTTGTAACAGAACAGCCTACCCCTGTATCATTTTTTGAAGCGTCAGTATACAGAACTAAGTCGTATTACTTTGTAGAGATTATTTCTTTAAAACTGTTCCTAATGAGTTCCCTCGGAGTTGTAAATTTATCGTATCTTGAGAGTGATGTGTTAATATGAGGAATGACTATAGACCAAGGAGGATAAGGGGTTGGGAGAAGTGGAATTATTTGTGATAGAGAAATGTCATCAAGTAACTGCGCCAAAATTAGTGGGACGGGTTTTATCGAAGGTAATTTAGAGTGGTCATGCAGTTTATTCGCGGATGATACAAAAAGAGAATATACTGGGTTAGAGGGATTAGAAGAAACAGATACTGCGTAGGATAGCAGCAGCTGCTCCCGTCTAATCCAAAGAGGGGGTTCATTTGCTTCACAATATAAGTTCTCTACGGGACTAGATCGGAAAGCTCCTATACAAATGCGGAAAGCTGTGTTATGTATTGAATTTAGGAGGTTAAGATATTATGTTTTAGGAGCAGAGATGTATATGTAAGAACCATAATCCAGTTTGGAACGAATAACAGATCTATATATCTTCAGAAGAGAATTTTCATCTGCACCCCATTGATAGTGTGAAAGAGTTTTGATAATATTTAGTCTTTTGTGAGCTTCACCTTTTATTTCTAATATATGTTGCTTCCAGGTAAGTCGTGAGTCAAACGTTAAACCGAGTATTTTACGTTCTCTGACAGAGGGAAGATAAGCTTTGTCAATCGTAATACTAGGAGATGGTGATGGTGGTCGTCTACTAAATTTTATTATTTTTGCTTTTGTATATGATAATGATAAGCCTATGGAGCTTGTTTTCTTAATGAGGGTATCTACTGCGGATTGAATGAGCTTAGAAGTTGTAGAGATAGATCGTCCGTGGCAGTAAATTATTAGATCGTCTGCATACAAGACATGTCTAATGGGGGAAAGTATATTAGAGCATAAATCACTTATTGCTAGATTAAAAAGAGTTGAGCTTAATACTGATCCTTGTGGTACCCCATCGGTTTGAGTGTGAACTGATGAAAAATTACCATTGACAGACACTCTAAACGATCGAAGTGATAAGAAATTTTGTATAAAATTGAATATGTTACCCTTAATATTATAAAGGGTTAGTTTGTTCAGTATAGATTGCCTGCTAATAGTATCAAAGGCGCCTTCGATATCAAATATAGCAGCGACGACTTCCTGACTTTTGTTGAAAGCATCAGAAATATGACTTTGGAGAAGTATTAGATTATCTTGAGTCGAGCGATTTCGTCGGAAACCTGACTGTTCTTTGGGAATTATGTTATATTTGTTGAAGAACCATATAAGTCTTTTGTTAATCATTTTTTCTAAGATTTTGCACATGGTGCAAGTGAGTGATATTGGTCTATAAGCACTGGGTGACGAGCGAGCTATGTTAGGTTTTTTAATGGGTATTATAATTGAGGTTCGCCACTGGTTGGGAAATTTGTTGGATGACCAGATTAAATTAAACATTTCAAGAAGTTTAAGGAGACCTAAGTTGGATAGTTTTTTTATAAAGGTATAGGGAATATCGTCGGGGCCAGAAGCAGTGTTTTTGAAAGTGTTAATGACCGAGGTAAGTTCTGCGTAAGAGAACGCCGAATTCAGATAAGTAATATCCTTAACTGTTTCGGAAGAGCATGGAGGAAGGGTGTTGACTAATGGCTCAAGTAAAGAAGAATTTATTTTGCTTTTAAATTTTGTATCGAAGTGTTTTGCTAGGGTTTCGCCAATTTCTTGATTATCACTGATAGTAATATTATTTGAGATAAGACTAGAGATTTTAGTGTTTGTATTGATGCCTTGGATTTGGCGTATTTTTTTCCAGAGATCAGTAGGATTGGTATTTTCATTAATAGAAGATACATAGTTTTTCCAAGAAGATTTTTTACTTTGTGTTATAATGAACCGTGACTTGGCTCTAGCTTTTTTTAATGTTGTGAGATTTTCGGGGTTTTTATTTTTTCGATAATTTTTTAGTGCCACTTTATGTTGTTCTACAGAGCTTTGGCATGAGGTATTCCACCAAGGAACTCTTTTTTGTTTATGTGACATAGTACTTTTGCCAATGTGCAAATTGGCAGCTGAAAGTATGATGTCTGTGATTAATGATATGTTATTATCAATATTATCTGATAGTATGAGAGAAGGAAATGCGATATCTGTTTTAGATGTATAACTTGTCCAGTCAGCATTTTTAAGTCGCCAGTAGCTTCTGGGCAGAGTTTGTTCAGTATTGGGAATATTAGATAATATAAAGATAGGATAATGATTGCTATCATAAAGGTCATCAGAGACTTTCCAAGTTAGTAAAGGTGCAGATTTGGGATCACTAAAGCTAAGATCTATCGAAGAAAACGTCCCAGAGGAAAAATTTAAATGTGTATTAGAACCTGTATTTAATATGCAAGAGCCTGTACAGTTAATTACATTCTCGATAGTTTTGCCTTTATTTGACGTATGATTGGATCCCCACATAGAATTATGAGCATTAAAATCGCCTACTAGAATGTACGGTGTAGGAAGCTGATAAATAAGGTCTAGAAGTTCAATTTCCTTTAGTGAGTGGTTGGGTGGAATATATACACTACAAATAGTGAGCTTATTTGGACACCATACGGTTATGGCGATAGCCTCAAGTTCGGTGGTGAGAGAGAGGTGAGATGAAAATAGTTCGCTGGAAACAAAAATTGAGGTTCCACCACTGGCTCTATTGCAGTCAGTTCGAACATAATGATAGTCTTCAAAATTTTTAGTTTAGGAAGTTTGGATAATTTGTAATTAGTTTCTTGTAAACATATGATTTCAGGTTGGTCTTCGGCAACTAATTGCTGGATTCTTTCCAAGCGAGGAAAAAATCCATCGCAATTCCATTGAATTATTTTGAAAGCGAGTTTTAGTTAGATTGAGAGGTAGAAAACTGTGAAGATGGAAGAGCTTGTTCAGAAATAGGAACGGTGGTTTCATCTTCAGTTTGGTAATCAGACGAGGCACTCCTATTTTCATTGTCATCAGGATTAAGTTGTCGTTTAATTTTTTTTTGTAGTCTAGTAATGCGGTTTTTAAAAGACCTCTCAGTTGATTTTGAATGGAGAAGTGATAAATCGTTTAGTAATCCTTCAATGTTAGAAGTGAAATTAAGAGCTTCTTTAAGTGGATCTGGGATGCCATATGTAATTTCTAGGAAAGCTGTAAACTGAGTTTCGGTAAGAGTTAGTTCCGATGAATTATTTTTGTAGATGCCTTGAACTGCATTGAGTGAACTGACTTAGTTTATGTTCTTCTGTTATTGTTGTTTTGGATTTTTTCTTTTTGCGTTTACAGGGAGTATTGGTTTTGACAAGCAAGGGTGGAGGCATTTGGTTGTTAGTTAGATCCGGTGTAGCGACCGGAGAAATTTGAAGTGGGGTGCTTGCATTGCTGTCAGTAGATATGGGTCTTTTATGGCCGTGTGTTAAGAAGGGTGGTGACTCTGTAATGTCAGTTTGTGTTGAAGTACTTGGAATTTCGGAAGAAGTTGCATTTAGTAAATTAGTTTCAATATGACTGCTTTCCGTTGGAGATAATATATCGGTGGGAAGAGATACGGGGGTAGCGGGTGTAGAAAGTTCGGTATGAGTTACTGTGATTGGAGCATTTGTACAAGCGTCAGCAGTGTGGCCAGCTTGTTTGCATAAGAAGCATTCTAATTTGTCAGTAGACACAAATATTCTATTTGGCGTGTTGTCGTAAGTTATTAAGATAGAGGTTTGAATTGAAAAGTTTTCGTTATCAGGAATAACATAAGAGACTCTTCGGAAGCTCATTATGTGGGCATAATCATCACTAAGTGAGCCACATTTAACGAATGATACAGGAGAAGCTATTTGTAATGCGATATCTTTAAGTGTTTTTTTTTTATTAGGTGCGGTATTGTGGGCGATACATTTGATATGAGGATACGTTTAGCTGGAGTAATAAGTCGCCTGATAGGGACAACTATTGAGTTTATGGTAATACTTTGGTGGGTACTCAGAAGTTCGTCGACTACTGCAACGGAGGTTAAATAAATACAAATACGATTATTAGAAATTCGAGATGCAAAGGTAATATTCTTGGGGGTAACAATGTCACCTATAGCTTTTATATACTCAAACAGAACGACATTTGGAAGTGCATGTAAGACAAGGGCTTGATTTTTATGAGGAAACGATGGAGGCGCAGGTTTAGTTAAGGTTGCGGCGACATAAGACTTATTCATTGTTACGTTAGTTTGTAAATTTATTTGAGAGTTATTTGAGGTCATTTTTGTGAGTGGTCCTGGATGCCAAAACCACTACACGTAAATTTTATTAATGCAACAGACGTCCTAGTAGAACTCTGTGGATAAAGTGATAAAAAAATAACAGTTACCTGGTATGATGTTACGCCACTGGATAATCCAATTGTTCAATTTATGTAGTTTACGATGCACAGTTTTTTAAAAAACAACACTGAATTGTTCGTAAATATCACATATTTCTTTGTGTTTACATGGTAATTAGTACAAACTAGTAATAAGAAAAAAAAACTCGTAGATATCAGAAATATCTACCTACAGCAAACGATAAAGCGACAACGTGTGCACTCGTTGACTTTCTGAATTTTTGTAATTTAAACATATTTTAAACCTTACTTTTGTAGCTGTCTCAATGGCCTGCGTTGGTAAGACACGTTAATTTAAATAAAAAATAATAATATTTTTTACACTTCTTTATAATAAATTACTTAAATAGCAGGAAAATAAAATAAGAAAAAAAAACGTGTTCTGTTTTGCTTACAGTATAACCGTTTAACCGTTATATTAGTATATACAAACGTGTGAGAGAGAAAGGCAATAAATCCTACATGAAATTAGTCAAGAATGTATCAATACTGCCAACATAATTTTAAGCGCCAAATTTAAAAAAAATGGAGATCCTGAACAAAATAATCATGTTTTTTTATAATATCCTATGAAATTAGAATTTAGTCGTTACGATATATATTTTCAGTGACCCCAAAGACCCCCCGAGTAACAAGTTTGGGCCAATTATTTAACAAATTACCATAATAGTCCAGAGGAGGACGTTTATTAGACCTGCTGCAGGCACCAAGTAGTTTGCACACTCTCGCCGACCTCATATTCATTTTCAGCGACCCCAAAAACCCCCCGAGTAATGAGTTTAATCCAATTATATGATAAGTTACCACAATATTCCAGAGGAAGACGTTCATTACACCCGCTGCAGGCACCAGGTAGTTTGTACACTCTCGTCGACCTCATATTCGTTTTCAGTGACCCCAAAAACTCCCGAGTAAGAAAATTGAGTCAATTTTTCCCACTATTTACCGAAATGCATTTTTGACATGCATTTTTCTTATGCACAAATGCAATTTGAGATTTCTTATTCATTACATTAGTTCACAAAATTTCCTGACATTCTCACGAATCCAACGCACCAAACTGCATTAAAATCCGTCTTACTACGCCAAAAATCGAGAGTAAGGCCTTTTCTGTGCTTCAATGCCTCGACTACAACAAGAAATAGTCAATTCAAGTTTTATTCGTTTCCGAAAAATTATAAGCATAAGTTTGTACCTACTGTCAATTAATCTAATAAATAGGAAATGGCTATTATCGGTGGAAGTACTCCATAACATTATAATGGAGATTTACATTTAACTATTATTAAAATATAATAATATAAATAATATGTTGTAACATATTTAACACAATATAACTTAAAAAATAAACACATTAGTTATAAATTCCAATAATTAACACAAACAAAATGTGCTAATGCCACTGGCTACATAATGTAGCAGACAACTGTGATGACTAATCGATTACTTAGCGATGTATAATCGCTAACGATTCTTCGGAATGATATACTTTCATGTATTACCTACATACGAAATAAGTTATGACAACTATCACATTTTTCCATTTTTGTTTTGTTGCTGATTTATTTTATCAGCGTGATATATATGCCTTCCTTGCCTTCAATTCTTGTTTTGTTATGCTAACAGATAACTTAAAATCAGTCTTAAAGTACATGTAAAATACACGATACACGGGTTAGTCACACGTCATACGTCAATCTTGTTGCGATTCGCTAAGTAATTATATTTCAAAACCGATGTTTAAAATAGCGACCGATAAGTCATCGAACGATAACTAATCGACAATTTATGTGGCATTCAGCAAAAATCACTAAACGATTAGTCAGCGATTGCGTCTGCTGAATGCACCCACTGTCACTAAAATAAATGATAAACGTCAAAACTTTTAGTAACCAAAATATACCTAAACGTAAAAAATATACTGATATTGTTACAGTTAAAATTCCTTTAAAAATTTTCTAAGTTAATTATGAATATGTATAAATTACAATAATTATTGAATTAAATAAACAAGTCTAAGTAATTTTATTTGCAGTTTATATACGATTAATATTAAAAGTGGCATGCGCTACTTGAATCTAACTTCAGCCCGCGTGTGATGACCTGTGAGTAACTTCAGCTCGTGAGTAATGAACTATTACTCACTGGTAAAGTAATTGGTGCTATTATCTATTAAAAAATAGCGAATAATGAGCATGTTATTAAACGGTTGTAGAAAAAAGAAATACATGTTTACCATTATTTGTCTTCTAACGTTTTAATGATTATATTTTACATTGAAATTTCTATTCTGCGAACCGATATATAGATCTTTTCTAAGAAAACAATCAGTTGTACGTTCTTGGAAGCTCGATTTCATCTTGAGTGTATATAACGTAATCAAAGTCGATACCAAATGATATAAATTGGCTCTAAAAGTAATTAGAGGGTAATTTGTTATTTGAAGTAATGTCTCTATACTCTAGACTACCTTATTTCTCCGGAATGTCTGGGAATTAAGGAAAAAACTCACATAGTCGGCTCTGAACGATTCTAAAATAACCTGATCCTATTAGCCATTAGAGATTTATATATAGGAGGAAGAAACAGTAATCAAGAAAACTTCTTTAATTGCATGAAAAAGTAATCATTGTATACTGCAGGTAGAGTACGTCAGATATATAGGTAGAGAGTAAGATTTTAGTGCGGGATTAGTCGATAATGTTTGATAACTTCGTGGTAAAGCAAAAGGGTCAATTGTATTACTCAAGTAGCCAGTTGCCAGCTCCTTCTTTTACGTCGTAGGTCCATCGAGTCAAAGGTCATCTTCGGCGTCCTTTATAGTGTCTGGACCTCCAACGAAATTGAGTATGGCTATCAGATAGAGGTTAGTCGAATATTATATTTGGTCGTATTATCTATATGGGATAGAAGCTTGGACTCTGAAATCTCAATCGGTAAAAAATAGGAGGCATTCGAATTGTGGCTATATAGGCGTATTCTGAAAATCCCTTGGACTACAAATGTCTCAAACGAAGAAGTGTTAAGACGAATTGGATATGGCAGAAAACTTATGAACACAATTAAAATAAGAAAAATATCCCACCTAGGCCACATACCTTAAACGATAAATACTTTCTGCTACACGTAATCATGCAAGGAAGAGTAGAGGGAAGAAAAAGCTTTACACGTTCCATAGGTCATTGTGTAACTCAAGGTTATTTGCGGAGATGGACAGATGATCTGAAACGAACTGCCGGGAAAAATTGGCTACAAGTAGCGTACAACAAAAAAACAATGGAAAGGAAGACTTGAAGAGGCTGTAGTATGTAGAAGTGTCTGTTTTTCTATTGTTGAAAGCCCATTTGTGTTCTGCTATTCGTTTGTCAAAGGTTCTGCCAGTTTGACCGAAGTAAGTTTTTGGACAGTCACCACATGCCAGTTTGTAAACACCACTCTGTAATTGCTTTATCTTTCTGCTCTTGTGGTTCTTAATGTATTTGCCTAAGTTGTTATTAGCTCTGAAAGCTGGTGTTATTCCTTTCTTTTTTATGTATCTGGCTATTTTTGTTGATATCTTGCCTGTATACCTATGTGATAGAGCAGAATGTACTGGGTTTTTTCTGTGATGGTGGATAGACTAATTAATTTCATTATAATATAAATGATAGTTATATTTATTTTATTTGTTTATTATATATTTATATATTCCTCTGTTATTTATTTCCTATTTTTTTTAACTTTGAAAGCAGTCTCTGGAGTAAAGATCGAAACGTCAGTAAGTTAAACATGTAAATAAATTAATATATTGTAACATTTGTCTGCATATACGCCAAAATAACTGTCAAAGTCGTGTTCGTTTTTTGGAGTTCGTCCCAAAGAATTATTAATTTTGGAAGTTTTTTGGTACATTCCGGCCTTGTTTCCACGTGCAGAGTTTTATCAATAGTTTCTGTTTTGTGGTACTTTGTGGAAATCTAGAGTTTTGAAGACAGCTTTGTTGTACAGAAAATGTCAGGTAACGGGGGCGGTCCTGGCCCGCCCTCGGTTAATTTAAATACTAATAATCAAATAAATAATAATGATAATCAAATTAATGTTTCTTCAATGGATACAGTATACTCAAATTTCGAAAAATATGACTTTGATAATAAATATCAACCGACGGATGCAGGTCCGTATCAGGTATTTTTGGAACATACCGATAAGGATCTTGGTCGTCTTTTCCTATCAGAATTGGTTTTTATTTACAACACGTAATTGAATTTATAAATGATGTTATTGATATTCATTTTGTAGGTTTAAAACGTGTTAAGGTAATTTTTAGAACATACAAAATCGCTAATTTATTAATTAATCACGAAATACTAACAAAAAATAAGTTGATTGCTTATATTCCAAAAATGTTCACGCATAAACAAGGCATAATACGCGGCGTTGATACCTTTTTTACTGAAGAATACTTGAAAAAAGTAATTAATTCCATAGTTCCAGTGGCGGAAGTGAAAAGAATGAAACGAAAAATTATAAACCCTGAAACCAAAAAAGAAGAATTTGTCAATAGACAATTGGTAGTAATAAATTTTGAAGGTAATAAAATTCCGTCCTTTATTAATATAAATATGGTTAATTTCCCTGTAGAAACATACATCCATCCAGTTTTTCAATGTGTAAAATGTTTACGTTATGGTCACAATATCATTCAATGTAAAGGCAAATCTCGTTGTTCTCGATGACGTGCAAATGAGCATTCTTCCGCTGAATGTAATTCCGAGTTGCAAATGTGCGTTCACTGTAAATCTTCTGATCATCCTTCAATTTCAAGAGACTGCCCAATGTACAAAAAACAACACGACATAAAAAAGTAATGGCTTTCGAAAATAAAAGTTTTAATGATGCCGAATTATCGATTAACAATCCAGATTATGCAAAAATTAATACCAATAATAGGTTTGATATATTAAATAATTTTGAAAACTTTCCCGATTTAGCACCAGCAAACAAAACAATTTATTATGCTCTTTAAATAAACCAAAATCAAATTCAACCGCATTAGAATCAAAAACAATTAAAAGGCGAAGAACTGAGACTTCTTCTCAGACTCCAAGCACTAGTAATTCAGATTTAGAAAATTCTCATAAAAAAAGACAAATTTCTCTTCCCCCATCTACACCCGCTCCACAACAGAATAATTTCATGTTTTGTGAAGATAAACTTATCTCACAGATATATTCATTAATTACGAATATAATTAATAATCAAGGAAAATTTGAATTAAATAAGATCAGGGACAATATCATTACAATATTCGATAATAATGAAGATAATTTAGAATCCATTCTCACAGATAGTGAAAATGGCTAATAAAAATATTACAGAAAAACTAACCATATTACAATGGAATTGTAGATCCATTTATAGTAACAAAGGCAGTCTTATGCATCATATTAACAACTATCATACAGATATAATAGTTCTATCAGAAATATGGCTCACATCCGGTCATCATTTTAGACTTAAAGGATATAACTTTATCAATGAATCTCGTGAAGATGGTTACGGTGGCGTAGGTATTTTCATCAGACAGGGAATAGATTACCAAGAATCCGAAAGTAATAATAATTTCGATGACAGTATAGAATCATGCGCAGTTTTTTTGAACAAAATTAATCTCTCATTAGTATCAATCTATAGATCATCAGATGTTAGAATAGAAATAAATGACTGGATCAACCTATTCCTTCAGTTTAATATTGCAAAACTATTTTTCTGGGAGAATTTAATGCTCACCACGGTATGTGGAGGCCAATTTCAGACGACAGAAATGGTAGAAAATTAGTGGAGGCCATGGATTATTGTGAAATAATTACATTAAATGACGGAACACCAACAAGGATATCCCCAACTAGTAATCATTCAGCCGTTGACATAACTCTAACATCTCCCCTCTTAGCCGACCGTATAGCTTGGTCAGTAGATTCAGATTCATTAGGTTCAGATCACTACCCAATCAATATAGAAATTTAAATCAATCCCTCCTCCTTTGTCATCAACCCATCAACAAAATGGAATGAGTCTCGTGCTGACTGGTCTGTTTTTGGAAATATTTTTGAATTAGAAACTAGTGAGCTCAATAATTTAGATAGGAATTCAAATTCAGTAGACAAAATCGAATTTTTCCTCAATGCAATCACGGTCGCAGCATCGAAATATATGCCTCTTAAGAAATCTTTCACACCTTCTGTACCAAGACCTTATTGGTGGGATGAGGAATGTTCTGCGATTGTTAAAAAACGAAAAGAAGCTCTCAACGAGTTTAAAAAACAAGGTAATTTTATCAATTATCTACAATGTCAAAACATTTCTGCTAATGTCAAACGTACGTTCAAACTTAAACAAAAAAACAGTTGGAAAATGTTTTTGAATAAATTAAATAAAAACACTCCTCTGACTGAGATATGGAACACTGTAAGATCTATTTGCAATAAACACCATCAAAAAAGAAAACCACAATTAGACGAAAGCCTTATTCAAAAAGTTCTTGATATATTGGCTCCTTCATCTGCTGCAGGTCCAATTTTTAACGACAACATTAATCAATTTTACTTCCATCAAAACTCAGACACCCTTTCAAAAAATTTTAGCTTTTCGGAATTACAATTAGCCTTAAAAAAATCAAAAAATACTGCACCTGGACTTGACGGGTTCACTTATACGATAATAAATAAATTGCCTGAAAGTGGTAAACTTCTTCTATTAAAAATTTTTTTTGATTGGTGGTTGAAACAAAAGTGATAATCTTAAAAATATAATTGTGTGTCTTCTAGCGAAACCTAAGAAACTACCTGACTTACCTTCGTCCTACCGACCTATTTCATTGTTATCGTGTATTACAAAAACTTTCGAAAGGCTTATAAAATTTAAACTCGGACATTTTGTCGAAAACAGATCAATTTTACCAAAAAATGGATTTCGTAGAGGTATAGGCACAATTGATGCAATCTCCCATTTAGTTACAGATGCTCAATTGTGTCTATCAAAAAATAATTACATGTTGTGTCTTTTTGTGGACCTTAAAGGGGCTTATGATGTGGTAGATTTGGAAATATTATATTCAAAAATGGTAACGTTTGGTATCAATAAAAGAGTCTCTATAAATATTTTAAATTTGTTTGCTAATAGAAAAATATTTTTGCGAGATAGTCATAACGTTTTACATGATCCAAGAGTACTTTACAACGGGCTTCCGCAAGGCTCTATTTTAAGTCCCCTTTTGTTTAACTTATACACTGCAGACTTGCATGATTTAGTAAGCGATGACATACAAATTATTCAATACGCGGACGATTTATTCATTTATGTCACCCATAATACCTACGATCGCTGCATGATAGACTTAAGACGTACTTTTGACAGGTTACAAAACTGGTTCGACGATATGGGTTTTAGTGTTTCACCAGAAAAGACAGCTGTGATGTGTTTCACAAGGCGCAGATATCAGTTAGTCGATAATTTCTCTATAGGTAAATACACTATTCCTATCGTAAAAGAATATAAATATTTAGGTATAATTATAGATAGTAAACTTCTATGGACCAGTCACATTAAGTACGTCAAACAAAGATGTGAAAAGGGAATTAATCTTCTGCGCTTCCTCTCCAAACAGAGCTGGGGCGCGGATCAACAAATTTCCTTAATGTTCTATAAGTCATATATTCGCTCGATTTTGGATTATGGGTGTACCTCTATGGTTCTACCTCCAATACGAACCAACTTACTCTTGATCGAATACAATATAGAGCTCTGAAAATATGTTTGGGAGCCATGGCATCTTCACCAAATCATGCCATTCTGGCAGAGTCTCAAGAACTTCCTCTTAGTTTTCGAAGACAGTTTTTAGCAAATAAAAGTCTATTAAAATAAAGATGTTACAACAGTTATTTGATCGCAAAAATTAACTTTCTTGTAATTGAGAATTTGACAAATCATTATTGGAAAAAGAAAAACTCTCCTCCTTTGGCAGATGCATTTATTGATACAAACTTATTTCAAAATGATATTGTTAATCTTAATAAAATACCATTGTATGCACACAGTTTCGATTATATAATTGACAAACCTATCACCATATTCCCTCGGTATTCAGATTGTAATATCTTAAGCCAAGCCATGACTAAATCCATTGTGAATGGTCTCGGGTCGAACTTAACTAAAATATATACAGATTGGTCAAAAACGGAGCTAAATACAGGTTCGGCATTTTTTGTTTCAAACATAAATCATATTGAAAAGTACAAAATCTCAAATTATTGTTCCATTTTTACCGCCGAGTCCTTTGCTATTGAAAAGGCACTAAAATGGTGTGCAACTCAAACATGCACGAATGTGGCAATAATTTCAGACTCAAAATCAGCATTACAAGCTATTAGCGGTCACCCAATAAACCAATTCCGAAATGCCTTAATTTTGAACATTAAAAAATTACCTAATTAGGGATCTTAAACAAAATAATGTAACTGTTTCGTTTATTTGGACGAAAGGACATTGCGGAGTCGAAGGTAATGAAATTGCGGATATAGCCGCAAAAAGTAGTCACAGTTGCCACCATATTGACAAAATATTTAATTTAAAAGGTTTGGATAATGCTCTCAAATCTAATATCAGAAGGAAATGGGAAACTGATTACAAAAGAATTGCAAATAAATCTACAAACCATTATTTCAGAATTCACCCTACACTTCCAAAAAACATTCCTTATTTCACCTTTAATTATAATAGAGCACAAATGTCAGTATTGACTCGTTTAAAATTGAACCATGCTCGCTTTCCATCTCACTTATATAAAATTGGAATACTTAACTCTACTGTCTGTAGTTGTGACAATATATCCATTGGTGATCTAAATCATATATTTCTAGAATGTTCTCTGAACTCTCAATCTTCTTCAATTCTGTATCAAGAACTAATTCATCACGAGTGTCCATTGCCACTAAATATTACAGCCCTCATTTCTTTCTCAGATAAAGCGGTACTAGATTCCATCATTAGTTTTATCAGAAATTCAAAAATAGCGGTATAGTTTAGAAATAGACAATATGAAATCATTTAATGTAATTAAGAATTTACATGTTTTGTGGCAAATAGATTTTGTCTGATGCCAGGATCTCTCTCTCACACACACACAAAACCTTTGTCTGAATTATGGTGGGAACTTAACTTAACATATAACATATTATATGTACAAAGAAGTACAAAGAGATAAAATTGATTGCCGGTATTTGGGTACTTCTGCATATTGAAGTACCGGCAATCAATTTTTATCTGTTGGTCCTTCGTCTAGTGCAGGGGTCTGCAAAATGCGGCCCGCGGGCCGCATGCGGCCCTTTGAAACTTTTTGCGCGGCCCGTCAATGCACTAATGTAATTTTAGGAAAAATCAAAAAACTTATGAAAAATAATAAATTAAATACGGAAAGACAACAGGTTTAAGGACAACAGTTGCATGGATCGAAATTCACTAAAATATAAGGAACTTAATAAGACAAAAAAAAAAAGGATAAGACAAGTCATCAGGGACTAAAATACCGAACAAATCGAAAATATTATAGGGAAAATCAAGAGTATGAAAGTGTTAAAAACTCTAAATAGGAAAGACCGACAACAAATACACCTGATAGCAGATATAAATGGAATCACTATAAATGACAAAAATAATTTAATAAATATTATTGAATATTACTGTTTATACACAATTATACTCGTTCAACATAGAAAAACCAGAAAACCGCGGTATGGAAATATTAAATGTAAAATCTGAATTACCTACCAAAATTACTAACGATGACGTTATAAATGCCTTAAAATAGATTAAAGATGGATATAGATTAGGATCAACACAGAGGTCCATCAAATAAGCTAAGTTAGGACTAAGCTGAAAGAACCTAATGGAAAGATGGAGACAACATTTCAAAGAGCTAACTCATACAGACACGGACAACATAGGGGAGATACAAGAAAGGAATGAAGAACAACAAGTGGAACCCATAACAAGAGAGGAATTAGAGAAAGCAATAGAAAGAGTAAAATTGGGCAAAGCACCAGGCAAGAATCATATCACTGCGGAAATGATAAAATTCATGGGGATAGAAGGAATGGATAGCATGAAAAAACTAATGAATGATATCATAAATAGAGCAGAATTACCAAAGGACTGGAAGAAAGACACTATATTACCAATACACAAACAGGGAGGCAAGAGGAGGAACTGTAATAATTACCGAGGTATCACCATATCAAGTATCCCTGGGAAGGTATTAGCAAGAATAATAAAGACAAGAATAAAAACCCAAATAGAAACAACTATGGAAGACACACAGTGTGGATTCAGGAAGGACAGAAGCAAGCAAGACCTAATATTCACATTAAGACAAGTAGGTGAGAAGGTAATCAAGAAGAATAGAGAGACATATATGTGCTTCATTGACCTGGAAATGGCGTTTGACAGAATTCGGAGAAAGGACGCATGGAAAACACTAAAAGAAAAGGGAGTCGACAGACACATAATAGAAGTAATAAAGGATATGTACAAAAATAATACAAATACAGTAAGATCCAATAACGAGGAATCCAGAGAATTTACTACAAGTCAATGAGTCAAACAGGGATGCGTGCTGAGTCCACTGTTATTCTCAGTGGTACTGGATGAAGCGATAAAGAAAGCCAAGAGAAGAATGAGAAAACTAACCTTAGGATACTGGCAAATGAAACGGACTCAACTATCGGAGCTACTATTTGCAGACGACATGGAATTGATAGCAGAAAACAGAGAAGACTTAAAGAACAATCTTGAAATCCTAGAAGAAGAACTATCGAACATAAATTATATGAAAATTAATACAGAGAAAACAAAAACAATGATAATTTCAAATACGAGGAAGACACACGCAATAGAATTAGACGGGAAACAACTAGAGCAAGTGAAATATTTTAAATACCTAGGAGTAATAATCGAATCAAATGGTAAACAAGACATGGAAATAAACGAGAGAATGGGTCGAAGAGGAAGCTTATTTAACGCTATGAAAACAACATTTTTGGGGAAAAAGAGATACCGGAGAAAGTAAAAACGGCAGTCGTTAAATTAGTAGTTAGACCAACAATCATGTATAGCAGCGAGACATGGACATTGACGGGGAGACAAAAATCCAGAGTCAATGCTATGGAAATGAGGTTCCTGAGGAAAATAGCAAACAGAAAGGGGACAGACAAAATACGGAACGAAACAATTAGACAAAACCTAAAACTAGAACCATTCAATGAAAAATTGTGGAGGGACAACTTAGATCATTCGGGCACGTGTGTAGAATGTCGAACGAGAGGCTTACAAAATGAGCGTTCGAAACGAGAGTGCAGGGGAAAAACAAAAGAGGAAGAACAAGAGTTTTGTGGGTAGATGAAATCAGGAAAGAAGTCGAGAAGAAGGGATTGACATTGGAAAGTGCAAGAAAACTAACGCAAGATCGGAAAGCATGGAGACTACAATGCCAAACTCAACTCCACCAGCCTTACACCTAAAGGTAGAAAGGCTTAGGACGGAGTAAGTAAGTAAGTATATTTTTCCTATACGTTTAATTAATAAAATAAACTCATTACAACATAACATATTTCGCAGATTATATAAAATCGTGCAGGATTTATACTCGCGGTTTACTATTGACCCAACATACCTTATATGGTTAACTAAATCATCATACCAGTTGAGGGTTAAATATGTTATTACAAACACTATCCAATATAAGTAAACACTATACAGAATAATTAGTCTTCCTCCTTTAAAAGCACACAACATGCAAAATACGATGAAAACAGAAAACTTAGATAATGTAAACAATGAAACTAGGTGGTTTGCTATTTCAAACAGACTCAGAAAACCAATAATCTAAATTGCATCTGCTGTGTATACTGCACTATTTTAGTGCTGCTTATATTGTATAATAAACAAGCTATTTATTCTGGCTTAAATTTATTCTAGACTGTCATTGTAAACTAAAATACTTAATATAGAGTGCACTGGAATAAGTAGTACTCACACTATTACCTTATTTATTTTTAGCACATAAACAAAATTCTCAGTCAGGTCGATTTTGAAAATTAGCATAGTATATGACAGCATCAATGTTTCGATTTTTGCATCATCCCTTATCAGTTGACAAGAATAAATTTTAATTTTTTTAAACGGGAAAGTACATCATGTGACACCTCATTTAAAACGTTTTGACATACTGATTACAAAAATATATAATACTTTAATACTTTTTTTCTATTCTCATACTATAATATTGTTCGCCCGTTATAACTTTTCCCATGCGTCACGATTCATTTTCAAACAAATTAAGTCAAAACATAAAGTGAAACGAACGTCGATGTGTATATACATTTTGTATACTGTATACTATATACTACACACATCGCCTACGTTTCACTTTATGTTTTGACTTCATTTGTTTGAAAATGAATCGTGACGCATGGGAAAAGTTATAGCGGACCAACTATATCAATTATGATGTCACTACCTGTATCATAATGAACTTCATTATGATACAGATTTTCATTATGATACAGATTTTTAACCCATAGAATCGCAATAAAGGTGGCACACGCGCAGTGACCAATGGCGAGTCAAATACATACGCTTTGACAGCTCTCAATATGTTAACAAGCTGTCAAACTTACACACTACGTAATTTGTTTGCGTTACAAAATTAATAAATTTGAATATATTTTTGTTGTGAATGATCATAAAAAAATCGTGTATACAACTTGCATTTAATTATCATTATTAAGCTCGTATTCTATACGAAACTCGCCGCTAGGTGGCTCGTTTCGTATCCCTCATACTCGCTTCATAATGACCATCAATAAATGCTCGTTGTATAATATACTATTATTAGCGTAGGCGCAAAATTTCGGTTCAGTGATTTTTAAATGCATTCATTTTTTTTTTCTAATCCTAGGAAAACTAATAAGTATTTTTAAAAATTTAAACGCAGAATTAAATATTACATTATTACCGAGGGCCCTGAAGACTTCTATAATGTCTACTTTAATTTATTTTAATAAGTTACAGGGGTGAAAAAAAAAGGAAAATTGAGTGTAATTTTTAATTTTAAAAATATCATTCAAAAGAAATTCTTTGTTTATTCTAAGGGACTTTCGGCCCTCTATAATAATGTAGTCTTTCATTCTGTGTTTAAATTTTTTTAAAATAATTTATTAGTTCTCTCAGGATTCGAAAAAAATTAATGCATTTAAAAGCATCGGACCGAAATTTTGCGCCTATGCTCCTTAAAAGTATTAAAGTATTATACAATTTTATAGTCAGTATGTACTTTAAATTTTTAAATGAGGTATCACATGATGTACTATCTCATTTAAAAAATCAAAGTTATGACTGTTACCTGAAGAGGGATCGCGTAAAGTTCGAAACACTGATGCTATAATATACTACGATTATTTTAAAAATCGACCTGTCTAAGCGTTTTTCTAAAATTAAATAAGTTGGGGGGGGGGGTAATACTTATTCCAGTGCACGGTATAAGACGGTATAAGCATGTCTTAAAATCATACGACTATACATAAAATCAACTTATTACCATTACACAATTTTCTGATACGTTTATCCTTTTACGTCACATTATAGTATTTGTCACACTGATCACTAAATCTGGCAACTAATTGCCTTTTATAAGGGTTAATACAATGAAGTAATGGTGCAAAGGGTTGTCCCCAATTTCCATGTTTCTAATAATATTAGTCCTCGAAATTACCCAGCGTGAGTTTAGGCATAATATCTAATCTGCTTATAAAGTTTCTAGCAAACAACATTGTTTGTTCTTATTATTAATGTTACAATAATTATATTAGTCCATTTGCTGACGGTAGAATACTGCAAATCCTCTGAATTTTAAGAAACCGCTTAGATTGACATGCAATTTGGCTTACACATAACAACTAACATCACAGTAAAATAAAATGGAAATGGCATCGATGTGTGCTTCTGACCTGGGGGTCAGTTTTACCCTTTTTCGGGTGTAAAAAAACATACTCTCAAAATAAATCCGGAAATAGATAAATTGAGTAATTATAAGCAACTTTAGTTGAATAGAATTTCATCATTGGGTCAATAGTTTTTGAGTTATTTGCGAGTGAACTCAAGTGACAAAAATGGTGTATATATGAGCTCTTTAGACCCAGTAGAAGCAGAGTTGTAGCTAATGAAAAATGGGTTAATATTCGTCCAATTCCAAATCGAATATTTCAACATGAAATAAGCAAAAACTGAAGCACTTTTATGAGAATATTCATTAAAACTTTTTGAAAGTGTTTAAAAAGGTATTATTTTTGTTTTTTAAAAAGTTTCTATCATCAAACGTAAGCCAGTTAAGCTCAAAATAATGTTGGACTCTTTTTTTTATAAAAAAAATCCTGAAAATCACCCCCTAATTAGCATACCAAATGAAATTAGTCATTACCGATTTACAAGTTACTTTACATATTATAATATACTGTTTATAATATAAACAGATCATATTATGACCTGTAAGTTCCGTCGCGCATCAGTTCGATGTGCTTATATTTAAAAGAGCTATAGTTGAAAGGGCTTGAACGAGTCACTAATCATGAGTGTATGCAAATTTTGAACAACCATACCTTAACTAATTTTTTAATGTTGTTCTGAAGCTATTTCCTTGTGGCATTTTTATAATTAAGTATTTTCTATGGGAAATACGCCACAATTTTACTAAAAAATGAATTTATTAACGTTTCGAAGCCCAAATCGGGTTTCGTTGTCAAAATACAAAATACTATTTAATAAATAAAATATTATTATACATAATAGAAACGTTAATAAATTCATTTTTTAGTAAAATTTTGGCGTATTTCCAATAGAAAATACTTAATTAACTAATTTTTGTATCTAACAATTAAAACACAGAAAACTTTTGTTTTCGATACTTCCACAAAATTTATTATAAAACTATGTGACTACAGCTGTTTAGGCAGAGTGCCTTTCTCAAGTGATTTATGTTACTATATGTTTGCAAAGTCTTTAACTGAAGAGGTTGAGGAGTGGGGAGCTTTTTGTCTCAAGTGGGACATTCAGAATTATATCTGTATTTTTCAGTTTATTAATTTCCATAGATTATAAATAAGGATAGCTTATAGCCTTTATTTCGAATACGAAGAATTTTGAACTGATCATCAAAAGAATGATTATGTTCTAGAAGGTGAAGTGCGTATGTAGAATCAGTTTTTCTATTGTTGAAAGCCTTTTTGTGTTCTGCTGTGCGTTTGTCAAAGGTTCTGCCAGTTTGAGCGATGTACTTGGACAGTCACCACAAGTCAGTTAACAAGGTATGTACCATGATACATAGACTGACAAAAATTCCCAGGTCAAAAAAATAACTTCGAGATAGAACTGAACATCATTAAGGAAATAGGAGTAAAGAATGATGGCTACAACGAACAAACAATTAACAGAATTTTAAACCAGAAACTCCATAAGAAATTAATCTATCCAACAGCACAGAAAGAACGCAGTACCTTTTGCTTTCACATATACAGGCAAGATATCAACAAAAATAGCCAGATACATAAAAAAGAAAGAAATAACACCAGCTTTCAGAACTAACAAGAACTTACGCAAATACATTAAGAATAATAAGAGCCGAAAGAGAAAGCAACTACAGAGTGGTGTTTACAAACTGACTTGTGGTGACTGTCCGAAAACTTACGTTGGTCAAACTGGCAGAACCTTTGACAAACGAATAGCAGCACACAAAAGAGCTTTCAACAACAGAAAAACAGATTATGCATCGCCTTCTTTCGACTCGACTGCTTTCCCGAACTTCGCTATCGCGTCGTTCGGGTCAACGGCAGTCTCTTGCGGGAAAGTATCACTTTCCGCACTAGTTAGGAAAATAACTATTTCTTTTTATTGTGCAACTTAAGTATTTTTTATCAATTTTATAATTCACATTTACATATCAAATATTGTTATCAATATTTTATTCACTGTAGAGTCTGCACAATTATTTTTGTTTGTTTTTTAAACATGTTGTTGTTATGGTTATTATAAAATATGATTTATTTATCACATGTTATGAAGAGTTTCATAGCTGATTTATTCCATCCGTTTTTGCATATGTGATTTTTCGCCGGAAATTTTCATTTTTGGTGATTTATATTTCAATCGAATGATTTATTTTTACGCTGAAACAGTCATAAATCTCAAACCATTTTCAGGAGCAATATCCATAAAGACTGTATAAAACTTTGCCTTGTTGTTAAATATAAATATTGGCAGTCTGTGTATATAAATTTATTTCGGTTTCGTGCCAGGAAATCCCTATGCTCCTATGGGTTCACCTTTGAGCATGTCTGTCTACTATACATATTTATTAATTTGTTTGTAGTGTCTACACAAGGGAGTTACATTCAACCATACAAATAGATATTTTTACATATTCCCAGCACAACCGTGAATTCGATATATTTTACTATTTTATTTACAAATCTGAAAAAGTTTAATTTAGTATATGTAAATGTCGACAAAAGGCAAATGTTTGAAATTTATACTCATCTCTTTCTGTTTTAATTTTCTACTCATTATAAACTAGCTACATATATTGGGGCTTTTGAAGTGAATACTTCTTATCGCTCGGTGTGATGTTTTGCACAGGCATGTAATAATGTTACTCGTGATCCGAAATATCGAGACGCGTGCATTAACTTTGCGAAATACAGTAATATACAGTGTGTTAATTTGTCCCTATAAAAAATCTAACAATATGCAAAAACACGTCAAATTTATTTGTGCGGAGCACATTTTATAAAACAGTTTTCAACTAAATTACATCAATTCTCTAGGAAAGGGCAGTTGAGTGATATCTCATGTTAAAGGTGGTCCAACTACCTTTTCAAAAATACCACCTACATTATATTTATTTTCAGTACTTGGAAAATCCATACCAGTAATGGAAAAATCAATTAAAATCGTAAAGATATATTGACTTCAGAACTCGAAATAGTCCATTCTTTCACGGTTTTTGCACTAAATTTTAAAGAACTGCTTGGATTGACATGAAATTCTGTATACTTATAGCTTACATGTCAAAGAAAAAAGTGATATTGTGCCGATGTGTGCTTTTGCCCTGGGGGTGACTTTCACCCCCTCTTGGGGTGAAAAAATATATGTCCAAAATAAGTCCGGAAATGGGTAAACTGACTAATTTTAAGTAACTTTTGTTCTATAGAGCTTTTTCGCCAAGTCAACACTTCGAGTTATTTGCGAGTGAATATGTTCATTTTTCAACAAAATAACCACATTTTTAGACGGTTTTTCGCAAATAACTCAAAAAGTAAGTATTTTGTCGAAAAAAACGTTCTTAGCAAAAATATAGCCTACAAAAAAGTAAAAAAATGGTGTACACGTTAGGTCTCTGGATCTCGTAGAACCAGAGTTATAGCCAATGAAAAATAGATTCATATTCACCAAATTTCAAATAGAATATTTCGACGTGAAATATCCAAAAAACTAAGAACTTTTTGGAAAAAACTCCTAATGACTTTTTTAAAGTGTTTAAAAAAAGCTTTATTTCTGTTTTCACAAAAAGTTTCTAGCATTACATTATACATTTAAGCAAGTTACGCTCAAAATAAAGTTGGTCCTTTTTGTTTTTGCAAAAAAAATCGGGAAGACCACCACCTAATTAGCAACTTAAATGAAATTATTCGTTACCGCTCCACAAATTATTTTACTTATGTTGTGTTTATATGATCTATAAGTTTCATCGATTTAAAGTGCTTATTTTTGAAAAAATTTGGTTTCAAAATAAAATTTTTAAAAATTTAAATTTTGAAAAATATACTTCTTTTCAAAATAACTTAAAAATTGTTAGAGATACCAAAAATCACGAAAAACAAAAAAAATCAGATTTGCTTTTCTGAATATCACGTATTTTTTGTTTTTCTGTTAGACAAAAATTGATTGAGATTTGGTGTTTCTAAATTTGCATACATTCGTGATCAGTGACTCGTTCAACCCCTTTTAGCTACAGACCTTTCAATAATAAGGACTTTGAACCGATGAAACTTACAGATCATATAAACAATATATACACGAGGCAAGAAACTTGTGTAGTCGTAACGATTAAGTTCATTTAAGATACTAATTAGGGGGTGATTTTCTCGATTTTTTTACCAAAACCAAAAGGGGCTAACTTTATTTTGAGCGTAACTTGTTTAATTTTGATGCTAGAATTTTTTTTATGAAACAAAAATGAAGATTTTTTTAAACACTTTAAATAAGTTGTAATAAGTTTTCGCCGAAATGTGCTTCATTTTTGGTTATTTCACGTTAAAGTATTCCATTTTTGGAATTTGACGAATATGAACCTATTTTTCATTAGCTATAAGCTATAACTCTTCTTCTACTAGGTGTAGAGGCGTGATATATACACCATTTTTTTTAATTTTTTACAGGCTATATTTTTGCTAACAATGTTTTTTCGACAAAATACCTATGCATAATCCTTCTAAGATGAACGATTTCAAAGTTACTGAGGTAGTATAGTATAATTGGTCCAAAAAAAGCCTAACCTTAATATCCAAAGTAGAAGTTTTCCTCCAACACCAAATTGTTCTATATGGTCCACATATTGTTCAGTAAAAAGCTACACCATTTTGAGCGTCCGGTTTGGGGCGGGGGGGGGGGAGATGGGAAGGCAGTCGGTAAATTAGTAGTTTTTTACCGTTTTTCGTCAATATTTCTAACACTATGCTTCAGCGTAAACAAACTTCTACAGAAAAATGTTCTACATAAAATTTAAAACAAAAAAAATCGTGTACATAATTGTTATAAAATCAACAGTTCCAGAGTTACGGAGGGTGAAAGTGGAAGTTTTTGATACTTTTTATATTTTTTGGGCAATTTCCTACTGATTTTCTTTAACAGGATTTTGTTTTATAAATTAAATTTGCTATTCTAGTGGCCGATATTATGTTAGTGATAAGCCCTTAAAGAAACGTCAACCTCACCACCCAAAATCATCATCAATTGCCCAAATAATATAAAAAGTATCGAAAATTTCCACTTTTCACCCTCCGTAACTCTGGAACCGTTGATTTTATAACAATTATGTATAGGACCTTCTTTGTTTTAAATTTTATGTAACATTTTTGTATAGAAAATTGTTTACGCTAAAGTATAGTTTTAGAACTATTGAAACGCTCAAAATGGTGTAACTTTTTACTGAACCATATGTGGACCATATAGAACAATTTGGTGTAGAAGGAAAACTTTTATTTTGGAAGTCTGGGTTAGGCCTTTTTTTGGACCAATTATACTATACTACCTCTGTAACTTTGGAACTGTTAATTTTAGAAGGATTATGCGTAGGACATTTTTTATTTCAAATTTAATGTTGAATAATTTTGTATAGAGGATTGTTCATGCTAAACCGCACAGTTTTAGAATTATTGACGAAAAATGTAAAAAACTACGAATTTACCGGTCTCCCCCCTCTTGCCCCCAAACCCGACGCTCAAAATGGTGTGACTTTTTTCTGAACATTATGTGTACCATATAGAACAATTTGGTGTTGAAGGATAACTTTCACTTTGGATGTCTGGGTTATGCCATCTTTTGGATCAATTCTATCATACTATATTCATATATTTCATCAATAAAGTTCAAGAGTATCACGATATATAAAATTATCACGTGTCTAAATATGTCGATAATATTTTTTAGGAACGAACTACCAGTATACAGGCAAAGATTACAATATAAGAGACTACATACATATACGGCGCCGGCGTCTACATCTCGTTCCTTTACTCCTGGTCTGTGTGAATATATAAAGCATTGAATTTATTAGAGCTGTGAGCCAGTAAAGTGGTAGTCAGTATATTACGGAAAACTCGAACTACCAGTATAGTCAAGTGGTAGTCAGGTGCGAACGTGTTAAACACACTATCTGGCGCAATACACATCTGCGGACAGAAACAAAGGCAAATATTTATAGGACAGTAGTTAGGAGAATTATGACTTACACTTCGAAAACAAGACCTGACACCACAAGGAAAAAAAATACTGATGGAAACGTGTGAAATGAAAATAGTCCGAGATATCACACGAAAATCATTATGGGATAGACAACGCAGCACACACATCAGGCATCATCTGTAATATAGAGAATATAAATGACTGAAGACGGAACCGCCTGATCCGAAGATGAAACAGGCGCGAGCCTATTAAGGAAGCAAGAAGAAGAAGAAGAAGAAGAAGAAGAAGAAGAAGAAGAAGAAGAAGAAGAAGAAGAAGAACTTAAATTGTGGCTTCTTTCCCAATAAAATAGTAAATCGATTTATTTTTTCCTAAATGCCCTGGTCTATATTATATCATGTCAATTTTGTTTTATTCCTAGACTATTTTTCATAGTAACCTTATATTTTTCTGCAAATACGTTTCTCAGAAATTTCATCTTATACTTTGGTTTACCTCTGGGAACCAAATGTCATTAATGTTTATTGCCTTCTGTATTGTAAAAGTGACAAGAAATGTCAACAGGGATTTACATCGAGGAAACAAGTACAAAATATCTTCATTAGTTATGCGATCTGAAAGTTTATTTTTAGTAAATTTAATTTTTTTCACGCGTGGATTACAAATTTATAAATTATAGAATGTTTAACAATTCTTATACCATATCTTAGTCATTACTTGTTCAGACAATGCAGCATTTCCTACCTTTCGCATAGTACAAGATGTAACTAAATTACAAAATAAATGAACACGTTGAAGAATGAATATAAAAAGAAATGGATGCCAGCTCGCAACTTATTGGCAGTTGGTTTCATTTACACCTTGAAACGAACATCTAAAACTGTTAGATAGAGATAGCATTGAGCAGACCATCTGCTATTTTTTTATAAGCCAGCTGAAAACTTTCAGTTTATTTATTCTTGCCAATTGGTATTAAGGTTTTTTAGTACATTGAATCACGATTTGTGCTCCAATTTTTAAAGAATCGCTTCGATTGACATGAAGCTTGGCATACACATAGCTAACATGTTAAAGAAAAAAATTGATATCGTGCCGATGTGTGTGTGCTTCTACCCAGAGGGTGAGTCTCACCCCTCCTGGGGGTGAAAAAACATACGTTCAAAATAAGTCCGAAATTCGATAAACTAATTCTAAGCCACTCTTTTTCTGTAGAGTTTTTCGCTAAGTCAATACTTTTCGAGTTATTTGAGAGTGAATATGTTTACTTTTCAACAAAAAAAATATGATATGTTTTTAGACGGTTTTTCGCAAATAACTCAAAAAGGAAGTATTTTATCGAAAAAAAAAAACGTTTTTAGAAAAAATATAGCCTGTAAAAAAAGTGAAAAAAAATGTGTTTTTGTGAGGTTTCTAGACCTAGCCCAAGCAGAGTTATAGCTAATAAAAAATAGGTTCATGTTTGTCAAATTCCAAATAGAATATTTTAACGTGAAATAATCATAAAATTAAGCACTTTTTGGGGACAACTCATTACAACTTTTTAAAGAGTTAAAAAAAAGCTTTATTTTTGTTTGTTCTTTCAGTTGCTAGCATCAAGTTGTTTTTATATGATCTGTAAATTTCAATGGTTCAAAGTGCTTACTTTAAAAAAAATTGGTTTTAAAGTAAAATTTGAATTTTTTTAATGCTTCTTTTTAACAAATTAAAAATTATTAGTGATACCTACCAAAAATCCCAAGGAGTAATTAAGTCGGCTTTGCTTTTCTGAATACTTTGGTTTTTTATTTTTTTAAATATAGTGTTTCTAAATTTGCATACACTGGTGATTAGTGACTCGTTCAAGCCCTTTCAACTACAGCTCTTTTAAAAATATGGACTTTGAACCGATGAAACTTACAGAACATATACACGAGTAAAGCAACTTGTGAAGTGGTAACGATTAAGTTCATTTGAGATGCTATTAGAGGGTGATTTTCCTGATTTTTTTACCAAAACAAGGTACGTACTTTATTTTGAGCTTAATTTGTTTACTTTTGATGTTAGAAATTGTTTTTACAAAACAAAAATTTAAATTTTTTAACACTTTAAAATAGTTGTAAGCTTCTCCATCTCCAGCTTACGTAGATTGGTTTTATTGGCCGTTCCATAAAGTGTACAGTGTACAACCATAATCAATTATTGATCTTATGTAAGCTCTATAGAAAATTAGTGCTGTTTAAGGTTCTGCTCCCCACCAAGTTTGCATGATGGATTTTAAGAAGTTTAGTCCTTTGTTACATTTTATCTCTATTTGTTCAATATGTGGTTTCCAGGTCATTTTTGTGTCTAATATAACTCCTAAGTATTTGGCATTGGTATCCACTGGAAATTATATATTATTTATTTTAATTTTCTGCATTGGTTTCACATTATGCCTGGTGAAGATTACGACTTTGGATTTTTCAGCGGATATTTGTAGTCCTAAATCATTTATGGATCTTAAAAGGAGTTCTGTGCTGGAGTTTAAACGATTGATGCCTTCATCCAGGTGTTTGCTACGTGTATAAACAACAAAATTTGTCATGGTTTTCTGTTATTATTTAAGAACAAAAGTGACTTTTTTAATACATTTAAATATTGGCCAAAATCAAAAACTAGGCGTTCTAGATGAAAACATTTAACATTCGACTTTCTTGACTTGAACATTTAAAATGAGATTTTCTAAATTAAAAAAATTTTTATAAACAAAAACGTTATTTTTAATTAAACCCGAAGGTAAGCATTTACTTCAGTTATTTATGATTATTCATATAAATAATAAATTACCTTTGAAGTATTAAATCAAAAAGTGCTCTTGTTTGCCATATAGATAGGGTATTTAATACTAAATAGTTCGAATTTTTAATGCATCTTCATATACCTTTATAAAAATATCTTCAACATCCGGTTCTAAATTACATTTTGTACGTATATTAATTGGAAATCTAAAATAGTGGAGATATTTCAGCTAAATGTCAGCTCATGACTTACGACTTGTACACATTAATCTTGCTAGAGGCGGAAGTTAATTATAATGTGTGCGCGCTATATGTCATCGTATCGCAATGTAAATTTTAACTGTATTGGCATGAACACTCCCTCTACAAACTGCCTACGCATTTTGCTAGTCAGCTGAAAATTATCAAACCTCTTTTACTATTATTTAAGAGGTATTGATTAAATGCTGCAAATTCGACAAAATAGGAAAAGTAAACGAGCAATTTTAAGTAATCGAGTAAAAGGCACTTTAATATTTAACCACTGATATGCGGTATGCCGTATGCCGTACCGCGTCGAAAATATATTTTGTTGTAAAACGTGTTTTATAAACGCTGTGTCTAGGTACACGCTAACGTGTACGCAAATAAAAAAGTTAGGTACACGCTTAAACGTCATTAAGTCAGTGACGTCATTATTTAGCGTGTACTATGACTGGGTTTTTTGGTACACGCTAATTTGAGCCGCGTGTATGCTGTGGTAAAGTATCTGTAAGTATTGTGAGTGTCAGAGTGTGGTTAGAATTTGTCTAATCGCGTTATGTTTACACATAATCGCCTATGTTTATATTGATTTATAAAGAGTTTCCTTATTTTTTTACTTGTTTAGTGTTTTTTTTAATTAACTATGGAGTGTGGACAATTATTTAGTTCTTTTAATTAGTTTAACAACATTTTAAAACAGTATGAAAAAGATAAGAGACACAAATTCGTGATTAAGGCCCTTAATTTAAGGGTAGCAGAAGTAATAAGATAAAATATACGGGGCAATTGGTTAGTGTGATAAAACTCAGTAGATCCGCTAGAGTAATAGATAGCAATAAAAGTTAGTAACAAAATGTTTAGCAAACTTTAAGCTTCATATTACAAAATTACTAAAATTAGTTAGAATGTTACAGCGGAGTTGGATAATATAGTGGCAGACCAAAGTTATGTTTTTTAAATGGAACACCCTATATTTTATTTTATGTTTGAAATCTTCTTAACTTCCACATCACAAAAATATAAAGGTTTATTATGTTATACAGGGTATTTACAAAGTTATAACCAATTTTCTATTAAAATCGTAACAAGTGCAACTCCCTGTATAAATAAAAATAAACACCACAGCAAAAATAAACACCAATATAAACTGGTATAATTATTTTAACAGTATTTTGTATATATCGTGTTAAGTAATATTTATTTTGCTAACCTGAATATAATATACTTTTATATACATGCATATTGTTTTATTACAATTAAGTTTGAAATATCTGAATAGTTTTGCTTCCCTTCCCCTTCCCTTAATAAAAATATTTTTTATCAAACAAACAACAAACACCAAACATATCAAAATAGCGTGTACCAAAATATAAAGTCACTGCGCACGCTAAATAATGACGTCACTGGCTTAATGAAGTTTAATTCGCGTGTACCTAACTTTTTTAATTGCGTACACGTTAGCGTGTACCTAGACACAGCGTTTTATAAAAGATTACTAAAACAAGATCTGAGTAACTTCAAGTATTGTGTAATTGTATCTCCTCCCAACTGCTGCAATTTTAGTATTGTTTAGTCTTTCAGTTACGTTGACGTACAGTTGTATTGCTGTATCACGTACCGTATGTCACTGTTTATGTTTCTATAGTTAAAAGCTGTCCAGTGTATTATTTCGCTATTAATGTGGGAGCAAATTCATCCTGTTGTTTATTTTCAAGCGATTTCAACATTATTTTACTATTGTTAAGTTACCAGCAGGGCCGCCGACAGGGATGAGCGGGCCCCGGTAAGAAGTGACAAGCGGGCTCCCAGCAAAAAGTTAAGAGCGAAAAAAATTTAATAATAAAACCATGAAAACCTTTCTTTACGATACTTCCACAAAATTTATTATAAAACTATGTACACTCAAACAAATTTAGTTCGTAATATTGATTAAGAGTGATTACTGAATAGTATTTCGTTGTCACAACAATTTAATTTGTTGTTTCAACGAACTTTTAGACATTGATGAATGTATTTGGTTATTGTCACAATGATTGAAAAATAATTGTGAGAATAACTAGAGTACATTAATCAATAACACTATTTTATTCAGCCAACAATTTAGTTTCGTATATTTAATAAATACTGTTAATTCTGGCAGCAACTCACGTTCTTGATTTCGTAGATGACAAGCAATTACCTTGGTTTATCGTGACAACGTACAGATTTCATTAAAACAATGTACAAATGGTGTTAATATAGAGTAATATATGATTATCGAATAGAAGTAAATTGATTGTTGTGACAACGAATGCATTAATCAATCTACTACTGCATTTAATACCCACAATCAATGCGTTTATTGTGACAATAATCGTAGTTGTTGAGACCATAAATGTTTTGCTTGACCATTTGAAAGTTAACGGCTTTTCCTTATCGTGATACCCCTAGCTTCTCTGTGTTACCGAAGTGCCGAGTAATAATTGCATTTCGTTTTCAAGTGTAGTCCGTAGTAGAAGGAAGTTTTTGTGTGTCTATTATCGTGAAATTTCGGTCGAATTATTTTTAAATGTATTCATTTTTTCGAATCCTGAGAAAACTAATTATTATTTTTGAAAATTTAAATGCAAAATAAAATATTACAGTATTATGGAGCGAAGTCCCTGAGAACCTCTATAATGATTATTTTAATAAGTCACAGGGGTGAAAAGGAGAAAATTTAGTTGATTTTTAATTTCAAATAGGCATACCATTCAACAGAAACTTTTTGTTTATTCTAAGCGACTTGCCCTCGGTAATAAGGTAATATTTTATTCTGCGTTTAAATTTTTCAAAAATACTTATTAGTTTTCTCTGAATTCCAAAAAAATTTAAAAAGAATTCGATCGAAATTTTGCACCTGCGCTCTCAAAAAGGATTAAAGTGTTATACATTTTTGGAATCACTATTTCAAACGCTTTTAAATAAGCTGTCACATGACGTACTTTCACATTAAAAAAAATCAAAGTTACGCCGCGCCTGTCACCTGAAGAGGGATCGTGTAAATTTCGAAACATTGATGTTATAATAAACTTTGATTATTTTAAATATCGACCTGTCCGAGCGTTTTGCTTATGTACTAAAAATAAATAAATTAATAAGGGGTAGGGGGAGTGTAACACTTATTCCAGTACACTGTATAAGTGAAATCATATGAAAAATCGCACAGTGTAAAGTCCTTTAGGTTAAGGACAAAAAAGGGGATGATTTAAAAAATTATTAATAATCAATTAATATCATACATTGGACCATTGCATTCAGTAATTATTAATATAAAATACGTTCATAGTAGGAATGAACGAAACTGATTGTAAGAATGAATAGAATTGCTTGTAAGAAAAACCGTATTTATTGTGGGAATGAAGGGAATTAATTGTAACAATAAACGGAAATAATTGTAGAAATAAACGAAATACATTAGGAGAAATAACACTGTTATTGACACAACGAATAGTCTTCGTCAGTCAATTAACGACGTTGTTGTTTCAATAAATAGTGTTCGTTGACTCAGTGAACAGAGTTCGTAATACCAATAAAGTGATATTATGGTATACATAATTAATGTTCATCCATTCAATAAACGTAATACATTGGCTCAACGAACGAAAATAATGAATTGATGAACATCGTTTTGTTGTCCCAATAAAACCAAGAATTGGACAAATTTTAAGTATTGCGTTTGTTGTCTGAATTAACATTTTTATTGATATTACGTACCTTTTTCGTTGAGTGTACTACATATGTTTCTACAGAGTGCCTTTCTCAAGGCACCTCTTCCTTATTTTACTATGTGTTTGCATTTTAAAGTCTCTAACTGAATAGGTGGAGGAGTGGGGAGCTGTTTGTCTCAAGTTGGCCATTCAGAATTATATCTGTATTTTTCAATTTATTAATTTTCGTAGATTCTAATAAAGAACTTAAGGCCTTTATTTTGAACATAAAGAATTTGAAACTGTTGATTAAAAGAATAATTATGATCTGGAAGCTGAAGTGCGTATGTAGAATCTGTTTTTCTATTGTTGAAAGCCTTTTTATGTTCTGCTATCCGTTAGTCAAATGTTCTGCCAGTTAGACCGAGGCATGTAAGTTTTCGGAGAGTCACTACATGTCAGTTTGTAAACACCACTCTGTAGTTGCTTTCTCTTTCGGCTCTTATTATTCTTAATGTATTTGCTTAAATTGTTGCTAGTTCTGAAAGTTGGTTCTTTTTTATGTATTTGGCTATTTTTGTTGAACTCTTGCCTGTATATGTGATAGATCAGAAGGTACTGGTTTTTTTCTGTGGTGGTGGATAAACTCATTTCGGGGCTTTCTTATGGAGTTTTTTGAGAAATCCGAAATACGAAATCCTACATGTAATAATTAACCAAGGAAAGATAGAGGGAAAGCGCGGCCCATGACGCAGAAGAGCATTCTGGCTTAGGAACCTCCGCCAGTGGTATGGAGTGAATACCGCGACACTAGTTAGGTCAGATGTAGATAAAGTAAAGATCATGCTACTGATCGCCAATTTTCTGGGAGGACAAGGCACTTAAAGAAGAGCGATTTAAATATAAATTTTATTAAATTTAGATTATATCAATATCAAATAGTGAAAATTTTTTTAATAAAGGTGCTTTTCGATAATTTTGATTGACAATGATATCTATAATTTTAGAAAAATCGCATGATTTTATCAAATCATTCTCAAAGCACAAAGTTGCTAGCCAGTTAACGGACCCTATTTCATTGTAGATCTTATAACATTTTTATGCGAGAAAGACAACTAAAGGATCTTTTCGCTTCTGCTGCTGTCACCGGTAATGTGAAAAATAGTCTTAACGCAATAACGACGTTATTTCGAAAAAATTATTTAAATTTCTTCTTTTTCTTCTTTTTTTTATATAGACATTACTCTGTCTGATTTAAATTTGAAATGTTTAATTTCATTAAGTAAATTTATTAGAGAAAGTTGAGATTCACCAATATTATCCTTTTACTCGTACATATATTTTATATCGTTTTAAATTTCATCTATCAATTCTTTACTGATGTCTTCTTTATAAAACTCGCGCAATATATCAACTAGGCCCCGGAAAATAACCAAAGCCCTGATATATTTTTAATATCCAAGCAACATTGGTTATAGTTATATGGAAGCAGTACGCCGGCACTGTATCCAAAACAACTTACGATATCGCAACGGCAATAAAACAGTAAACTATAGGTAATGACCATATTAAATATAGCAGATTATTAATTAAACGCATTATACACATCATGTGAAGAGCAAATAAAGTCGGGAAAAATTACGACTTTGGTCTGGTCGACGCCGGGTTCCTTACTTATAGTCTGGGCTGATTATCGGAGAATAGGCCATTTTTGGGAAAAGTTATTTAGCAGCAATTTTATTGCTGGAATCGAATTATAAGTTCCTATATATTAATAATATAGGTATGCAAAGTCCTCAGATAGTGTGCTACTTTTTTTATAAACAAAATTGCGCACGAAAATCGTGTTTTTTCAATTATTGCTCTATGGGCCGGTTGTTCGAACGCTAATCAACAGTGATCATTATCAAATAATTAATTACTCTCAATGTCAATTGTTAAAACATAATTAATTACAATTCTGAGACTATAATCAATTAATATAACAATAATTATTAACATAATTAATAATAAATCTCATAATTGCAATTAATTATATTTTCAGCAACCCAAACAAAGTTGACATTGACAGTTTTGGTGACAGTAATTAAATATTTAATAATGATCATTGTTGATTAGCGTTCGAACAACCGGCCCTAAAACTCCGAAGATTTTAATTTTACAAAAAAACACTCAAATAAAAATTCACGGTGATTAAATTCTGCATAGCGGCGTGTTTTTGCCGATCTGCTCCGACGAAAATTTTTTTTGGAAAATGCGGGTTTCCCAACAAAATTTTTAATTTTCAAATAAAGTTTTAGATAAGTAATTATCTACCAATAATTAAATAATTTGGTGACTTAAAAGCCTTCTTAGTTTACATTACAGTTCCAGAAGCTGGTGAAAATTTAACGAATATTTTAGCAACAATTCAATTGTTAATTAATAAATTACGGTCGCAATAATAACCAAAATAATTATGATACACTGATCAAACTTTGAAATCTTATAAACATGAGATGCCTATTTAACATTTTTTCGACAAAATATAAATTTTTAATTTTTTTGCATAATCTTTAAATGTTTAAAAAAATAGTTATAAACAAATTAACGTTTCTCAGAAAATTTTTATTATATTATAATTTTAAAAGATAGCTAAAATACGCATTTCAAATATCTTGAAAATAAATGCTTTAAAACTTTTTTGCAACCATTTGCAAAAAAGTTAAGAAACAGCAAAATGAACATACGATTACTACGGTGTTTATAATTTTTTTAATTCTTTCAAAGCGTAGAAGTGAGTTTACAGTACAAGCTAATTATAATTAAATTATGTATGCTGCGTGTCAGTCGCTTCGAGTGAAGATTTTAGCTCTGACTCTGTATCAGGCCTACTTTTGCGCTAAAAATTACAAAAAAAAGTATATTTAATCTTTGATTAAAATATAACCACTGCACTAATTTTTGACATTCTTTGTGAGTATTTAGATTGTACCATAGACTCACTTTTAAGCTTTGAAACAATTAAAACAATTTATAAACCACGGAGATTTCTTATATTTATTTTGCTGTTTCATAACTTTTTTGCAAATGGTTGGAAAATTTTTTTAAAGCATTCATTTTCAAGACCTTTGAAATACGCACTTTAAGTATTTTTTAAAATTAGAATATAATAAACAATTCCTGAGAAATGAAAATTTGTTTATAACAATTTTTTTAAATATTTAAAGATTATGCAAAAAAATGAAAAATTTATATTTTGTCGACAAAATATTAAATAGGCATCACACCTTTATAACCTTTCTAAGTTTGATCAATGTTTCATGATTATTTTGGTTGTTATTGCGACTGTAAATTGTTAATTAACAATTGAATTGTTGCTAAAATATTCGTTTCATTTTCGCCGCCTTCTGAATTTATAATCTATACCAAGAAAGCTTTTATTTTACTAAGCTATATAATTATTAATAAATAATTACTAGCCCAAAAAAATTATTTGAAAATTCGAGATTTTGTTGAGAAAACCCACATTTTCCGAGGAAAATTTTTGTGGGAGTAAATCGGGAAAAACATGCCTCTATGTAGAATTAAATTGGGGTGAATTTTTATTAGATTGTTTTTGGTGTAAAGTTAAAATCTTCGGAGTTATAGAGCAATAATTGAAAAAAATACGATTTGTCGGCGCCATTTTGTTTATAAAAAAAGTAGCACACTATCTGCGGACTTTGTATACCTATATTAATAATATATAGGATCTTATAATTTGATTCCAGCAATAAAATTGCTGGTAAATAACCTTTCTTTGTACTTTACTAATTAGACCAGCGTATTATAACAATTTTTTTTTCAAAATTTAAAGATTATGCAAAAAAAAGAAAAATTTATATTTTGTCGATAAAATATTAAATAAGCATCTCATCTTTATGATCTTTATAAGTTTGATCAATGTATCATGATTATTTTGGTTTTTATTGCGATCATAAATTGTTAATTAACAATTGAATTGTTGCTAAAATGTTCGTTTAATTTTCAGCGGCTTCTGGAATTACATTCTATACCAAGAAAGCTTTGATGTCACTAAGTTATTTAATTATTGATTAATAATTACTTACCTAAAACTTTATTTGAAAATTAGAGTTTTTGTTAGGAAAACCCGCATTTTCCGAGGAAAACTTTTGTCGGAGCAAATCGTGAGAAACATACCTCTATGCAGAATTTAATTGCGGTGAATTTTTATTTGGGTGTTTTTGTTATAAAGTTAAAATCTTCGGAGTTATAGAGCAATAATTGAAAAAAACACGATTTTCGTGCGCCATTTTGTTTATAAAAAAAGTAGCCCACTATCTGCGGACTTTGCATACCTATATTATTAGTGTGGAGGATCTTATAATTCGATTCCAGCAATAAAATTGCTGGTAAATAACTTTTTCATGAATTTTGCTAATTAGCCCAGAGTAGTAGACGTCCCCCAGTAAAATGTACCGGCTGTACCGCCGTCTCGGCGGGCCTGGTTACCAATACCTAAGTTTTATGTAATTTAGCTTATAAAAGATTTTGTAAGAACCTTCAACATTTTTCTAATATTATGCATGCCTTTAGAATTTTCTTGAAAACATAATGTTTATTTTATTTGGAGTAGTATTTTACTCTACAACTGTGAAGAATCATTTCGTAGTTGATGTAAGTAACAAATACAGTGATATAAGACAAATTCATGTTAAAAACAAACGAGAATAGGCAACGGAATGATATACCGCATATCAGGGTCTACTTACTGAAACATCCACGTCAGTAGTTAAGGGTTAAGCAATATTTGTGTTACCAAAAAGAACATCAATATTGGTAGAAGATGAACAAGAAATTACGATGTCGATCATAGCATAGTTTAGATCCAATTAGCAATTTAATAAATTAAGGATCGAAGTACCACCTACGGATTTGAGAATAAAAGAAAAAAATAATTAACAAATATTTTCGAGTAATCTAACAGCTCAGTTTATTACTATTAGTCCAAGTAATGAAGCTTTTCACCTCGCAATTTTTACAGAATGAATCGATTTGCTTAAAAATTTGAGAATAAGTAGTGCATAGTCCAAGGTTCAAAATCTATATGATGCTGAAAGGCGCTTGTACCATTGGGGTGGTTGCCGCCCCATCCCAGGGGTGGAAATTTTTTATTATATTTTGACCATAAAGGTTGATAAAAACGTTCATTCTAAGCAAAAAATGTTCTATACATTTTTTTGATAAAATTAATAGTTTTCGATTTATTCGCTATCGAAAGTATTAGTTTTATTCGAACAAATCAATATTTTTCGATAAACTCATTTAAGATTCACTCAATTTTTTCCGTAGAAAAAATGTCTTCAAACCAAATTCTTGGGAATCAAATAACCTGCAATTTCATATTGAAACATTTTTTTGTATCTCTGATGCTAATCTTTCTATTCTGAAGAAAATTACATTTTTTATTAAACTACAAAAATTCCTTATTCGTTTTAACTCAAGTTTTTTTAAAACTAATTATTCTAAGCCAGTCAAACTTCTAGAATCTATTACTAATACATAAATAAAGAATAATAAATAAGGCCAATGACTAAAAACACCCTAACTTACATTATTATGCTTCCAATTGGATTTCTCCTTTTTTTTTTTCAAAAAAATATTTTGATTTTTTTACCGTAACTTTTTTAATTTTTATGATAGAAGATTTGCTAAGAAGGAATTTTGTAGGTTTTTACAAGATCTATAAGCTTATTAATATTAAATCTTTTTAAAATCCTCAGTCACAAAAAGAGGTGACTTTGAATGGGTTGGTAAAGGTGGTTTTTGCATGTTAATACAATATGTAATTGTCAATAGCTCACTCAATTTATGCCATTCACTCACTCAAGAATAAAGTTTTGCAATTCATGTTCTTGGAAATTAAATAAACTACAATTTCGTATTTAAACATTTTTTCGTATCGCTGACGCTAATCTTTCTATTCTGAAGAAAATGCCATTTTTTCCAAACTACAAAAATTCGTTATTCGCTTGTAACTCCATTTTTTTAAAAACGAATCACACGAAGCCGGTCAAATTTCTAGAACCTATTAACAATACATAAATAAAGAAGACCAAACAAGGTCAATGACTAATTTTAATTAGAGTGGTGATTTTCGGTGAAAAAAATAGGGACTGTCATTCTTTTCATTAAAAGTCACTTAATTTTTGAGCTAGATACTTTTTTTTTATTTCGCAAAATAGATATATTTATATAGTTTAAATTAGTTTGAACCAGTTGTCCTCGAAAAATGCATAGTATTCCCGTCTTTTGACTTTGAAACTACAATATTTAGCATTTGACGAAGAAGAGCTAACATATAATAAAATATAACTAGATTACTATTGGTCTTAAAGTGAATAAAAAAAGCGGTTTTGTTTATTTTTTCAGAAGGTACATTTTTGCAAAGTAAAGTTGTTTTAACCTTTAACTACTCGCGAATCAAGTTATAACATAACTACACGCGTGGCGTACTTTATACGCCACAAGAAAATACACTTAAAAACAGAGGTTTTTTTTTTAAATTCACTTAGTTGTTTGTTATAAACCTTATTCTGCATCAGTGAATACTTAGGAGTTCCTTGAATAACTGCATTCCATGATAAATAAAATTACTAATAAAAAATTTTTTGAAATGTGATTTTTTACAGGAAAAAAAGTATTGTTTATACAAAAAATATATTTTGTGCCATAATGACTAAAAAACAATTAAAATATGTACATACCCTAACAACACACAACATTCCAGGAATGTACTACCAAAGTTCTATCAATATTTGAATGTCCTGGACATTTAGGGAACATTCGGTGAACATCTGTTTAAATTATTCCTGGAATGTTACCATAAGACATTCTGTGAACATACTACCAATGTTCCTATATTTTAAGTTGCGAAATAATACATACGTGTAAGAGATACAACATTACTTATAACATACCAGACAAACTAAGTGACATTTTAGGCCTACAGTGCAATAATATGTCAAATTTAAAGAGTTTCCCAAGATTATAAACATACAAATGTAATAAAAATTATTGTTCGCGAATATTCAATTTGGAATGCGATTTTGTTAATAAAAAAAATACTTATAACTTATGCAAAACCCAAGAGAGGCATTTATATTTATTTCTTTTGCGTTCATTTTCAAATTCGCCGTGCATATATTTTTGTGCATGGCGCTTGAGAGGGCATCACGTGACTAAAAACGACCAACCAACGACCTCGCTTCGGCCATCTTGGCATCTTCATCTTGGCGACCTTGCCTTGTTGTGGATTGTTTTTAGTTGTTTGTATTATTTGTGCTTTTTAAGAATATTTTTTTAATTCGGATACTTTTATAATAGCTTTAATAGTATTATTAACATAGTGCATAAAATGGTGTCCTGTTTTTAACGCAGTTGGAGTAGCAGAAACAAATGTAGATAAAAAAATCTGCAGGAATAACGTTTCAATTATGACAGAAGCTCCAAACAAATGACTGAATGAAAAGCCCTATTAAAAGGTTAGTATGCAAATATGTAAACGAAAGCATGCCCTGTATTTCAGAAAATAAATTAATACTATTAATACCCTAATAATACTATTCATAAAAAATCTTTTAAGTAACGTAGATATAACAAAGTGAATAAAAGGCATAAATCAGAAGAATTATTATTTTATTTTATAAGTTAATAATTGGTCATATCCATTTATTATTTTAATAATAATTGTGAATAAGCCACAAACTTCGCTTATTCCTAACTAAAATAGTAAATAGAGATAGGTAATAACAAAAGGATTTATAAAACTAAAATAATTCTTTTTGCGTTTTTGCTAGTGTATGCGTTTATAAATAGGATGGTAGACCACACACTATAATATGCAGTACCAACTAATGAATACACAGAATATTATAGTCGATTTGCTAAACTCAGTCTCAGTACTAATTACTGTAATTTTGGCAAAATTGGCCAAAAACAAAAAAAATTACCTACTAAAATCACTAGCCAGTTGTGTCTGAGTTTGGGGAACCGACTATACTAATAAACAATTTCTAAGCTGTTTTATAATAATTTTGTGAGTTCATTAATCATATTTTTTATTTAAAACTAAAATTTGTTAATAATGCTTAGTAATGCATATATTTTGTATTTTTAGCTTTCCAGAAGATCCTGCGAAGAAGACATGAAGTATAGATCAGATTTGTTAATAGAGGAGTATGTTCAAAACACTTTTTAGAAAAAGATATTGACAGAACTTCACTTTCATCTGTTCGTTTGAGAGACTGTGCTGTTCCAATAGCTTATGTCACACAGGTATATGCATAACCTAATTAATAATACAGTCCGTACAATATAGATACTGTTGTAATTCATTATCTACATCGGAGATCTAAGTTGACATTGTTGCCCAACTACAAAAAATTTTTGAATTCATTTTAAGTCAAATATATCACATAATTATTGCGAAGTAGATTATACAACAAAACAGATTAATATTCAATGTAAATAAATAAAAACATCAGAAATCGAAAACAAGAATTAAGGTATAATCTTATGTTACAGTTATTAAGGTACCAAGGGTATTATAGGGATATACGTTGACCGAAAGCGTTATTATTATAATACCTGTGGTGCCTTCAACGTTTAATGCCCGACTAAATTATTCTTTATATGCGAAAAATTTGAATGAATTTTGAATTGATTAGTTTTTAAATAAGTACATTTACCAGTAACAGTAGTAACGTAATTGTGGTAACCATAGTTTTACTTAGGTTGATATTTGTCAACTTGACAGTATCTAAGTCGTTATTTAAATTTAATACCCAAGGGCGTTATATCGTACTTAACAGACTTCGAAATGTCATTATTTGTCAAATAATGTACCAGTAGGACATTAAAGTAAATAATAAAAACAATAAATATAATGAATACTAAATACTTATTTGTTTGTGAAAAATCTATTTCTTTGTGGCTTTTTTGTAATTAATTATTCTAATGGGGAAATAAGCCACAATTTACTTGAAAAAATAATTTTATTAAGGTTTCTACTTCCACATCGGATGTCGTTGTCAAAATACAAAATGTTCATTATTATTATTTTATTTATTAAATATTATTTATTATTTATTTAAATATTATTTAATATTTATTTTTTTATTATTATTATTTATGCATATTATTACCTGTAAATAATATTTCTTCTGATTGTTAATTGTAAAGGATAGAAAAATTACCTTTTATTTTATTTTCTTTTAGAATCAGCTGAGAGAAGTGGTCTACAAAAAACCAGAAAGGAAACGGAATATGTGGCTACGAAAAGCAAAAGAAAGGTTTACAAAGCAAATGTGACACATTTTTTTATAATATTTAGGAATGTCAGCAAATTACATTAAAAAATGTATGTAAAGATTTTTTGCAATAAAAATGTTTATATTTATCAAGGATGTATTATTTGGTATGGCCATATATCGTCAGTGATGTGACAGTACCTCCTATCTGTTTTTTTCAAGAGATTTGTAAGATAGACTAAAAACTTGTTTCGGCCACCTCCTGTTTTCATATATTTTTTGACTTGTTTTGCAGTAAATTCAACTATCTATTTACTACAAAAAAGTCAGAATACGTACGAAACCAGAAAGTGACCTTAAAAAATGTTTTTCGTCTCCTGCAAACCTCATGAAAAAACATATAGGAGGTATTGTCACATTACTGACGATATATTTCAGTGAATGTCTAAAAAATATACTGTGAATGTTCAAAGAACGTTCGTAGACATTCATGGAATGTTCTAACAAGACATTCAGTCTAAAAATATACTGTGAATGTCCAAAGAACATTCATGGAATGTTCCAACAAGACATTCAGTCTAAAAAATAGACTGTGAATGTCCAAAGAACATTCGTAGACATTCATGGAATGTTCCAACAGAACATTCTAAGAATATTTAAAATGCTGACACAGCACTTTCCTGGTACTTTCCAGGGACATTCGTGTGCATTTGGGGACATTCCAGGAATGTTTTCAATGTCCTGTGTGTACATTCTAGGAACATTCATGGAATGTTTTGTGTTATTAGGGTATATTACTACTTATATTAATATAATCGTAGCGTATATTGTCCACCACCGGAAACAACAAATAATAAATTGTAAATTACGATCTTCCCAGAACGCCGATTATAACGAAACTAAAACCAAATTGTAAAGCATATTCCAGTGATAGGTTAGAGAGATAAACAAGGTCAAAAATCAAATTTTTAAATATATTTGCAGTAGAATTCTTATATCTGGCGTACAAAATACGCCAGCGCGTGTAGTTAAAGGTTAATAAAACGAAAACTTTTGGAGTTATTTGCAGAAAACTTATTAAAAACATTGATTTTTTCGATATAAAACTAACACTTTCGCTAGCGAATATATCGAAAACTATTAATTTTATCAAAAAAATGTATAGAACGTTTTTTGCTTAGAATTAATGTTTTTACCAACATTTGCGGTCAAAATATAATAAAAAATGTACACCTTCGAGATGGAGTGGCAACCATCCCCATGGTAAAAGCGCCTTTCGGCATCATATAGATTTTGATCCTTGGACTATCCACTACTTATTCTCAAATTTTCAAGCAAGTCGATCCATTCTGTAAAAATTGCGAGGTTTTGTACTATTTTAAGCTTCATTACTTGGACTATATTGCTAAAATAATATTTGGTCAAAGTCATTTCGTAAAATTAATGTCCCACCTACTGCCGATTTCACTAGTCTACCGCGAAACAAACACACCCAAAAACTATTTACAGTTAAAGGTAGCTAATTAGGACATGAACTAAGGACTTTGATATTAATTAACTTATGTAACTATACAATGATATAAAGGGCCGGTATTTCCAACCTCACTTAAGCCAAAGCTTACTTTAAGCCTTTGCTTAAGCTTAAATGCCTGTATTTCCACTTCAATTTGAGGCTTAAGCCTAGGCTTAAACCAAATAATTTTAAGCTTGCGCGGGAGTTGGTTTAAGCCTTTGCTTAAAATTTGTTTTCCGTTTTTTGAGGTTATTTCTATAGATTATTAATTAGAGAGTTATTTTGAAAACCAACGTTTGAGTTATAACGTTATTATTAGATTATTAAATAATAATCTATTAATCTATTAATTTATTAATCGTAATAACGATTATTAAAATTCTTACTACTTTTGGAAGGTGTAGGCACATGAAAATTATTTATTTCTACAATGCTTGGTAGGTATATTTATTTTACAAAAATAAACTTACATTAGAATTTGACATTTTAATGAATATATCCAACAAACAAAATTACAAAGACGGATCTATTGCTTACTCAAAATTACAATAAAAATATAACCAGAGAAAATATAGACAATAAACTAACAACACATGTATCATGTACACAAAATTAAGTGAAGTAAATGACATTGATACAAACGACAAGATAAAATTAAATGTCAACAGTAGTGGTTTTTACCTCAGAACAGTTAGTTCTGGCATTTTGACGTATTTAGAGGTACCAAACCAATTAAATTTACAGTTGAGCATCAGTTTAGTTAAGGAAATGATGGAAATACGGCACCCAGCTTAAGCTTCTCCTTAACTTTTGACACAGGCTTAGCTAAGCAAAGGCTTAAGTAGCTATTGAAATACCGGCCCTTAGTGGCATTTGCTAACGTGTAGCTTTCAAACTACACTTGCGAGCAAAAAATGGACTCACTCAATGAATTGTAGTTTAAGCTTAGTTCAGCCTAATAGGGCTTTTCATCGATTGTCATTTGTTTCAAGCTTCTGTCATGTGTCACATAATATTAATATAGCTACGTCATACATCTTTGGTTTGTATCATTGGTAGATACCAATAACGTATGACGTAGATATATTAATATTATGTGACACATGACAGAAGCTCGAAACAAATGACTGTGAATGAAAAGCCCTATTTAATGTTGCGTTCTTTGAATTAAAACAACTAATGCAAACAAATTTTGTCTATTATTCGCTCCGTGCATGACTGACGCGACATCTAGCGTAGTCGCCTGAAATTTTTGACGACCACAATTTGACGGTAAACATATGATACACATATGATATATTTGACGTTAATATGTAATACTTATTTACCATTTTTGATCAAATTTGTTATACAAACAATAAGTTCGAGTGTCAAAAAAACGTCAAATTAAAAAGCGGATATTTGGAAGTTCTCTGAAGAAAATATCAATTTGAAGGGTTTTTCTTCACTTTTTCGTTATAGTTTAGTTTTCGGTGTTAACATTAATTAAGTGTACATCAAAAGCAATTGGGCAATGTAAATTATTAGTACCATATTTTAACATTAGCTGGGTCTATTGAATTATTAATTTTGTGTGTGTAACACAAAATGTAAATATATGACGATAGGAATATAGCACCAGATCGGGGAAGGAAAAAAAGTCAGTATGAAAATGTAAATATAAAAAATAAAAATCCAAACAGCAATAATAAAGTAAGCGAAATATATATCGAAAAAAATTATTATTCAATCACTATTTGCCAAAATGTGCATACTTCGCAGCTACAAACGCTGACATAGTTTCGTGTACCTCCACCATGTTCACGCACAGAGCGAATAGATCTTCCAAAAATAATTAATCCACCTCTATGAATTTGGCGGTGGTCGTCTCAATCACGTTTCAAATGTTAATCTGTATGTGCACTTCGAAGTGGAGTAACTGAATATTTTACAAATGGATACTTCACCAGTGACGGCGGCCGAGGTAATTTCATAATTTCGAGAGGGTTATAGTCAGAGGACTGTCGCCCGTCGCCTCCTTATGACACAGTCTGCAGTCTCAAGCGGTTATCCTCGATACCAGGAGACCGGTAACTACAGTGGACGACCAGGTTCCAGTCGGCGACGTATAATGACAGAAAGGGATGACCGGTTCATTGTCCTGAATGTCTTTCGGAATCGGCACGCGACAGGAGTTGAGCTTCAATAATCCTTGAGGAATGTTCGAGATGTCACCCCAGCTCAGTAAATACTTAGAAGAAGACTTAAGGCTGCTACGTTGACTCCCATACCAGATAACACATGGCCCAAATTGAACGCACGTCAAAAAAAGCTAGACTTCAGTTTGAGCGAGAACACGTCAATTGGGAATTTGGGCAATGCAGCAGAGTTTTACTTTCTGATAAGAGTGTAATGTTCTTGTAAAGCAATGAGAGAAGCTGACGCGTCTACCGAAGGCCCGGAGAACTATTTGCCCAGTGCTGCAGTGTCAAAATAGTGAGCTATGGAGGTGGTTCGTGTATGGTTTGGGGTGGTATATCTTTATGAGGAAAAACAGAGCTTGTGTTCGTGCCCAATAATGGTGGCCGTGTATTCCGAACGACTACCTGGCCAACAACAATGGGCTGGGTTCCATTGAGTCCGGACATGTATCCCATCAAACACATATGAAATGAGCTCAAACGCATGGTTCGGGTCCGTAATCCAGCACCAGCGACAGTGGCGGAGCTAAAAACAAAAAAGTGGGAAGCGATTCTTTAGCAATCAGTCAGAAGCTTAATAGGCTCCTTAGGATCTCGCATGCAAAGTGTAACAAAACGCCGAGGAAGAAATACTCTGTATTAATATTGATTTTTAATGTTAATTTACTTTTATATTCATTACATAATGACTTTCATTCATAACATATTTTCTCGCATAAAATATTACGTTACCTTTGTTATGTTGTCTAGTTACTAACTTTATAAATATTGGGGTAGATGCAATAAAAATATCTAATGTTCACAATATTTTACTTCTAATTTTGCCTATATATTGTTATGCTCTGTATTTTCTCTCTGTTATAAGATTGATCAGAATCTCATTAATTCGATTAATTAATTAATTATTTTAATTGTTTCTCATGAAAACAAAACCAAATTTAATAAAACTTTCTAATAAGAATATTCTCAGAGCTAATTGATTTTAATGTATTACCTTTAGTTTGTGGCTTCTAGTATTTCTTGTTGCTTACTTTATCCAGGACAAAACTGGGAAAATAAATATACTCAAAATCATATAAATTGTATAATAGTAGGGGAGGAAGGTATGCTAAATGTGCAGTCACTCGAGCGCTTTGGGGACCTATTGGGTTGTGAAGAGTAGGTTCTAAAACCAAAAACAGTTAAGTAGTTAAGTAAAGTTTTCCATTTTAGTGGGGACTTTCCATTTTTAAATTAATTTTCCATTTCCAACAATCGTTTTTCCGATTATAGCGCCATCTATCCATAATTCGAAAAAATGTTTTAAATAAAAGTAACTTATTTTTACGTAAGAAATCCAAATCTGCAATAAAAAGTTGGGGCTACTATTTAAAATTTTAACGTAACCCCCCACCCCTCATCCATGGGGGGTCGTGTTTGGTGCCATTCGATAGATTTTTCAAACACATTGAAATAAGTGTATTTTTCAGTTTTTCGATCTGATGTTCATTTCGCGAAATATCGCGGGATCCGTAATTCAAATTTTAAATTTACCCCCCACCCCTCTGCGTGAGCACTCGTGTTTGGTATCATTCGATAGATTTGTGACAAATATTGAGCACGTATTTTTTAGGTTTTAGGTATATCGATACTTTCGAGATATTCGCTTTTTCCTTGTGAAACTTTGTGACTCACCCAATTATTCACCCAAATCGTCAAATTTTTTAAATATACATTGTTTTGCATGCACTTAACTTACCTTATCTTAATCTGACGATTTCGAGTTTTTCTAAGGATAGATTTTTTTCGCCCCCCACCCCCCTCCTCTTAATGAACTCCCCTGTGTTTAGAGCCAATATATGGTAGAAATACATCTACAGGGTACCAGGGTTCTCCCCATATGATAATCTGACGCGCTCGAGTTATTGCAAAAATCCCCGCTTCTGCTCCCCTACCATAACTATTATCTATTTATATACTATACCATAAATATACGATTAAAAATGTATGCTAAACTTTATTCTGATGTAAAAATTTCTTATCTAATAAAAAAAATTTAAATCTACTATCTCCTTTTTTTAACCAAAATTAATTCAAATGATTCAGTAGACTGTTCTTATTATTATAATAAAAACAAAATTTAATTTTCACTTTTTAAATAGATTACTGATATCTTCTATGAATTTATGAATGAATAAATTATGCTGTAAAACTGTTAAGTTAACAAAAAACAAATATGGTATGTAATATACCATGAACAACTCTCTCTTTTCACAAATAATAATCTGACTAACCTTTTCTACCTTCTCTACATCTTCTCATGGTTTGTGTTGTCCTCGGTTTTCCCACACCGTGCTCCTCTGCTGCTGCCACTGTCCTTCTCCTTCAATCTGTTTCACAAACAAAAACAGCACTCGCTCGAATTATCTCCTCAATTAAATCTCTCACTCGATACAAACAATATCAATCTTTATAATTCCAAGATTTCTTCTCTTAGCTCGATATCTCGTGAAAGTTGATATAAACCCGGCTACTCGTTCCAGACAGAAAGTGGAATCTATTCGGACACAAGAAGTTTGTACTTCTCGACTTGATCACGATTTCGTCTTAAACACGAGTCTGCTTCCACGGCCACCAAATTAACCTCTTTACACAAAAATACTGCTTTCGAACTGGACTGGTTGCTTCCAATCTTAATTACACAGTAAGTTCTTTTTCTCTCCTCAATCTGAGACTAACCACTCTATTCGTCTTCCATCGGTCTCCTCTCCAATCACAAGCATTCTCCACCTATCATATTCCTACTTTTTTTTTCTTAAGAACAATTAGTCTTGTATACAAATTTTATGTCTTGTCAATTTGCAAGAGATATTAAAATTAAATTTTACTTACAATCTAGAAAAACCCTCTATTCTAAACTAAACAAAATTGTTTACCATCGTTTTTTTCTAGGAAACCATTTAGAAACATGGTCTATTGTTTCACTCCAATGCGGCACATTAATTTTCTAAAACGATTGTATTTTAGTTCATTGTTTTGAAATGTATAAATCCGTTCGTAGAAACACTAACTAGACTTCCACTCTTCCACGAAACACTGATTATGGCTAAATTATTTTATTTGCAAATTTTGGTCATAATAATATACAGGGCGATGAAAATTTACGATCTCGTTGTCTTTGACATAAAATTAATTCACTAAATCCTTCCCATAAAAGTTATTTAACAATATGAATAGACACTTGTCAAACAGCGTGGTCAAAAAATATAACTTATTTTACTTTTGGGTCGATATTTTGCTCGCAGGTATGTGTATATTTTACAACACAAATAAGTGAGAGTTGGTACTCTTACAAAATGGGTCGTCTGCACCTTATTTAACTCGTACTTTAACTGACTGCATAAAATATTCTATTACGGGGAAACATCCGATTACCAGAGGCATAGAGTTGGAGACAACACTTGGAGAAATTTGTTTTGAGTGAGAGTTGTGAGTGTCAAATTAATTGTCACAAATTAATTATAATAATTTTAGTGGTGTAGGTAAACGATAAATTATTTGTATGTCCTGAAAATATTAATACATATATTTGAAAAATTTAAATTCAGAATGAAGACTTAGTCACATAGAATGAACAAAAAGTTTCAATTGAATGAGATATTTGAATTTGCAATCACACTCAATCGTTTCTTTTTCTTTTCACCCCTGTAATTTATTAAAATAAACATCATGGAGGTATTCAGGGACTTTCAGCCCTCGGTCGAACAAAATAAAAAAATACTCTGGGCTAATTAGCAAAATTCATGGAAAAGTTATTTACCAGCAATTTTATTGCTGGAATCGAATTATAAAATCCTATAATATATTAATACTATAGGTATGCAAAGTCCGCAGATAGTGTGATACTTTTTTTATAAACAAAATGGCGCCGACAAATCGTATTTTTTTCAATTATTGCTTTATAACTCCGAAGATTTTAACTTTACAACAAAAATACCCAAATAAAAATTCACCGCAATTATATTGGGCATAGAGATATTATGTTTTTCCCGATTTTCTCCGACGAAAATTTTTCTCGGAAAATGCGCGTTTTCCCAACAAAATCTCTACTTTTCAAATAAAGTTTTGGGTAAGTAATTATTAATCAATAATTAAATAACTTAGTGACATCAAAGCTTTCTTGGTATAGATTGTAATTCCAGAAGTCGGTGTAAATTAAACGAAAATTTTAGCAACAATTCAATTGTTAATTAACAATTTACGATCGCAATAATAACCAAAATAATCATGATACATTGATCAAATTTATAAACATTATAAAGATGAGATGCTTATTTAATATTTTATCGACAAAATATAAATTTTTCGTTTCTTTTGCATAATCTTTAAATTTTGAAAAAAATTGTTATAATACGCTGGTCTAATTAGTAAAGTACAAAGAGAGGTTATTTACCAGCAATTTTATTGCTGGAATCGAATACTACGATACCACATATTAGGTATGCAAAGTCCGCAGATAGTGTGCTACTTTTTTTATTAACAAAATGGCGCCCGAAAATCGTGTTTTTTTCAATTATTGGTATATAACTCCGAAGATTTTAACTTAGACCAAAAACACTCAAATAAAAATTCACCCCAATTTAATTCTACATAGAGGCAAGTTTTTGCCGATTTGCTCTGACGAAAATTTTTTTCGGAAAATGTGGGTTCTTCCAACAAAATCTCGAATTTTCAAATAAATTTTTTGGGCAAATAATGATTTATTAATAATTAAATAACTTGGTGAAATAAAAGCTTTCTTCGTATAGATTATAACTGCAGAAGCCGGTAAAAATTAAACGAATTTTTTAGCAACATTTCAATTGTTAATTAACAATTTACAGTCGCAATAACAACCAAAATAATCATGAGATATTGATCAAACTTAGAAATGTTATAATGATGTGATGCCTATTTAATATTTTGTCGACAAAATATAAATTTTTCATTTTTTTGCATAATCTTTAAATGTTTAAAGTATATTTATAAACAAATTAAGATTTCTCAGAAATTGTTTATTATATTATAATTTTAAAAAATACTTAAAATGCGTATTTCAAAGGTCTTGAAAATAAATGCTTTAAAAAAATTTTCCAACCATTTGCAAAAAAGTTATGAAACAGCAAAATAAACATACGATAATTCCGTTGTTTATAATTTGTTTTAATTGTTTCATAGCTTAAAAGTGAGTTTATGGTACAAACTAATTACTCTCAATAAATATCAAACATTAGTTCAATGGTTATATTTTAATCAAAGATTAAAAATGTTCTTTTTGTAATTTTTAGCGCGAAAGTAGGCTTGATATAGAGCCAGTAAATGTTCACTCGAAGTGACTGACACGCTTTAAACTCGCGCGAGTTGTGTATGTGGACGGGTTATAATACATAATTTTCTATTCTCATACGATAATATATCAATTATGATGTCACCCAATAGAAACGCGATATGGCATTCGCGATAAAGGTGGTACACGCGCAATGACCAATGGCGAGTAAATTCATACGATTTGATAGTTCTCAATATGTAAACAAACTGTCAAACTGACGAACTACTTAATTTGTTTGCGTTACAAAATTAATAAATTTGAATATATTTTTTGTTGTGAATGATCATAGAAAAAATAGTGTATACAACTTGCATTTAATTATCATTATGAAGCTCGTACTCGTAACTCGCCGCATACGGCTCGTTTCTTATTTCTCATACTCGCTTTATAATGACCATCATTAAATGCTCTTTGCAAAATATACCATTTTATTTATTAACTACTCTACGTCACGCGGCAGTCGTCGCTTCGAATGAAAATTTTAGCTACGGTACTGTATTAGTCTACTTTCGCGCGTGTAAATTACAAAAAAAAAAGATTTATAATCTTTAATTAAAACATAACCATTAAACTAATAATCGATATTTTTTGTAAGTAATTAGCTTGTACTTTAAACTCACTTTTACGCTTTGAAAGAATTAAAAAAAATTATAAACAACGTAAAATCGTATGTTTATTTTGGTGTTTCATAACTTCTTTGCAAATGGTTGCAAAAAAGTTTTAAAGCATTTATTTTCAAGATCCTTGAAATACGCATTTTATCTATTTTTTAAAATTAGAATATAATAAAAACTTTCTGAGAAACGTTAATTTGTCTATAACTGTTTTCTTTAATCATTTAAAGATTATTCAAAAAAATTAAAAATTTATTGTCGACAAAATATTAAATAGGCATCTTATCTTTATAAAATTTCAAAGCTTGATCAGTGTATCATAATTATTTTGGTTATTATTGCGACCGTAAATTATTAATTAACAATTGAATTGTTGCTAAAATATTCGTTTAATTTTCACCGGCTTCTGGAACTATAATCTAAACCAAGAAAGCTTTATGTCACCGAGTTATTTAATTATTGGTAGATAATTACTTATTATTTAAAACTGTATATGAAATTTAAAGATTTTGTTGGGAAATCCCGAATTTTCCGAGAAAAATTTTCGTCGGAGCAGATCGGGAAAACATGTCTTTATGCAGAATTTAAGTTCGGTGAATTTTTATTAGGGTATTTTTGGTGTAAATTTAAAATGTTCGGAGTTATGGAGCAAAAATTGAAAATACACGATTTGGGGGCGCCATTTTGTTAATAAAAAAAGTAGCACACTATCTGCGGACTTTGCATACCTATATTATTAATATATACAATCATAAGTTTCGATTGCAACAATAAAATTGCTGGTAAATAACTTTTCCCAAAAATGGCCTATTCTCCGATAATCAGCCCAGACTAAAAACAATAGACCAGTATACAGGTTTTTATCACCGCAACAATAGAAAGTAAATGACAAAAAAGGATCTGGAAGAAGACGTATTTTCTAGAAACAAAATTAACGGAAATATTACATGACGACCACTGAGCTGTTTGCGTAACAGTAGTAAACAAATCCAAGATGGGCAAGAAATCCATGATTATCACCAACATATGGAGCGGATAGGTACCATAAGAAGACGGCATCTGTAGAAATAACATAGATTTATGAACATATATACTACATTTAAAATATATTGGGAAGTGTTGAAAGTACATACAATACAACCCATTAAAACATGTTTTATTATAAGTAATTTTTCGTAAAATTAGTGGCTACAAAAATTACGCATTTAAATCACCAATTGTTACATCTCTCACAATAAACCGTAACGAATCGTTAAAAATCTCATTTCTTTGACAATGCAATGCATTAAAATTATAATTGAATTTTTGAAACGCCTCGCTTATAATAAATTAAATTCGAAAAAGAATAAATATTGTATTCCTATTATTTTAAGGACGTAAAAGTTCCACGTTTTATGGCATTGGTCAGAAGCAAACACGTGTATTTATTACTAACTCACTTTAAAATAGCGATTATAGAGTACAAATATTTTATTTTTATTTACTTAGCACTATAGGCCTTGATGGCTTGGGCTTAAAATTACAATTTCCAAAATCATAACTACAGGGTGTCCAGAAACTCTACCGACAAACCAAGACAGGAGATTCCTCAGATAATTTTAAGATAATTTAACCCAATTCACCTAGTCCGAAAATGCTTCCCAATAGAGCTAGAGCTCTTTGAAGATGGCGTCATGTAATTAGTTTTTCTTAAATACCTCCAGATCGCTTCTAGTTAGAAAAACGAAAATTGGTATGCGTATTTACTTTCCAGAAATATCGATTCCATCCATTGCGAATTTCGAGTACCGGTCATAGGCGTCCGTTTTGGGTAGGGCAACCGTTATTTTATCGCCTAACTTTTTTGTCTTTAATTTTTAAGCATTTTTGACTCTGAATTATTAAATTGTGAGGTATTATAGTACTAAAAGGTACTCCTACTTTAAGTCGATAGGATACACCGTTTTCTAGAAAAATCGATTTGAAAATTTTTCGTTCCTTGAATTTAAAAAAAGAGATGAAAAAAATCTATTTAGAAAGATGAAAACTGGCACATTTGTTTATATTCCAGAGATTAATCAATTTCTTTAATGGTGAATTTCTAGAGTACCGGTCATACGCGTCCGTTTGGGGTAGGTCAACAGTTATTTTGTAGCATAACTTTATTGTCTTTAATTTTTAAGTATTTTTGACACTATATTCAATTATGAGATATTCGAGTACTAAAAGTTACTCTTGCTTTAAGTTGGTAAAATACATCGCTTTTTTTTTTATTTTTTTCATTTTTTTTCAAATTCTCAAAACTATAAATTTTCAAATCGATTTTTCTAGAAACAGTGTGTCCTACCGACTTGAAGTAAGAGTACCTTTTAGTACTAGAATAGCTCACAATTTAATAGTCCATTATCAAAAATGCTTAAAAGTTAAAGACAAAAAAGTTATGCTATAAAATAACCGTTGCCCTACCCAAAACGGACGACTATGACCGGTACTAGAAATTTGCAATGGATGGAATCGATTCATTTCTGGAAAATAAATATGTATACAAATTTTCGTTTTTCTAAATAGAAGCATTCTGAAGGTATTTAAGAAAAACTAATTACATGGCGCCATCTTCAAAGAGCTCTAGCTCCCTTGGGAAGCATTTTCGGACTAGGTGAATTGGGTTAAATTATCTTAAAATTATCTGAGGAATCTCCTGCCTTCGTTTGTCGGTAGAGTTTCTGGACACCCTGTATAATAATACCAAACAATACATTTTTACATTTTTAAAGTTATAACACAAGCGAATCTGACTGTCGTTTCCATTGATTTTGTTGGGACCGAAATATTTGACCTTGTGCACCAGTTACAGAATAGAACTTGATGTTCTAAGGAATAGACCATTCCAAATTAGGTAATATTTTTGACAAGTAGTTATTAATTAAATATGAAATATAAGATTAAACTATAAAATATAAATAAAATATAAAATAAAACATATATAAATATAAAATTTAACTATAAACAACTGTCACGTCAGTCGCAAAAGTGAGGTTGCACCAGTTACGTTGACACATGAGCATGAAAATTATGTTACCGTTTTCGGCAAGAGTTTCGCTTCTGTGTGGTTATTTATTCTGTGGTTATACTTCTTTAGTTAGGAGCGATTGGGAAAATTGTTGACAGTGAACTTTTATAAAAGAGACAGTATGAAGTACGCGCACACAACAGTCTGAAGCTGGTTGCTAAATATTTCAAGTTACGTATGTATCAGTCCAAATAAAGTGTGAAAAAAATATTGGTATTTTTAGTAAATATACTTTATTATAATGTTTCTCTCCTTGGATTTTTCTTCGTCGGAAATACGATACTAAGTATTAAAATACTTTGATGGAAAGACGATTAAAAAGCAATATTATTTGTTCAATCTCTCAAAATAATTAGGTTTGGTTTATTAACATCAGTGTCCAGCTCGGTTATGTTTTGGATGGGTGATCGCTTGGATAAACCTCATGTTGTAGCCGTAGGTAATTTTTATCTTTTGGAAATATTTTAAGAAACTTTTTGGAATGTAGTTAGTATTAAAGTTTGTATAATATTTAAATAAAATACAAATAAACTGTTTCTCTCTCTCCTGTCGTTTCCCCATTACTGAGGATCGTGATTTCTTCCAATATTCCTAACAATGCTTCTCCATTGGTGTCTATCTTCAGCTGCGCTCTAAGAGCTTCGCAGAATGAGCTTCCAGCTGAATGCTTTATTTGGTCAGACCATCTAGTTGGTGATCGTCCTCTTGATCTTCTCCTCGGAACGTTTCCAGGAACAATTAATCTCTCCAAACTGTTGTCACCTCTGCGAACCACGTGACCAAAGAATTGCAGAATTCGTTGCAGACATATTGTGGACAGCCTTTTTTTAATGTTAAGTTGGTTTAGAATGGAAACGTTTGTCCTATGAGCTGTCCAAGATATGCGCAGCATTCTTCTCCAGCACCACATCTCAAAGGCATCAATTGTTTGGCCTTCGCATGCGCGAAGAGTCCAAGCCTCTGCTCCGTATAGAAATATTGAGAATACAAGGGCATTCACCAGTCTCATCTTGATATTTTGAGAGATAGATCTGTCTTTCCAAATTTTAGTTAGGCGACTCATCGCATTTTTTGCCATACCAATACGTCTCCGAACTTCTGATTCACAGTTACCATCGTTAGTTATACTAGACCCGAGATAGACAAAGGTGTTTACTATCTGGTATTCCTGTAATATGTTACTCAGTTGAATAGTGTCAAATCTGTCAACCACCATTATTTTTGTCTTAGCTTTATTGATTTTCAGACCAACTTTATTGCTTTCGTACTCAACTCTTCGCAGAAGCTCAAACATTTCTTGCTCATTTGCTGCTATAAGTGTAGTGTCATCAGCAAATCTTAAATTGGAGATTTTCCTACCAGCTACTGTTACTCCACCGGCCCATCCTTCTAAATCCATCCTCATGGCATGTTCACCATAAATGTTAAATAAGTCAGGTGACAACACGCATCCTTGTCTAACACCTTGTAATAAACTGTTTAAGATATATTTATTTCGTTGAAATCGTATAATAGAAGTATTATTTCTCACGTGCCTACAAAGTACACACTTTTTTTTAATCCACAAAACTGCTTATTACAAAATTACAAGTTTGTCTATTTTTTGCATATATGCAATATTTTAAAAATATTGCATATATGCATGTGGAACGAAATTTTTTTTACTGTTTTCCTTGGCACCCCTGTATCATAGAAATATGATTTCTTTTCCGAATGCCCTTTTTTAAAGTGTCATATAAATGCAATAATCCGGTTTAAATCTGATCTGGGCTATATGCTGGACAGTATAATTTTTAAATTGAATCTCATCAAGGTAAATATTCACTATGCTAACGGCATGAAGACGTGCATTAGCACCAATATGTCATATCTAATATGGCTTTCAAATGGCAAAACATGATCTAAAATGTTTTCAATGTAAATATTAGTTAGCATTCACCTAATCACTTCCACGTGTTCGGTATGTTCTTTCAAAGCAATACCGCTTTGTAGCGCTATGCCGCCACCAACAAAAATAACGCTCTCTATGAAGTTACAACTGACATACTTTTCGCCAACTCTTCTGAAGACGATATAGGCATAGTGATTCTGAGGCGGCATAGTGATATGGAGTGGTATTTCTTGGAAAGAACAGACCGGATTTGTGGAGGTGATTGGGTGAATGACAGCTGATATATGTACTTTAAAAACAATTTATAATATCATGTTTCGTCATTTGCCGGCCATACTGGATAATAAATTCGTGTTAATGCACCATGACGTAGGTCTTCATGTCGGTAGACTAGTGAATACTTACCTTGATGAGATTCAATTTAAAAATTATATTGGCCAACATATAGCCCACATTAAATTTAAATTCGATTACACCATTTATATGACACAATAAAACATCGCATTCGGAAAATAAATCCTATTTCTATGACACTGGGGGCAGCACAAAAAATTTTATTTCACACGTTTTAATTTCAAACTATGCAGTATTTTTGTCCATGAGTGTACTATGTCACATTGTTTTCTTTGTCACTTTATTATGTTTCTCCAATTTGTCTGTTTACTGCTAGATCTCTCCAAATTATAATGTTCTTTTGTTTTCAGATTGATCTGCCAGCTTTTACGGAGTCACTACTTTTTTCATTTAGGTCGTTTATTACGTAACATTATACGTTTATTACGTAACATAGTTCAGAATGTTAAATGTTAACAATGTAATTTAAAGGTTTTCACACCTTTTTCACACCTACTACAGTAGCTAGTTCCAAATACATGTAAACTGGACGTTCACACTGAAGACGGTCAGTTAGGACCGAAAACTTTTTGTGGTTTTTATGATTTTCCATTATCTTGTGAATAAATTTTAACGATAATAAATTCATATACCTACATACAACAGAAGTGTTTACTTCATACTACGTTGTAAAATAATCTACTTTAACACTGTCAAGTGCTCTTGTTTTCACGTTGTCTTCACTTTGTCTTTAACAAGGTGTCACCGACACAGCGAACGTGTTTATATGTCAACAATTTTCCCATGACTGTATAAAAGTGGCACATAAGAAAAAAAATATTTGATATCTGCCCGGAAAGGAAAGTGTTAATTATTATTTGAAAAATCCATATTTTGGACACATTTAATTTAATTAATAAAACTATTTTACGTAGTCTCAGGGTAAACTACAAATATATACGCTTGTTCAAATTAAACTCATCTTTGGTCAGGTACCCTTGGAAACAATTGCAATTGCTCAACTGACGATTTGCAACGTTAGATATGTTTGTAAACATCACACTAATCAGTTCGTATTTGACTGTGATTTTTAGTATTGTGATTTAAAGTGGACGATTGTTGTTAACAATCCATCCAAATATAATCAGCGTGCCGTCATTCAATTTTTTTAAGCTGAAAGTTTGCAGTAATTGCAAATATATACGGAAATGTAGGTAATGTAAGTATGGAAATGCATGTTTTGCATATTCAACTACTGTCATAGTATGGTTCTAAAATTTAAGCGCGGAAGAGAGGAAATAGACGGAGAGGCAGCGCTGAAAATTCTCTTCGAATTTACTAAAGCTAAATTTTTTACAGTTGGTTACTGTGATTGTGTAGAGAAACATACTGCGGTCGGTAAAGCGAGACATAGAACAGGGGTTACTGAGAGGGTATCAAGGTTGCTTGCCTACGAAGGTAATTAAATCCATTTACTAAGGCTGAAAATCAGTAAACACATTATTAATTGAATATAAATAAAAGTTATTATAGTCGGTCAACTGTATGACGGGACAGAGCCGGTCGGTCGGCCCCAATGAATGTACAGGAGTACAGGGTTATTCACTATATGCTGACCCCCTTGTAAACTGATTTATTTACAGAATGAGAAAAAAATGTAAAATAAAAAAAGGTGTTCGATTTTTTAATTATGGTTTTTTGACATATATATCGTACTAGTGACGTCATCCGTCTGGGCGTGATGACGTAACCGACTATTTTTTAAATGAGAATAGGGCTCGTGTGCTAGCTCATTTGAAAGGTTATACAATTCTCTATACTAGTACTATAAACAAAGATCATTATTTACACAAACTGTCCAAAAAAAAATTTGAATTACTAATTAAACAATTAATTTAATTAATTTTTTTTGGACACCCTGTATAACTAATAATGTTAATGTTTATATTACTGAATAGGTAATTGAATTACCTTTCAAATAAGCTGGCACTTGATCCCTATTCCCATTCAAAAAAAATTAGTTAAAAAAGCAGTTAACAAGGGGGTCAAAATATAGTGAATAACCCTGTACATTCACTGGGGCCGACCGACCGGCTCTGTCCCGTCATACAGCTGACTGATTATAATAACTTTTATTTATATTTAATTTAGATGTGTACTGATTTTCAGTATTAGTAAATGGATTTAATTACCTTTGTAGGAATGTAACTTTGATACCCTCTCAGTAACCCCTGTTCTACGTTTCGCTTGACCGACCGCAGTATGTTTCTTTACACAATCTTTATGTTTCTTTCACAGTAATCAACTGTGAAAAATCTAACTTTAGTAAATTCAAAAAGATTTTTCAGCGCTGCCTCTTGGACTAAAAGGAATAAGCTGCGACCAGATGCGTTGCGTGCTGCGCAGACAGGAATGTGGCGTGGTTGAAAGACTGGTGATTAGATAAAAATGTCGAATTTCAATCATAACAATTTAAAAAAATATTGGTGTGATTACAGGATATGTCTATAATATCGTAGACAAATTTTGTAAGAAATGGATTCCGCTCCTTTTGTCAGGACGCCAAAAAATGCTTGCGAATTAGTTTATCTTTACAAATTCTCATAGTCTAGAAAGTCACTGCGCATACGTTAGGAAATATTCTGATTCGGATTTTTTGCACAATCTTACTCAAAAAGGACTCCTTTTAACAAATTTGCATGTTGCCAGGACCAAAAGGTGGTCAAAAATTTTTTAAACGTTTTTTTTGTTTTTTTTTCCTAAAATTATTTGTTTTGCATGGAAAAAAGTTTTTTTAGGTTTTATGGGTCATTCCAAACAGAAAAGGCCTTTAGTGACTTTTCTCTAAAAATGATAGTTTTTGACTAATATAAGCGATTAAAAATTTAAAAATTGCGAAATCGGCCATTTTTAACCCTCAAAAACTATGTGAAAAACTGAAAATTTGAATGTTCCCAAGATAGGTAGATGTTCTTTAAACATCGATTGATGACATCCCGAAGAGTTTTTTGCAATACAATATTCAAAACTCCTTTGTTTTTTAATTGCTAATCAAGCGTGCGCGACACCATTTTCCACCGACAGTATGGTGAACATGAAAGGAATAAATTCGTTATTTCGTAAACTGGCGATTTAAGGAAAAATCCCGAAACAGGTCGATTTTTATTTTTAAGTTGTGATATTGCGGCATATATGGTATACTAGTGACGTAATCCATCTGGACGTGATGACGTAATCGATGATTTTTTTAAATGAGAATAGGGGTCGTGTGCTAGCCCATTTGTAAGGTTCTTCAATTCTCTATTCAGTAATAGAAACATTTACATAATTAAAAATGAATAACCATTTTCAATTTCGTTGCAAAACGAAAACACAGCCGAACCATATTCTAGTCCAATCAGAGAGTGCTGCAAGTACCCCTACCGGTTTCTAAACTTATTAGTCTCTCATCAGGAGGCACATATGCTGCTCTCCCTGATCCAACCAAAAGAAATCCCAGCGTGCAGTCCCGGATTGCAACGAACGAAATGGCATAGATGCCCTAGCGGCAACTTCTAGCAAAAAGACTAAGTTTTCACTCTAATGGCATATAAAACAACATAATGCTATTCTACATCCCACCAGAATGAAAACAATGGGAACCTTTTCTGGTTACACCTCCGAGGCTTCTACAATTTGCAAGCCATACGGATGCTAAAACTAAGGAAGATGAGGGAATTCTACAATTTACAATTCACGTCCCATCTGCTCAGCGCTTGCTACGAAATTGAAAATGGTTATTCATTTTTGATTTACATTTACTCTGTGTGGAGTATGAAGGGAACCATTCTCGTTGGAACTTTACCGCGCTGCACGAGCTGCACGAGCAGATGGGACGTGAATTGTAAATTGTAGAATTCCCTCATCTTTCTTAGTCTCAGCATCTGTATGGCTTGCAAATTGTAGAAGCCTCGGAGGTGTAACCAGAGAAGGTTCCCATTGTTTTCATTCTGGTGGGATGTAGAATAGCATTATGTTGTTTTATATGCCATTAGAGTGAAAACTTAGTCTTTTTGCTAGCAGTTGCCGCTAGGGCATCTATGCCATTTCGTTCGTTGCAATCAGGGACTGCACGCTGGGGCTTGTTTTGGTTGGATCAGGGAGAGCAGCATATGTGCCTCCTGATGAGAGACTAATAAGTTTAGAAACCGGTAGGGGTGCTTGCAGCACTCTCTGATTGGACTAGAATATGGTTCGGCTGTGTTTTCGTTTTGCAACGAAATTGAAAATGGTTATTCATTTTTGATTTACATTTACTCTGTGTGGAGTATGAAGGGGACCATTCTCGTTGGAACTTTACCGCGCTGAGCAGATGGGACGTGAATTGTAAATTCTAGAATTCCCTCATCTTCCTTAGTCTCAGCATCCGTATGGCTTGCAAATTGTAGAAGCCTCGGAGGTGTAACCAGAGAAGGTTCCCATTGTTTTCATTCTGGTGGGATGTAGAATAGCATTATGTTGTTTTATATGCCATTAGAGTGAAAACTTAGTCTTTCTATTTACATAATTATTTATACAGGGTGTCCAAAAAAATTGTATTAAATTAAGTTATTTGACAAAAAAAGAAGTAGATGGACACCCTGTATAAATAATTATGTAAATGTTTACATTAGTGAATAGAGAATTGAAGAACCTTTCAAATGAGCTACCACGCGACCCCTATTCTTATTTAAAAAAATCATCGATTACGTCATCACACCCAGACGGATGACGTCACTAGTATACGATATATGCCACAATATCATAACTTCAAAATAAAAATCGACCTGTTTCGGGATTTTTCCTTAAAGCCGCCGGTTTACGAAATAACGAATTTATTCCTTTCATTTGCACTGTCGCGTCGGTGGAAAATAGTGTCGTGCACGCTTGATTAGCATCTAAAAAACAAAGGAGTTTTGAATATTGTATTGCAAAAAACTCTTCGGGATTTCATCAACCGATGTTTAAAGAATATCTGCCTACCTTGGCAACATTCAAATTTTCAGTTTTTCACATAGTTTTTGAGTGTTAAAAATGGCCGATTTCGCAGTTTTTCAATTTTTAATCGCTTATATGTCAAAAACTATCATTTTTAGAGAAAAGTCACTAAAGACCTTTTCTGTTTGGAATGATCCAAAAAACCTAATAAAAATTTTTTCCATGCAAAAAAAAAATATTTTAGGAAAAAAACAAAAAAAAACTTTTAAAAAATATTTGACCACCTTTTGGGTCCTGGAAACATGCAAATTTGTTAAAAAGAGTCCTTTTTGAGTAAGATTGTGCAAAAAATCCGAATTAGAATATTTTTCCTAGCAGATGCGCAGTGGCTTTCTGGACTATCACGGTATACAGACAAAATAGTAGTGAATTTATTTCACCAATAACTACTTGCGATGAATCTTGCGGTGAATGGGAACACAGAAATGCTCTGTCACCAATGAAGTTTAACGTTTAACCTTAAACTTTCCATGGAGGTACCATTGCTCATAAAGTTTACACAAGCTGGAGTGCATGTCAACGCAAACCTATGTAATGACACTTTGACCAAGCTCAAGCATGTTACTAAGCAGTAAAAGGATATCTACAACGAAAAAAATGTAGAATATTAGAGCATCCATCCTGTAGTCTCGATTTATCTCAATGCGATTTTAACATCTATGGTCCACTGAAAAAGGCGTTAAATGTTATCGTTTTTAGTATGAAGAAAATTGGTACAAATTGTCTCAAAATATTTCTTCGAGCAGTAGCCACAAGAATAGTATAAGCAGGGTATACATCGGTTGGTTAATAATAATACGATATATGCCTCAATTGTGGTGGAAGTAGTTTGTAGATATCATCATCTGGCCCAAAAGTCTACTACTGAATGTAGGCCTCTTCCTCGTGTTTCCATCTCCGTCTATCTTGTGCTGTTTTCATCCAGTTTTTATTTAGTCTTCTTAAATCGTCAGTCCATCTTGTATGTGGTCGACCGAAGCTTCTCTTTGGTCGACCGACGCTTCTCTTGTCTTCCCTTGGTCTCCGTGCCAATAACAACTTTGTTCATCGCCCATCTGTCATTCTGGCTATGTGTCTTGCCCATCTCCATTTTAGTCTGGCTATCCTTTCAATGACGTCAGTCACATTGGTTCTTCTCCAGATCTCTTCGTTTTTTATTCTATCTCGCAGAGTTATTCCTAACATGGACCATTCCAATCTCCTTTGAGCGACTCTCAGTTTGGTAGCCGATGCTTTTGTTAAGGTAAGTGTTTCTGCTCCGTATGTCAAGACTGGGAGAACGCTCTGATCAAATAATTTTCTCTTTAGGTATGTGGCCAGCCAACTTTTAAAAGTTTGTCTCAGTTTTCTATATCTTGCCCACCCAAAACCTATTCTGCTCTTCAGTTTATGAGTCTGCTAACACTGCCAATCATAATTGCATGTCCCAGGCATATTGTTCTCATATTGATTTGTAGAGATACTTGTTAATCATTTTTTCCGGAATAAATGTCGGTTTCAATTGAACAAGCACCATAACATAATTATCGAAATTATCTAAACATATCTAGATTTCAGTCATCTGGCTTTCAATTCCTTAAAGCAATGAACTAGCGAATCTCATATACTTCGAGTATAATTGAGCTCAGGGGACAGAAGGGAGACTTCCAGTACTGAGAAAATACTCGAAGCCGTAGCAGACAAATATTCGCCTTCAATCGAAGGTTTCAGAATAGTACTGGTATATAAGAGAGAAATTGTGTGGAGCGGATTCAGTCATAATTTCGATGTAGAGTGGGCGTTATAAATTGTGTAGATTAATTGTAGATATAGATTATATTATGTTTTTAGTAAATGGTTTAGTGTGTGAATAAGTTAAAAATAAAGAATATAAAATATTTTTTTGTTTAATAAATTGTTTTTAATAAAGTGTTTTTTGAATTAATATAAAGTGTTAAACTATAATAAAATAAATAAACTCGTAACACGTGTTATCGAGCCCTAGATGACCTGTTGTGCTCTAGAATTGTGTCGAGAATAGTACCGTTTTTAGATATAGTCCGTCCGCTACAACTTTTCCCATGCGGTACGATTCATTTTCAATCAAATTAAGTCAAAACAGAAAGTGAAACGTACGCCGATGTGTGCAGTATATAGTACAAGAATAAAAAACCGCTAAACGCCGTAAAAACGAGTGGCGCATACAATATTCCAGCTACAAAAGATCTGATATTAATATTACGTGGCGCGAAAATGTATTTCCATTTTGATGCAAAACAAAATTTTAGTTTTATTTTAAAAGATTTTTTCATAATATTTGCCCAATTTGAAGTTAAACGCGCCACAAAAGAGTAACTTTGATCCAGTTTGAATTTTGAAACTCTTTTGTGGCGCGTTTACTGTTTACTTCAAATTTAGCAAATATTACGAAAAAATCTTTTAAAATAGAACTAGAATTTTGTTTTGTATCAAAATGAAAATACATTTTCGCGCCACGTAATATTCATATCAGTTCTTTTGTAGCTGGAATATTGTATGCGCCACTCATACTACTATCATTGTTTGACTTGCGTGTATAGATATAATGCTATGTAGAAATGCGTTCAATGATTGTCCCCGTTTAGGATTTAGTCCTCTTCAGGGTCATATGGCGTTTAGCGGTTTTTATTCTTGTATCAGGAGTTTTTCAAAGTTATTTATAAATTAAATGTATAAAGTTGAATGCAATGTTTCTCGATTACACGTTAAGCTTTATAAATGGTCGCCTTTGTCGCATTATCTCCCAAATGAATGTCCATCTAATGTACACTAGATTTTTTTTATTCGAAATAGATTGAAAAAAATATTGGGATGGCCAGTAAATGAACTCGGATTGCCCATTGCCAGATCAAATTAGCGTCGTAACCACTACAACTACATAAACCATTTAGGGAATTATCGTTAATTGGATTATACTTTGTAGCTTAATAACTTCTAAACGGATTAACCGATTTTGTTCACTAAACATGAGTTTGAAACGTGTTGACAAGTAGTATCTTATGCATCTAAGGTAAAGTATGATAACTGAAGATATTACAGGAATTATTGAAAAACCGTTTTTCCCATAAGAAATAGATTTGGTCATATTTATGAAGCCTATAACTTAAAAATTCGAATTTTCCGGGATATAAGTTATACACCGTTAGATTCGTCCAGAGTCCTTCTACAAACGCTCAGTTATTGGCGTAATTCGTAGGTTGAAATTTTGAGTAATTTTCGAAAAACCAAACTTTTCAAAGTTTAGTTCTTCAGTTTTTCGGTTATACTGAGCCGTGTGTATGTCTGATCCTGACAGCTTAGACACCGTTTGAAAGATTAACTCATCGTTATTGATTTGGTGTATTTACCGTTCTCATATCTCTTCTTGAACCGAAGAAATATACCGCCAAAATATATGCCGTTTTGTACTTACCAAGTCCTATAGCTGGCTTACGGGTAGTCAAAACTCACAAACTACACCGGTTCGGAATCGGCCCTCTCCCCTTCTTCAAACACAGAAAAAAAAATTCAGATCGGTTTAACTTTTCCACACACATACATACATATATATGTTACAGTTCAAGTTGATTCTCAGTTAGAGTTGACTCCAACTAGTTGGAGTCAACTTTAACTGAAACGAGCAGTAAAAGTTGATTTTAAAAATTTAAATCAACTTTTACTAGTTGGAGTTGACTCTTCCTGGATCGATTCAGTAAATGTTGATTATACGAGAATCTCAAGTGCATTTTTGATGAGTGTGCGTTTCTTTGTTTTGACCCTTTCAACTACTTATTAGTATATTCTGTAACGTCGCCCCCGTTAGGTAAATTATTCTGATTTGATTTTTTGCACAACCTTACTCAAAAAATACATCCGTATAACAATCCTTATAACAAATACACAGGGTGTCACGCGGTACCGCGGTCGAAAAATTGTTTAACCAATTTCAGTAAAGTCAGTCAGTAAAGTGACTCTTTATCGAACCATTCTGATATTACGAGCAGAGGAACAGATGCGTTCGATAAAGAGTATTGAGGTGGTGCGTACAAAATTGTATCGTCAATCATAAAAAACATTAACACTTACTTACAACTTTGAGGAATTTTTTTTTTAATTTTAGACGTAATAAAAAATTCGTATGACAGTAATGACAGATGACTTTTGCATGATGGCCGGTTTTGATGTTTAATCGATAGTTATCAATATTGTATACCTACCTAATTACTAAATCTGTAAAGTTTTTATTTATTTTGTATGAATATAATTGCGAAACACTACAGAATTTTACTTTTTGACATAAATTTTATTACTAATAAGATAAATTGTGTACAATAAATAATCAATTGCTGCCATTGACCACTTACATTCAATCTCGGTTAATTTGATTAATTATCGCGGCAGGTAAAGTAACATTCTTCTTTCAATACAACAAAGTGTTACTGTACTGCCGAAAATGAGGGCAAATGAGTACAATAATGAATGATTTTAGTGAAATTTGGCGATAAACAATGATTTTAAACAAATTCGCAAAAATACATAATTGTTTCACTTCGTACAAATTTTTTTTAGATCCGTTGGGCCTTCTTTTTCTCTAAAATTGACTGTTGTCGAGTTATTAACGACTTAAAATTTGAAAAACGCCAAAATAACCATTTTCAAGGTTTAATAACTCGGTTAAAGATAATTATTGTGAAAGTCGAGCGAGCGGCCGTGAACTAACGGCATAATCGCTGGCCTCATACGCCAGGGCACGTTGGTTCGAGCCCTGCTAAAGACAAACCATTTTCATTTTCAATAATGACACGAGCCGTCTCACCGTGCCTCGGAGAGCACGTTAAGCAGTCGGTCCCCCTGGGCTAGTGTACATCGACACTAGTTACTTGAAACAGGGTTAAAGATGTAATTGGCGCCGGAACTGTCCGAAAGGCAAAAATGCCATATGATATTATATATTATGGAAGTCAGAAACTAAAAAAAATCAAAGATCATAGCTACCTCTATAAGATCCTGAAGAAATTTTTGTCATTATTTCAATAATATATTATTTTTAATTATCAACAATGAGCGCTAAGCGTGTATTGAGGCGGCCGTCAATGTGAGTGCGAGTGAGATTCACCATTGGACGGCTGGAATGGTGCATCTCTTTAGCACTCACCATTGACGGCCGCCTAATACGCACTTAGCGCTCATTTTTAATAATTAAAGTTAAAGCTTAGTAATAAAATAGTGACAAAAATTTCTGCTGGATCTTGTAGAGGGGGCTATAAACTTTGATTTGATCACTTTCTGACTTTCATAATAATGGATTTTAACCGAGTTATTAAGCCTTGAAAATAGCTATTTTCGCATTTTTCAAATTTTAAATCGCGTATAACTCGACAACAATCAATTTTAGAGAAAAATCACAAAATACCTTTTTTGCTCAGAATAACCCAAATGATCTAAAAAAATTGTTCGAAGTGAAAAAATTATTTTTGTGAATTTGTCTAAAAAAAATTATTTAAACAATTTATCGATCAAAATACTTCCTGGCACCCAGTAGATTTGTTATAAGGACCTCTTTAGAGTAGGTTTGTGCAAAAATTTCGAATCGGAGTAATTTACCTAACGGGGGCGACGATACAGCCTAGACTAATTTGAACGTATTCAGTAACATTTCATTTCTAGAATCGGCTGTTTGTGTGAATTAGAATCAACTTTTACTAAATGGCATTGGGAAGAGTATACTTTTCCTAGTTGGAGTCTACTTTTACTAGTAAATGTTGAATATAAATCTTCATTTTATATTTATAATCAACTTTTACTGAAACCAGCCGTTAGAGTTGACTCCAACTAGTTGGAGTCAACTCCAACTGGATAATCAACTTGAACTGTAACATATACAATATACAGGGTGAGGCAAATAAAGGGCCTATTAGAAATATCTCGAGAACTAAAGGCAACAAAATCATGAAAATTGGAATGAAGGGGTTTTGAAGGATGATCTATTAAATGAAAATATTTTCATCTCTTTGCAACTTCCGGATATACCGGAAGTTGCTTATAACTTCGTTTTTTTAAATGGGACACCCTGTATATTTTTACATTTTTGGATTCTCTTCGATGTTTTCTTTCTTAAAATATGAGGTTTTGTAATATTATACAGGGTATTTTAAAAGATAATTTCGTTTTTATATTAATTTCGTAGCAAAATTAACACCCTGTAGAATTGTAGTAGTTTGACATCTAAAACTCTACTTACGTTCAAATGATTTTTAATATACTCTACTATTGTTAAGAATCATTAGTATAGCTAAATTTTTAATTTTAGTATACAGGGTTGGTCGAAACTCGGAATGAGTATTTTCTGAGTTTTCTTAAATGGAACACCCTGTATTTAGTATTGTAATGAAATGATATTTTATGGTACTTTCTTATTTCCTAAGCATTCCCTATACCTAACTGCTTTAATTTGTGCTTAATTGTTAATCGCACCAACAATCTTAACTAAGTAGGTATTTCGATAGCTAAACCATTATTGGTAATTTTAAGGAGCAGTCTGGATTAATATGTATTTATTTCTGAAAAATTATTTGGGATTGAGTATTTTCACGGCCAACCTAATAAAATTTTACGTATTTTTTGGTTGCAATTAATGTTTAGCTTGAATCACCAATAACTCACAAATTAAAGCAGTTAGGTATAGGGAATGCTTGAGAAATAAAAAAGTACTATAAAATATCATTTCACTACAATACAAAAATACAGGGTGTTCCATTTAAGAAAACTCAGAAAATACTCATTCCGAGTTTCGACCAACCCTGTATAGTAAAATTAAAAATTTAGCTATACTAATGATTTTTAACAATAGTAGAGTATATTAAAAATCATCTGAATGTAAGTAGAGTTTTAGATGTCAAACTACTACAATTCTACAGGGTGTGAATATTGCTACGAAATTAATAAAAAAAAAACGTAATTATCTTTTAAAATACCCTGTATAATATTACAAAACCTTATATTTTAAGAAAGAAGACATCGAAGAGAATCCAAAAATGTAAAAATATACAGGGTGTCCCATTTAAAAAAACGAAGTTATAAGCAACTTCCGGTATAACCGGAAGTTGCAAAGAGATGAAAATATTTTTATTTTATAGATCATCTTTCAAAACCCCTTTATTCCAATTTTCATGATTCTGTTGCCTTTAGTTCTCGAGATATTTCTAATAGGCCAGTTATCTGCCTCACCCTATTTATATATCCACAAACATTTTCCCTTTTTTAAAAAAATTGACTCATGCTTCGGAGCTCGACAACTTTTGAACGGTATAACCAATTTTCAAAATTAGACATGCGTTGGAAAGGCAATAATCGCTTCTATTAGAAGCCGCAAAGGTCGGAGTTAAATTTTCGAAGTTTTTGGGAGTTTTGGAGACGAGAACAAGAAACAGACCCTAAATAGGAGGGGCCGTAAAATCCACATCCTTAGACCAAAATGGATGGTTGACATACGAATGGGTGAGTCTTTTCCTGAACTTTAAGATGGGAGTTGGCCCATTTCAATTCAGTCAGATTTAGAAAATCGAAAATTTCGTGTATATATAGTGTCGCGTGTAGGGGGTGTAGGTGTGCGCCACTGACGAGAACTACCGTTCTCTAGTAATACAGTATACAAAATACACATCGACGTTCGTTTCAATTTATGTTTTGTCTTAATTTGAATGAAAATGAATCGTACCGCATAGGAAAAGTTATAGCGGACGGACTATATATGTTTAAATTTGATTTTTTTTAGGTTGTCATATAATGTATTTCTTAAATACAACATATTCTAGAAATACATTTTTTTCACAAATGACTGCACTAACTACGTACCATATTTAAATTAAAATGCCGAAATAACTCTTATGCTCGTATCGAAGCTGAAATCAAGTACTGCAACATATTCCAAAGTTGTATAATGTTGGTTAAAATATTTAAAATCCTCATCAACCATAATGCTCTAACTGGAAATCTGTTTATAATATTAAGCCAGATTTATGCTCAAACAATAATTCCAGATTCCTCCTAGTATTTATGTAAATAAATTATAACGAGCTATTCCGTTAGAGATGGCAGTTTCCGTGCAGTTTCATAATAGTTCAGGGAAATTCAAGCAAAAAAGTATCGTGTTTTTGACACAACCCGCTCCGAATAATACTACTCAAATGTCAACAAATTGAGATCTACAAATTCTAAATTCTCGCTTATTTCGTCTATCACCAGAATCTAATAAATTTGAGAGTAAGAAGCTTCTCTCTCTCTCTCTCTCTCTCTCTCTCTCTCTCTCTCTCTCTCTCTCTCTGTTTTGCGCAAATAAGCTTATCTTCTTCTAGTTCTATCTATTTCAGGTCGCCTTCAACGTCATCCAGCCATCTCGCTCAGGGCCTTTCTTTTTTTCTCCTTCGTACCGGCTTTTATTGTAATATTTTATTTGTTGTTTTTGTATCTTCATGTCTCTGGATATTAGTATTTCTCAGTATCTTTCTCTCGAATGTCCTGAGATGGGCTTCGTCATTTTTTGTCATTACTCAGGTTTCACAACCGTAGGTTACTACGGGTCTAATCAATTTTCTCTACATATAGGCCGGGGTAATAAAACAAAAATATAGTTACCCTGTTCGTGAGACTTCAGCAGCCAGGGTACTGAAGCATTTTTTCGACGTTTTTCCTATAGGTAATACCTATAGGAACATATTATAACTATTTCCTGATTAGGATCTTTGGCAGGTATTTTCTCCTTTTTTTCAAATCAACGGAAAACAGTGAAACTTATGATTTTTTAGAACAAATATCTTCGAGATTATGGAAAAAAATTACGTATTACAAAGATTGATATACTCATTTATTGTTAATATAATTGCGAAAAAAGGTCGGAGTTGCACAAAAAAATATTTTCTCAATAACTGTTGTAAAAATTAGTGTACAGCTTTGAAATTTTTGTCAAATGATGGTTCTTTGGTGCTTAATATGTGAGCCACCACAGGTGTCAAATGAAAGAGCATGAGCTACATTTTCAAAATAGTTTTAAAAAGTGAATAAAAGATGCCTTTATTAGTAATAAATAATTATGCAAAATATCGTCAATTTTTCTTTATAAACTTTTTTAATAACTTTTTCCAAAAAAGTTAACTTTTTTAGCCTGTTTTAAGTGCACAACTACCAAGTAATACATATTATCTATATCATAATTGATAAAAAATTGTAATAGATATGTATAATTTCTTATATAACAAAATAAAAAGTTTATAAGGAAAGACTTACGATACTTTTGCATAACTATCTATTACTAATAAATGCATTTTTTATTCACTGTTTTTAAACCAAGTTGAATATATAGCTCATGCTTTTTAATTTGACATCTGTGGATTGGTTTGAACGTCATTTTCTTCTGACTTATGTTATTGCAAAAAAAATGCTCTCTATGATAAACAATTTAAATAAAATTTAAACAATTGAATGAATCGCTTTGAAATTTTTATCACATATTAAGCACCAAAGAACCCTTATTTGACAAAAATTTCAAAGCTGTACACTATTTTTTACAACAGTTATTGCGAAAAATATTCTTTTTTGCACGATTGATCATTTTTGAATGTTAACCGTGACAGATTTTACGTCAGTAGGTGACATTTACTAGCAACTCGACGGTAAGTAATCCAACTCGACGGTAAGTACTCCAACCCGACGGTAAGTAACTCACTTACCATCGAGTCAAAATATCTCTTAATTTTAATTTATTTTTTGAAAGAATAAATAAAACTAACGAATTATTTATTAATATTGAAACTTATGATACAATTTGTTAAATTATTTAATGAAATCCCACTTGATTGGGCTGTGGTTTCACTTCTAACAGGAACACCTGCAGAATCGCATACATTAGTAGTATCCAACATTTTTTCTCTTCAAATACGCGATCAAAGTTGAAAACTTATAATTATCAATGCAATCATAAAGAAAAACGGTGGATTTAATCATTGAATATTCTGCCCAGAGGCTTCCAGGAGCTTTCAACTGCATATGTCTTTGAACGAGATATGCCAATAGAGTCTTTTCTTCGATTCTTAAATTCTTGCCTTCGCACCATTTTTTAAAACTTTGGTAGGTATTTTGATAACGGATTTTGGATTTTTTGGGAATAATTGCGGAACAGCCTTCTTCCCAAGCCCGTTCAATTTCTTCAAATTCACTTTCGCTCATATTTTAATTTATAATAATCAAAATTGTACTTAAAAAATTATTGACAACTAAATAAAAACTCAATTCTCCATTGTTGTTATGCACCCTAGTTACTACCTAACAACCAAAGTATCTATCTTGATAAAATGAATGAAACTAGTCAAGGAGACAATATGAAGAAAATGTTTAATTTTATAATTTATAATGGTATCAATCGTGCAAAAAACGTTATAAGCATGTCGAACGTTAAGGGTAACCGATCTCAGACAATAATTGGAGTCGTCGCGCCGCTCCTCCTCCAAACAATTGTCTTCGATCGGTATAAAACCCTTACCGTTCTCCATACTTACTATAATATTTGCAATTCCGACCTTTTTTCACAATTATATTAACAATAAGTGAGTACATATATCAAACCTTGTAATACGCCATTTTAAAGCTTTTTCCATAATCTCGAAGATGTTTGTACTAAAAAAACCATAAGTTTCCCGGTTTTCCATTGATTGGAAAAAAAAATGAAAAATGCCATTTTTTGTCATTGAATTGTTTATAAATAAAAATGGCCGCCAGATCCTACGCAGGAAATAGTTACAATTTGTTCTCATAAGTATTACCTGTCGAAAAAACGCTTCAGTACCCTGGCTGTTCGAGTGTCATGGAAAAAACCTTATTACCCTGGACTAATAGTTGCTTTGGTTCTTTTGTCTACTAATTTCGATAACATCAATCTTTTATTAGAAATAAGCTTGTAAGTCTAATGAAAACCTTTAAAATGTCTTAAATGTTTCTATCCTTATTTGTTGCTTAGAGAGTTGCAAAATAATTGAGAAATTTGGGGCTTTATAAATGCTAATAATTTTTTTAAAAATCAACTTAAAACCTTCGTATTCCATAGAATGTTGGGACTGGTGACAGAGCTGGGCCGGGTACTGATCAATTGTACTCAGGTACAGAGTACCGGGTACTTTTCATATTTGAAGAACGAGTACAGAGTACCGAGTACATTGCTAAAAAAAAGTACTCAGAGTGCAATACAAGTACAATTGCCCGAATTTCTCGGGTACTTATTTCGAGTACTTTTGAATGTAGAACCCGAAAAAAGGTAAGAAGGTAGTAATTATCTTTGCCTCTCTTTTAACATATTTATTTATGAGTCATGAAAACCTAAAATAACGTACAACTCCAACTTATAAGAATTTTAAAAATTGATCATTGATTAATACAGTAAAACCTGTGGCAGATATAGAAAGGTGGCCGATATTTCCAGTTTTTGTAGTCCACAAATACATAAAAGATTATTGGAACTTTGTTTATTTTGTTAGTAAAAGCGAATATAATTCTATAGATAAACGTAAACTACTAAAACTACTTTAATATCCTAATATAAAACAAAACGATACTACGGAAAAAACAGATTGATGTTAAGCTTTTTTAAAGTATTTTTCAACCCACTTTTATTTTTTTAACTCCTTTGAAAATTTGAGTTTTTACACCATATTTTTCGGCCAAATTTTGTGAAAAATTAGTTTAATCTTTAAATTAGATACAAGTAACCTGTTGAAAGTATATTTATTTCGTTGAAATCATATAATAGAAGTATAACTTCTTATGTGCGTATAAAGTACACACACATTATTTTTTTTCATACGCGGGATCCAGACCTATTTGTTTTTTAATCAGGATATCGGTGGTTGGATGTCGTTCTTGTTTGATTAATTTGTTTTTACTTACTTTTAGCATTCGTTCTAACTAATATGTGGTCACTTTCGGTATAAAATTTGTTTCGTAATGTCACGTATAAAATAAACATAGTCACAGTATATGAGTACGTGCACTTGCGTTTCTGCTATGGTTGAACACTATATTCGGCACTCTTCAAAGGTAGAATAGTATACATCGTCTTACACTGCTTATCCCCGGCATATATGTTATATATTTTTTTTAAACTCTACTGGTAAATCAGGATAAATGTGGTATATCCTGTTATACGGAAGCACACTCCATAAAAACGCCGTCTCAATTAAAATGATAAAATAGTATAACATTTCATATACTGTTTTACCGTTGTATGACCAATGGTAATTTTTATCTCTTTCATCGGTATATACGGATAAGTATTTTATATACTCTTTTGGTGTAGCAGTAAATAAGGTAAAACAGTATAATATATCACTTTACAAGCACATTTGAAAAAACTGCACATATTTGCTTTTGTAATAATTATTATAATAACATACTTTTTTTATATTCCAAATTTCACTTGTCTAACTTTAGTAATGACAAAACGGCACAGTAAAAGAATAAAAAGACAGGAGGAAACTCATTAAATAAATGATAATAAATGAATAAGTAATTTATGTACTCTTTTGGTATAATAGTAAATAAGGTAAAACAGTATATAATGTCACTATACAAGCACATTTGAAAAAACTGCACATATTTGCTGTTGTAATATTTATTATAATAACATAATTTTTTTATATTCCAAATTTCACGTGTCTAACTTTATAAATGACAAAACGGCGGCACAGTAAAAGAACACAAAGACAGGAAGAAACTCATTAAATAAATTGCTGTAACGGTAACTGTGTCACTATAAAAAAAAAGATAGTTTAAGACAATGAAGGTAACTGAAAACAGTTTTCAAATGGCAAGAGACTTTTTGAAATAAGGAACAATGGTCGCATTCAAGAGACGAAAAAGTGAGGGAGCAATTCCCGATGGAGCGGTGACCGTTGTGTTTCGTCTTGTGAACGCTTTACTCCCTAAATTCATGACAGCCTATCACTTTCTGTTATATGTGAGGTTATATACTTGCCTCTGCACAATAAATTGTTTTTTACTTCATAATCATGGTCACAGGCCATGGATTGTTTACAGTGTGCGCTATTTTCCAATTGATAAATAGTAAATTCTTGACGCCATCTTTCAACAAGTCTATTGACAAATTAACAGCAGTAGCATACGTTGGACGGAGGTAGCGGAATTAAAATAATTTCACTGTCATGACGACCGTTCCGTAACACGTTTCGCAAGTAGCGCCACATTTGTAGAACGAATTCCCAACAGTTGCGGAACGCTCCGTCACTTTTTCGTCTCTTGTCGCGACAAATGTCAATGAGTGAACCACCGCTCATCTCTATACTTAGTACAACACATCTGCATTCTCTATGCACAGACAGCTATTTATGTTGTTATTCATATTAACTCAAATCACTAACCAGCTTTGTGTTAGCGTCCGTTAATATGTTTTAGTTGAAGTACAATGACACATTTCACAACTAATTGTGGTGGTTGTGGCTATTCATTCGAAACTAAACTCCATGTATGTTCAATTAAATTAGAATTTTAAAAACAATTAAAATAGTTATTTTTCTATAACCACTATTCAAAATGCTCTGCATAGTTTTATGTTAACAAAGTTGATATTTTCTCACAGTATAAGATATATGACATTAGTGTGCAGAAAAGTGACGTTTCATTGCCGGAAAGTTCTTTTCCGCACAGTACTGTTACATTCAACAATAAAATCATAAATATAATTATAAGATGTTTTGATGAAATAGTTTTATTTAAATATTAGATTTGATAGTGCTTTTCAAAACAGAACCGATTTAACTCATGTCCGATAAGTCTGCAAAATTCGCTACGCATTATTTTTGAACTTTTATTTGGTGTTTTACAAATGATTACCTCATTCTGAGTAACGCTATATATTTTGTTTACATCTGTGGTTAAAGTGTGGACAAATATATAACATGTAAGACGATTATTATACTTAACTATCGAATAGAAATTAAATTATGGATATTACAACTGTATTATTTTATTTTATTCTTAATAAACATTTTATAATTATCAATTAACCAATAAAGATTTAGCAATCTCAGCAAGATACGTTAGAATGAATTAGGTATGGTGGAAATCTGTGAATGTATAACGTCAAATGTGACATTATTTTATAATAATTATTTAAACTAGTTTAAATTTAAACAAATTAAGACAGTGCATTAATTTTTTAACTAATTTCTCTGTAATTTGTTTAGATATAAGAAATTAAAATTGATTGGTATTAATTAAATACAGTTTAATATTTATGTTCTGTAAAATAATAGTATTAATTAAATCTTCGTTTGGAAATTGTGATTTTTATTTTTAGCAAAAATTGTGGTTGTAGAAAAAGTAGGTATAGTGTGTAACACGTGTAGAAAGGTAATTTCTCACTCGTTTGAATTGCGGCACTCAGTTGCGCTCGTACCGCAACTTTTCAAACTCGTGAGAAATTAGTACCTTTCTGCACTTGTTGCACAATATACCATTTCCTAACTAGTGCGGAAAGTGATACTTTCACGCACGAGACTGCCGTTGAAAAGCAGTCGAGTGCGGGAAGACAGTTTCCGCATGAGTAGGAACAATACTTTTTCTAGGGCCGTAGGTTTGGAAAGAGGCCACAAAAAATAGAGTTATATCAATTTTTATTTAGAAGTAAAAATACACAAATTAATTCTTTGACAAGGTTGTCAAAACCAAACTTTCAATATAATGGGTTACCACGACGACGATATTGGTTTCCATGACGACGATTTAAAACCATTTTAATTGTGTACTGATCTGACTTTTAAATATTATGTCAAAATAATTTTATTTTATCGAATTATCAGTAGTAATTGCACAAGAGCTCTAAAATTATTGAGTTTTTCCCGAGTGACACTTTGATAGTTTTAATTTCACTAGCCGAAGGCGAGTGAAATTATGTCAAAGTGTCACGAGGGCAAAAATTAGAGATCTCGTGCAATTTGTTGCGATTATTTCATGAATAAAACTGTTCAACACCAAAATTTTATTGTAACTTACTTATGTAAGTACCATTAAACACACAGTTTTTATAAATATTTGACGATTGAAAGTCATCACTTTTATAATTTTTAAAACATTAATAATTGTCATTAATGCCACTGAATGTATTTTTTCGTAGCAACTGAAGGCATCTGACGTAATATACTTGACGCCGGGAAATTATCAAAAATTATCGATTTAATTTAGATTTATGTAGCTTTCTATTGGTCAGAACCTCCTGTGAATGAAATAATCGCGCTAATTTCATTAACACATGAACACAATAAGATACATTTGAAATAAATTATTAGTAAATAATATCTAAATATTAGTTTATTGCATGTATTATAATATATTATAATGCCACATTACAAGGTATTTTACTTTCCCGCACGCCGTGCGGAAAAATTTACTTTCACGCACGCCGTGCTGGAAAGTGCAACTTTCGGAAACGAAATGCGTGCGTGAAAGTGGCTCTTTTAGCACGGCCGTAGAAAATGGTTATTTATGAAAGAGTTCGTGAAGTATGCTTTTTGCGAACGCACGCGATTTTTAGAGCACGAGCGACCACGGTGCGAGTGCTATACATCGCGTAATTTCGCAAAAAGTATTACACGCACAGTTTCATACAATATTTTATCTACGATAAACAAATAAAAAAAACTGTAACTCTTCGTCCCTGCAATTCATTTCTATTCTACAATTTTTAAAACTTTGACATTTAAAAATCCTAACTACTTTCAAACCACAAAACTGTCAAAAATTGTGTTGTAAGTCATTGCTCATATTGTCATCACCATGACAACGTGAAAGTTAAGAATATTTAATTATATGAAAGTGTGTCAATAAACCCATTGAAAGTGTGCGCAAAAGTAAATCCCATTTAAAATACATTGTTACTTCACGCACACTTTCAACCCTTCACGCACTGCTATCTATAATGACAGTTTTAACGAACTAAAAACCTATACTAGTCCAGAGAAATAAGATTTTTCTCGTGACACATCCCCCTCAAGGCCGAAACCAAATTTTTTGAGTAGTATGGATATCTATATTATTAACCTATATGTTTCCTGCAGCCAATTTTGATGATATACATATTTATAAACAAATGAAGATCAAAAAACGCTAAATTTTCGCTTTTTTCGTCTATTACCAAAAAGTTAAGCACTTTAAACAAATTTGAGTGTAAGAAACTCATAAATCGTATAAAAAACTTCAATATGGCGTTCGCTGAATATGTCCATCCTTATTGGTTGCTTAGAAAATTGCAAAATAAATAATAAATTTTGAGTTTTTAAAAATATTCATAACTTATGTAAAAATTAACTTAGAACCTTCTTATCACACGGAATGCTGATACTTCTTGTACTTAAATTATACTTTAAATTTCAAAGCCATTGGTCAAATAGTTTAAAAGTTATTTAATTTGTTTTTCCCAAATTCATTTTTTTTGCAACACTACAAGTCAGAAAATTATGAGGCTACAATCATACTTCGGAGAGTTTATGAAAGAAGAACATTTATACTATTACCATTATTAAAAATAAATGACACAAAATAATTTTAAACAGTGTAAAATTATTTTGAAAAAACATGTCGATTTTTTGCTTACTTATAAACAATTAGAATAACTTTTTAACCGTTACCTGTAGAAAAATTAGCCCCCCCATTTATTTAATTCACATGTTTTTGCAAAATAATTTTGCAATATTTATAATTATTTTTTGTAATTTTTTTTAATTAAATTAATACTGTAAATTTCCTTCTTCCATAAATTATCCAAAGTATTACTGTAGCCTCATCATTTTCTGACTTACAGTGTTGCAAAAAAAAATAAATTTGGGATAAACAAATTAAATAACTTTTAAACTATTTGACCAATTTCTTCGAAATTTAGGGCATGAATTAAGCACCATAAGTCTCAGCATTCCGTGTAATAAGAAGGTTCTAAGTTAATTTTTACATAAGTTATAAATATTTATAAAAACTCAAAATTTATGAAAAAGACTAAGTTTTCACTCTAATGGCATATAACATATCCCACCAGAATGAAAACAATGGGAACCTTCTCTGGTTACACCTCCGAGGCTTCTACAATTTGCAAGCCATACGGATGCTGAGACTAAGGAAGATGAGGGAATTCTACAATTTACAATTCACGTCACATCTGCTCAGCGCGGTAAAGTTCCAACGAGACTGGTTCCCTTCATACTCAACACAGAGTAAATGTAAATCAAAAATGAATAACCATTTTCAATTTCGTTGCAAAACGAAAATACAGCCGAACCATATTCCAGTCCAATCAGAGAGTGCTGCAAGCACCTCTACCGGTTTCGAAACTTATTAGTCTCTCATCAGGAGGCACATATGCTGCTCTCCCTGATCCAACCAAAACAAACCCCAGCGTGCAGTCCCGAATTGCAACGAACGAAATGGCATAGATGCCCTAGCGGCAACTGCTAGCAAAAGACTAAGTTTTCACTCTAATGGCATATAACATATCCCACCAGAATGAAAACAATGGGAACCTTCTCTGGTTACACCTCCGAGGCTTCTACAATTTGCAAGCCATACGGATGCTGAGACTAAGGAAGATGAGGGAATTCTACAATTTACGTGAATTGTAAATTGTAGAATTCCCTCATCTTCCTTAGTCTCAGCATCCGTATGGCTTGCAAATTGTAGAAGCCTCGGAGGTGTAACCAGAGAAGGTTCCCATTGTTTTCATTCTGGTGGGATATGTTATATGCCATTAGAGTGAAAACTTAGTCTTTTGCTAGCAGTTGCCGCTAGGGCATCTATGCCATTTCGTTCGTTGCAATTCGGGACTGCACGCTGGGGTTTGTTTTGGTTGGATCAGGGAGAGCAGCATATGTGCCTCCTGATGAGAGACTAATAAGTTTCGAAACCGGTAGAGGTGCTTGCAGCACTCTCTGATTGGACTGGAATATGGTTCGGCTGTATTTTCGTTTTGCAACGAAATTGAAAATGGTTATTCATTTTTCAAAATTTATGATTTATTTTGCAATTTTCTAAGCAACCAATAAAGATAGACATATTAAGGAAACGCCATATTGAAGTTTTTTTATACCGTTTATGAGTTTCTTACTCTCAAATTTGTTTAAAATGCCTATTTTCTTAGTAATAGACGAAAAAAGCGAAAATTTACCGTTTTTTGAACTTCATTTGTTTATAACTATGTATATCATCAAAATCGGCTGCAGGAAATATATAGGTTATTATTATAGATGTCCATATTACTCAAAAAATTTGGTTTCGGCCTGGAGAGGGTTGTGTCACCAACAGGCTATTTTTTTTTTTCCTTATTTCTCTGAACTATACATAATATGACATAGAGTAGATAAAATATTTTTTCTATAGGCCGTACGTTTGAAAAAAAAAAAGCCACAACCAATAGAGTTAGATCAATTTTTATTTATGGGTGAAAATACACAAATTAATACGTTCTTTGACAAGGTTGTCAAAACCAAACTTTTAATAAAATTCGTTACTATGACGACATTGTTTTTCATGACGACGATTCAAAACCATTGCTATTAGTTGAGTTCGCAGGTACCTGTCGGCGACTAGTCTTTGACAATTCCTAAGATCACTTATAGAAATAATACCGTTAGTAGATAAATATACAAGGCATATTTACTTTTAACCTTTTAATTAATGTTAATAACTAATTTTATTAAATTATACTAGGTAAATATAACTTTATATATGTATATTTATCTATTAACGGTATTATTTATATTGGGTGAGGTTAGGAATTCTCAACGACTAGTCGCCGACAGGTACCCGCCAACGCAACTATTGCCTACTGATTTGGCTTTTGAATAATATGTCAAAATAATTCCATTTCAACGAATTATCCCATCAATTTCATTAAAACATGAACGCAATAAAATAAATTGGAAATAAGTTAATAGTGCAGCCGATATGTGAAACAATTCTGCATATAGTGATAGAAGTATATAATTTGGACCACATATACTACACATAAAAAGGTTCAAATTTAGATGTGACTCCATCTCAGATTTTGCCTTTTACATAAAATGGCGGGTATTCAAAATGGCGACTATACATATGTGACTAATAGCACGATAACTTTTAAACGAGACGTCAGATTTTAACCAAATTTGGTGTATAGGTTCTTTTTTATTTATATGATCGAGGTCTTGAACTGGTAGAATCGGATTAATAGAAGTTGTGTTTTCCTGGTTTTTATGTAAAAATATGTTGTTTTTTTTTATTCTTTCACCCTGTATGTATTAATTTTTCAAAAAGCCAATACCGCAATTGAAAAGAGCGTAAAAATATTTTTTAGGAAGTATTTACAAATTTTAGTTATGTTAATTATCATTTAATAAATGAATAACGTATCTTCATATGTACCTATGTGCGGCAGATTCGTGCAAATATTAAAAGAATTATTGTGCATTTAATGGTAGAAGCATATAATTTGAACCACATATACTACACATATACATATAAAGGTTCAAATTTAGATATGACTCTATCTCAGTTTTTGTTCCTTTTACAAAAATGGCGGGCATTCAAAATGGCGACTATATATATGTGACTAATAGCACGATAACTTTTGAACGAGATGTCAGATTTCAACCTTTGTTATATAGGTTCTTCTTCTTTGGTAAATAAGATGGAGGTCTTGAACCGGAAGATTCGGTTTACCAGAAAATGTGTTTTTACTGTTTTTTATGTAAAAATATCTTGTTTCTTTTTCAATTATTTCACCCTGCATATATAATTTTTTCAAAAAGGTAATACCGCCGTTAAAAACACTGTAAAAATATTTTTTAGGGAATATTTTGAACTTTTTAGTTATGTTAATTACAATTTAATAACTGCAAAACCTATGTTCACATGTAAGTATGGGCGGCAGATTCATTTTTGTAAAAGACAAAATCTGAGATGGCCTTATATTTAAATTTCAACCTTTGTATGTGTCGTATGTGTGGTCTAAATTTAATGCTTCTACCATTAAGTGCCCACTAACTCTTTTATTATAATTTGCACGATTCTGCCGCACATAGGTAACCTACATGTGTGAAGATACGTTATGCATTTATTAAATAGTAATTAATATAACTAAAGAGTTCAAAATATTTCTTAAAGAATATTTTTGCGCTCTTTTCAATGCCGATATTTTAAAATGTACAGGGCGAAAGAATTGAAAAAACTTTTGGTAAACCGATTCTTCCGTTTCAAAAGTTAGATCTTATACATCAAAAAAAGAACCTATTTACCAAATTTGGTTAAAATCGGACTTTCCGTTCAAAAGCTATCGTGCTATTGGTCATATATGTATAGTAGTGGCCTTTTTGAATGCCCGCCTTTTTGTAAAAGGCAAAACCTGAGATGTCCTCATAGCTAAATTTGAACTTTTGTATGTGTCGTATATGTGGTCCAAATTATATGCTGCTACATATATATCTTATAAGCTTCTAATAGCTTATAAGCTTCTAATATTTGCACAAATCTGCCGCACATAGGTAAATGTGAAGATAAGTTATGCATTTATTACATGACAATAATTAACCTAACTAAAAAGCTCAAAATATTTCCTAAAAAATATTTTTACGCTCTTATCAATGCCGGTATTATCATTTTGAAAAATTAATATATAAAGGGTGAAAGAATTAAAAAAAAAATAATATATTTTACATAAAAAATCAGGAAAAACACAAATTTTTGGTAAACCTATTCGTCCAGTTCAGGAGCTTGTTCTTATGCATCAAAAAAAGAACCCATATACCAAATTTGGTTGAAGTCGGATTTTCGTTTAAAAGAAATGGTGCTATTAGTCACATATGTATCGTCGCCATTTTGAATGCCCGCCATTTTTGTAAAAGGTAAAATTTGAGATGGCCTCATATCTAATTTTGAACTTTTATGTGTATATACCTGTAGGTATATGTGGTCCAAATTATATGCTTCTATCATTAAATGCACAATTCTTATAATATTTGCACGAATCTGCCGAACTATAATAAATAATATCTAAATATTAGTTTATTGCATGTGTTATAATAGGTATATTATAACGCTATCATATTACGAGCTATTCTACTTTCCCGCTCTGGTACGTGAAAGCTCAACTTGCGGAAACGAAATGCGGACGGGAAACTAGCTGTTTTAGCACGGCCGTAGAAAAAAAATTTACTATGAGTCTATTAAACTAAAGTTGTTATTTATATAATTGTGGTTTTAGAACAACTAAGCAATAATTTTGTTTCTCTTTATATAGTTATACTTCTTTAGGCGCGATTGGAAAAAATGTTGACAGTGTTCCATTTTGGTAAATGTCAAATGTCACAGAATTCATCAAACATTTTTAGCCCTTCGCGCAGATGAATGACGGCTGATTGGTCAGGATCGTCATCTGATTTTCATGAATTTTTTAAATGTTTCGACAGTTCGAGTGAATGGCGATACTTCTTCTTCTTGCTGTACCGTCTCCTATCGGAGGTTGGCTACCATCAGAGCAATCTTAACTTTGTTGGCTGCAGCTCTGAACAACTGTATTGAACTGCACCCATACCACTCCCTTAAATTTCGCAATCAGAAAATCCTCCTACGTCCCACATTTCTCTTTCCCGAGGTTTTTCGTTGGATTATGAGTCTTAACAGAGAGTAATTTTCTCCTCTCATTATGTGGCCTAGATACTTCAGTTTTTTCGTTTGTATGGTTTTTATGACCTCTCATTTCTTCCCCGTCTTCAGCAAAACATCTTGATTTGTTACTCTTTCTGTCCATGGTATTTCCCACATTCTCCTGTAACACCACATCTCGAATGCCTCAATGTTTTTGATGTTTATCTTTTTCAGTGTCCAAGCTTCCATGCCGGACAGCAGAACGGAGAAAACATAGCATATTAACATTCTCGTTCTTAAGTTTATATTTATGTCTCGGCTGCATAGGAACTATTTCATTTTGACAAACGACTGTCTCGCTATCTCAATGCGCCTCTTGATTTCTCTTGTCTGGTCATTAGTATCAGTGAAGCAAACCCCTAAAAATTTGTAGGACGTAATTCTTTCAACTGGCTGATTATTTATCGTTAAATTCACATTGGTGCATAGCTTCTTCGTTTCAATAATGAATTTAGTCTTTTTGATGTTTATTTTTATACCATACTTATTGGTATGAGTGTTTATGTTTTCCATCAAATACTGTAAATTTGCTAGGTTATCTGTTACTATTAGCGTGTCATCAGCGTATCGTATATTGTTAATTAACTCTCCGTTAATGTTCATATCAATGTTTTGCTCTAGGAGCGCTTCGTGACATATTGTTTCGCTATATATATTGAATAGTAGTGGAGAAAGCACACAACCCTGACGCGACACGGAATGGCGACACGGAATGGTGTTTTCTTTCCTTTTTTAGTTTTTTGGTATTATTGAAAATATTAAAATTAGTTTAATTTTTAAATAAAAATATGTTTAGGGTACATTTATTTCGTTGAAATAATAATAATAGAGTATAATTTCTTACGTCCATACATAATATACGCTGTGAGCTCGTAGGTAAAGGGGATATTTAAAATTTCGCGAGCGCCAGTAGTGACAAATCAGTGAACGTTCGGTGGAAATTTGACATAAATGTCAAAGTGATTAATTTAAAACATTGAAATTAAAAATATTAATAGGAAAAAATATTAGTTGGTCAAAGATGTGGTGTATATTTTTGCCTTAAAATATACTTACGTTTTAAATACTGAATTTAAATTTTTTTAATATATCGTAATATGTAATTATAAGCGCAATCTACACGATAATTGTGAAAGTATCCGAAGTAAGAAATTAATATTTCATTAATAGAACGTTTAAATGATCAGCAAAATCTTAAAAAATCGATTACAATTTAATTAATTTTTTGCGTTGTAAACATTAAGCGATAACAATTAAATAATAGATCTAAAAATTACCGGCGAAAGTTGCATTAGTAATCCGCTAATAGCGACACCAGCGAAGCTCAGAGCGTATACACACTCTTTTTATTTGATAAATAATAACAAGTTATTGTCAGAAAATAATTATAAGTTGCGAGTAAAAAAGGAATCCAACCAATGATATTGATTATGCAGTGTGTAACAAAAAGTTAGAATATAAATTAAATTACACATTCTGGGACTAAAATCAGTTCGTTACCTTAGTACAAATGTGCACATAATAATTATTAAACTTTTGCAACAGTGGTAATCTTTGACATTATCTATCATAGTCGCGCTAAATGGAAGTAATAGAAAACGATTTTATGATTAATAAATAGATACTTATAAAAATAAAGCAAAATGGGTGAAAATTTTATGTTAAGATAGGTATTTAGAAAGGTATTTGCATGAAATATCTAATAATAAAACAATAATAAATAATAATTTTTTGTTGTGAAGCGAAACAAATTTCGATTTTCGCATAATTTTGGAACGGTTTTTAATGGACTTTTTCTTGGAAGGTTTCACTTTATTTTTCGTTTGATTTACTTTTTCCATTTTGTTAAACTATTGATAATATTTTTAGAATAAAAAATCCTCCTAAAACTTTATATACTCGCATTTGAATTCGAAATATTTTTACGTAAAATACACTTACCTACCTGCATATAACTAAATCTCACAATTAACAACAATCTATTCTTTCAAAGAGGCTAACAACTTATACAACAACAACAAAAAATATATAATAAATTAACTATCAATAAACAATACTTTCCTATGAAACAACAAAAACGAATTATTAAATTAACACACTACTGCACTGAACAGATATCTATAAAGATGACAGAACAGATTAGAGAAAATCTGACGCAGGTTTGTACATAAGTACATTTACCAGCAGTAGTCGTAACGTAATTGTGATAACCATAGTTTTACTTAAGTTGTTATTTGTCAATTTGACAGTATTTAACTAGCCATTTAAATTTAATGCCCTAGGGCGTTAGGGAGTTGTTTTTAAAAATAACGCCCTAGGGCATTATATCATACGTAACTGACTTCGAAATTATGTTATTATTTGTCAAATAATATACCAGTCGGGCATTAAATTATTAATGTCCGGCTGGTTTATTATTTGACAAATATTGACATTATTGCGAAGTCTATTAAGTACGATATAACGACCAAGGGCGTGTTATTGAAAGATAACGCCCTAGGGCCTATTAAATTTAAATAACGAGTTAAATACTGTCATGTTGACAAATAAAACTCTAAGTAAAACTATGGTTACCACAATTACGTTACGACTATTTCTGGTAAATGTACTTATTTAAAAACTAATTAATTCAAAATTCATGCAATTTTTTTGCATATAAACAATAATTTATTCGGACATTAAACGCTGAAGGCACCACGGGTATTATAATAATAACGCTTTCGGTCAACGTATATACCTCGAGCCGAAGGCCCTCGGTCTATACACCAAAGACCTCAAGCGTTATTATCTTTATAATACCCTTGGTACCTTAATAACTGTAATAACAAAAAATAATGGTTATTATAAAATATATTATAATGGTTATAAAACTAATTGTATATTATGTATAAGTAGTTAGTTCAAATTTATAAATACAATGTTTAATACATAAAGGTTGAAATTTAAATAACAAAATACCAATTTTGCCAAAAATTTACAAAGGGACGAAGATGTGGCAACGTTTCACCTTCACATAAAGATTAGAAGCATGTAATTTATTTTAAGCTTGGGAGGCAATTCGTATGTGACCATTTTAGAGACAGGTAGGATACCCTTTTTCGGGAGGCATTTCATATGCGGCCGATACAGGAAGTAGCAATAAGGGATGAAAAGGGAAAGGTAGTGCAGTAACTCTAAAGGTTTTCACCTCCTATTTTGTTAAACCTCCATCGATTTGCATGAAAATTGGTGACTAGTTAGAGCATACCTCAAGAAATTAAACTGGTTTGGTGTCAACTTGCACTTTTACCCTGTTGGTGAATACCACCCCTTCTCGCGGGCGAAAACAATCTTATTAAAAATAACCCCACAAATCGATAGAGGGACAAATTTTAAGTAAAATTTGTTATATCATGTTATTAAAATAAATCAATACTTTTTGAGTTATTAAAGATCAAAGATTGGTCTATTTAAGAGCATATGCGTGAAGTTAAGGATGATAAAAAGAACATATTAATACATTGTATGTTAGTAAAATATTATTTTTATATTATTTCATTATAACATTATAAACTAACATTTACATAACATTTACGAACAGACATGTAAATTGTCCACATGTTACAATAAACCACCAAGTTATCCCAGTGAAGGCTGAAGTCAAATATTTAGGTATTCACCTTGATCAGAAACTAACATGGAAAGCGCACATTAAAGCTAAAAAACAACAACTCCAAATAAAAACCAGACAAATGAATTGGCTTCTTGGTAGAAGATCACAATTATCCATAGAAAACAAACTGGCAATATACAAAATAATACTAAAACCTATATGGACCTACGGGATTGAACTATGGGGATGTACGAAACCATCAAACACCAAAATTCTGCAGACATACCAATCAAAAACTTTAAGAATCATTGCAAATGCACCCTGGTATATTTCAAACCAAACATTACATGAGGACTTAAAAATACCATTCATAAAGGATGTAATAGGACTGCATGCGACCAAACATAGAAAAAGAAGTATCAATCACAACAACGAGCTGATTTCCACGCTTTCCAATCGTCAATTACCAGTTAGGAGACTCAAGAGACAGTGGCCAGAAGACTTGTGTGAGTGACATTTGTGTTAGTGAATACAGTGGTGAATAAGGTGAACCGGCACTGGCCGGCAACACCTACAAAACATTACATAATTATCAGTTTTACTTAATACTCTTTTGTACAGAGTAGATTGTAAATTTGCAAGTTTTCAAATAAAAAAAAAACATTATAAACTGAATATGTCCAGAAACGTAGGGTGTCCAATAATGGGTACATTTGACATATTCGAATACACTTTTGCTAAATTTGTAATATCTAAATAATATAAAAATAATATTTTTAGTAGTATACAATTATTTATATATTTATGTTCTTTTTATTATCCGTAACTTCACGCAATGTGCTCTTAAACAGACAAATCTTTGATCTTCAATAAGTCAAAAAGTATTGATTTATTTGAATAACATGATATAACAAATGTTACTTATAATTTGTCCCTCTATCGATTTGTGGGATTATTTTTAATAAAATAGTTTGCACCCCCGAGAAGGAGTGGTATCCACCCCCAGGGTAAAAGTGCAAGTTGGCACCAAATCATTTTTATTTCTTGGGATATGCTCTAATTAGTCACGAATTTTCATGCAAATCGATGGAGGTTTAACAAAATAGGAGGTGAAAACCTTTTAAGACAACACTAACTTTCCCATTTCATCCCTTATTGCTACTTCCTGTATCCAGTGAGGTGTCAGCCTGAAAGGGCTCATAATTATCAATATACAATAGATACATTTCACATGCCAAACTCCATATTACTTATGACGATGATTTTTCGGCTCTAGCTCTTAGACTATTAGTTTAGGAACATGATCACAAAGCAGTAAATTAGTTATTTTTCTAAATAGTGCGGAAAGTGATACTTTCAAGCACGAGACTTCCGTTGACCCGAACGACGCGATAGCGGAGTTCGGGCAAGCAGTCGAGTGCGGGGAAGATACTTTCCGCATAAGATAGGAACAATATTTTTTCTAGGGCCGCACGTTTGGAAAAAAGCCAAAAAAAAAATAGAGTTATATCAATTTTTATTTAGAAGTGAAAATACACAAATTAATTTTTTGATAAGGTTGTCAAAACCAAACTTTCAATATAATGAGTTACCACGACGACGACGATATTGGTTTCCATATAGACAATTGAAAACCATTGTAATTGTCTACTGATCTGACTTGTAAATATTATGTCAAAATAATTTTATTTTATCGAATTATCGCGCTAATTTCATTAAAACATGAGCACAATAAGATAAATTTAAAATAAATTAGTAAATAATATCTAAATAATATTAGTTTATTGCATGTATTATAATATATTATAATGCCATATTACAAGGTATTTTACTTTCCCGCACGCCGTGCGGGAAAATTTACTTTCACGCACGCCGTGCGGGAAAGTGCAACTTTTGGAACGAAATTCGTACGTGAAAGTGGCTCTTTTAGCACGGCCGTAGAAAAAAAGTATTTCAATATTGTAATTCGTAATCCTTATTCAAATAACTCGATAGCGACATTGATAGCTGAAATTTATGGTTTTTTAATAACTTTTCCGATATTATTTTTTTACCGAATATCGATTAATTATTGAAACGGCACTCTAGAACTTATCCATTTTTACCCCCAAAACAAAAAATAAAACAATTCTACAAAAACATAATATATAAAAAAAATAGTAATATACAGTGGAACCCCGATAAGTCGGCCTCCGATAACCCGGAAGCCCGGCTAACCCGGACTGACTTTTATCAGACAAAACAAACATTTTCTCACTTTAACTGAGCATTTTACCAAGAAATAAACAATACTCTATACAACTGTACGTAATTTAGATGAACTGTGCATATGTATTTCATGTTTTTGCAATTATAATCCAATTTATATGTAAGTATACCGTATTTTATTAATTTTTACCATATTTTCCGGCTAACCCGGATTTTCGATAACCCGAATCGGCCGCGGTCCCGATTAATCCGACTTATCGAGGTTCCACTGTACTTAAAGTTTCGTTTTCGAAGCTTTTGCCATTAAGAGTAAACAGTAGCGATCAACAGGTAGCAACAAAATATAACTTCGGGAGATAGTATCATAAACTTTGGCAACAGTGGTAATCTTTGACATTATCTAAAATTAATATTTTGACAATATCATTATCGCGCTAATGGAAGTAATAGAAAACGATTTTATTATTAATAAATAGATATTTATAAAAATAAACCAAAATGGACGAAAATTTTATGTTAACATAGGTATTTAGAAAGGTATTTGCATGAAATATCTAATAATAAAACAATAATAAATAATCATTTTTTGTTGTGAAGCGAAACAAATATCGATTTTCGCATAATTTTGGCACGGTTTTTAATGGACTTTTTCTTAGAACGTTTCACTTTATTTTTCGTTTGATTTACTTTTTCCATTTTGTTAAACTATTGATAATATTTTTAGAATAAAAAATCCTCCTAAAACTTTATATACTCGCATTAGAATTCGAAACCTACATATATAATTAAAACTCACAATTAACAACAATCTATTCTTTCAAAGAGGCCAACAACTTATAAAACAACAACAAATATATAATAAATTAACTATCAATAAACACTACTTTCCTATGAAACAACAAAAACGAATTCTTAAAAAATTAACACACTACTGCACTGAACAGATATCGATAAAGATGACAGAACAGATTAGAGAAAATCTGACGCAGGTTTGTCAAAATGACAGTGATAATTTCTCTATGTTGCCTAATTAGTTATTTAGTTATAATAATATGTTCGAGTTCTTGTTAGAAATAAAAAATTTTAGTAGTTCCAAGATTACACAAAATCTAGGCATGGGATAAAAAAGTTTATTTGAAGAAAGTTTTTTTTTTCTTCTTAATGGCGGTACAGGCTCCTTTTTTCTATATTTTATTTTGTTATAGAGTAATTTCCACGTACTAACATATTCCTGAAATTTGGCTCTGTACCGCCACTCTTTATTATATTACGAATATGTGTGCCAAATATCTCGACAAAATATTCAAAATTAGAGCCGAAATCTTGGAACGCGTTTGTTGCTACCTGCTGATCGCTACTGTAGCCTCTTAATAACTTGCTCTGAAAAATGAAAATGTCTCGAAAACTGACAAATTTAGGCATAGGGAATATTATACAAAAATTAAAGTACGGTAATGATATTTTTCAAAAGTAATATAAAATACAGGGTGTTTCATTTAAAATTTCTGAGAAAAGAATGTACTTGCGTTTTGACTCACCCTGTATTCGATATAAGGAAAATTAGCAATATCAACCATTCTTAAAAATTTTCACAATCAACAAAAAAATATGGCACCAACGAACCATCGCTGTTGTGCTTTTTTTTATTTATACAGGCAGCTGAATTTGTTACGATTTTTCATATAAAATTGGTTATAACTTTGTAAAAGCCCTATATAACATAACAAACCTTTATAGTTTTGTGAAGGGGAAGTTTAGAGGATTTCGAATATAAAATAAAATATAGGGTGTTACATTAAAAAAAACATAAGTTTGGTCTGCCACTATGTTATCGAACAATCTAACTAATTTCGTAATGTGAAGCTGAAATTTGACCACAATTTTTATTATTAACTTTTATTGCTATCTAGTACTATAGCGGATCTACTGAGCTTTATCACACTCATCAATCACCCGGTATATTGAATTTAAATTATTTTAGGACGAAAAATTTTTTGGTCATTCCTTTTTAAACCACAGTAATGTCTGGCAATTACAGTTCATATGTCTAATAATATTAAAAAGTAATGACAAAAAATTTTTTCGTCTTACATTAATTTTAAATTCGATATGTTTACCTGTACAAGTGTGCTACGCAGTAATGAACGCAACCTGTATCAGTAGCCAGATGGCCGGTATAGTTATTTGCTATCACAATTTTGCTGCACAATTAACAATAAAAAACAAAACCAAACAGGATATTCTTTACAAAAATTGATGTACACATTATATTATGAAATTTTCGCCCTTCTCCGGCCATATTATATCACGTGATTTGGAATGGTCCATTGTTGCAATTTGTTATATTATATTTGTTAAAGGAACTTGAATAAAGTATCATTTGTAGTAGGTACTTAATGTCTTTAAAAATTGGGATATTTTATGCTCTATTTTCAGTATCCTCAAATAAAAACACTAAGTATGTGTTCAAAACCTAGTCATAAATAAAATGCAGACATAAAAATAGTTACTAAAAAACAAGAGTATTTTTTGCCAAATTAATATGTGTTCACTTTTATTTCAAACAAAACAGAAATTCGAAAAGTTGAGTCCTTTACGTTTTCTACTCTTGTAAACATTTTTCGAATTGGCACTTATAGTCCAGGAACCGAAGCTTTTCACCCCGCAATTTTTACAGAATGGATCGATTTGCTTGAAAATTTGAGAATAAGTAGTGGATGGTCCAAGGATCAAAATCTATATGATGCCGAAAGGCGCTTTTATTATGGGGGTGGTTGACACCCCATCTCGGGGGTGGAAATTTTTTATTATATTTTAACAGCAAAAGTTGATAAAAATATTCATTCTAAGCAGAAAATGTTGTATACATTTTTATGATAAAACTAATAGTTTTCGATTTATTCGCTATCGAAAGTGTTAGTTTTGTATGGAAAAAATCAATATTCTTCTATAACTCATTTACTATTCACTCAATTTTTGTCGTAGAAAAAAATTTTTTACACCAAGTTCTTAAGAATTAAATAACCTACCATATCATTTTTAAACATTTCTTCTTATCTTTGATGCTAATCTTTCTATTTTGAAGAAAATGGCATTTTTTGCAAAACTAAAAATGTTCTTTATTCGCTTTTAACTACAGTTTTTTAAAAACTAATCATTTTAAGCCAGACAAACTTCTAGAATCTATTAATAATACACAAATAAAGAAGAATGAATAAGGCCAACGCCTAAAAACACCGCTAACTTGCATTATTATGCTTACAATTGGATTTCTCCTTTTTTTCTCAAAAATACATGTTGAATTTTTAACCGTAACTTTTCTATTTTGTATCTTAGAAAGTTTGATATAAAAGAATGTTGTAGGTTTTTACAAGATCTACAAGTTTATTAATATTAGATATTATTAAAATGCTTAGTCACAAAAAGAGGTGACGTTGAAAGGGTTGGTAAAGGTGGTTTTTGCATGCTATTACAAGTTTTAATTGTCAATAGCTCACTTAATTTTTGTCATAGAAAAATTTTTTGCATACCAAATTCTTGGGAATTAAATTGGCTATAATTTAATATTTAAACATTTTTTCACATCTCTGATGCTAATCTTTCTATTCAGAAGAAAATGCCATTTTTTCGAAACTACAAAAATTCGTTAATCGCTGTTAACTTCATTTTTCTTTAAACGAATCATTCTAAGTCGGTCAAACTTTTCGAACTTATTATTAATACATAAATAAATAAGACCAAATAAGGTCAATGCCTAGTTTTAATTAGGGTGGTGATTACGGGGTTGCTTCCGACCACTTTTGCGCTTAAAAAAATAGGGACTTACATTTTTTTCATTATAAGTCACTTAATTTTTGAGCTAGAGACTTCTTTTTTATTTCTAGGGATATATATTTTTAAATTCTTTAAATAAGTTGTAACAGGTTATTCTCGAAAAATGCATATTTTTCCCGTCTTTTGACTTTGAAACTACAATATTTAACATTTGACAAAGGAGAGCTAACATATAATAAAGTATATCTTGATTACTGTTGGTCTTAAAGAATATTAAAAAAGACGGTTTTGTGTATTTTTTCAACTAATATATTTTTGTTAAGTAAGGTTGTTTTGATAAAACGAAAACTTTTGGAGTTATTAGCAGAAAACTGATTAAAAACATTGATTTTTCGATATAATACTAACACTTTCGATAGCGAATAAATCGAAAATTATTAATTTTATTGATAAAATGTGTAGAACATGTTTTGCTTAGAATGAACGCTTTTACCAACTTTTGCGGTCAAAATATAATTAAAAATTTCCACCACCAACAGGGGGTGGCAACCACCCCCAAGGTAAAAGCGCCTTTCGGCATCATATAGATTTTGATCCTTGGACTATCCACTACTTATTTTCAAATTTTCAAGCAAATCGATTTATTCTGTAAAAATTGCGAGGTTTTGTCCTATTTCAAGCTTCATTACTTGGACTATTACAGTGTTTCGACTCGGGATAGCCGATTTGTGACGTCTGATTCAATGATCGAGCTGTTTTGAGGCATCAAAAATTTAATGCTTTAAAATTGTAAAACACACAATTATCAATGTGTTTCTAAACATGCAACTTGCATTTTAATTTTGAGCAAAAATATTAGTTGCTGTAATAATAATATTGGATATATAGTTCTTCTGTTAAAGTATTTCTCATGATCATCTTTCAGTGCGTCACAGTTTTTCGATTTCTTTCTAACGCATTAAATTGTATGTAACAGAAAAAAGGCACGTCGGTGATTACATTTCGTCGGTGACATTTTTATAACATTTATTCTAGTTATTCTAGTTGTCGATAGATGGCGCCATAATAAAAAAATAATTTTTTTAATTAGATAATAATATTACAAATATAATCTGTATAATTTATAAGACTATACAAATCAAAGAAAAAACCATTTTATAAATGCAAGAAACACATTTGATTGGTTTTTATTCCAAATTGAAATTAAAATGTGACAACTGTCAGATTTAACTAAAATATCATGTTAGAATAAATGTCATAAATGTGTATTATCACGGACTTACCCTTTTTCCTATCATTCGTTACGCAACTGAAAAATGATCATGAAAAGGGCTTTACTCTCTACTACTGTTTAAAAATACTTTTTTGCTTAACCTTTAACTACCCGCGCATCAAGTTATAACATAACTACACGCGTGGCATACTTTGTACGCCACAAGGAAATACACTTAAAAACAGCGGATTTGTTTAATTTCTTTCTGAAAAAATACAATCAGTTGTTTGTTATAAACCTTATTCAGCATCAGTGAATACTTGGAGTTCCTTTTCAGTAAGCCAATTGGGATTTATAACTGGAATCATGGAATAACTGGATTCCATGATAAATAAAATTACTAATAAAAATTTTTTTTAAATGTGATTTTTTACAGGAGAGAAAGTATTGTTTACAAAGAAAAATATATTTTTTGCCATAATGGCTAAAAAACAATTAAAATATGTTCTTATATTACGACTTATATAGTAATATAATCCTGGGGTATATTGTCCACCACCGGAAACAACAAATAATAAAATGTAAATTACGATCTTTCCAGAACGCCGATTATAACGAAACTAAAACCAAATTGTAAAGCACATTCCAGTGATAGGTAAAAAAATAAGCAAGGTCAAAAATTAAATTTTTAAATATATTTCCAATAGAATTCTTATATCTGGCGTACGAAGTACGCCAGCGCGTGTAGTTAAAGGTTAATTTTTAGATTTTTAGTTTATCCTTCGTAATTATTGCTGTAAGAATGATAAAAAAACTGTAAAACCTTGAGAATAAACTCACGTAAACCCAACTCTATTTAACGTTCCTCCTGGTATATACCATGGTCACAAACACCAGAATCTACTTAATATTCGTATTGCTCGGTGCCTCCGTCTTATAATTTTCATCCTGTGATCCAGAGCTCCATTTACTGCCAGAGTCAGGTATATATTTGATACCGCTATCAATAACTGATTCATCCTCAGTCGCATACATATCATATAATCCACAATTAGTATTGCAGCCCGCAGGGTACGCGAATTATGAAACAGACCGAAGCTAAATACCGGAGATATGTTAGACAAAGTCTATCCCTTAGCTTTATCATATTACCGATTGCCGTATCTGACTGCAATATCAGAAATGCCCATCCATCTCTCTGATAATTATAAACTATCGTAAATTTCAAAGTAATTCGCAAAGTACAAAATCCAAAAATAAAGCTTGTCACGCACCGGGAGCTAAACTATAATATATTATTATGTATAACTTTATCAATCAAAGATAGAGTAAAAATTTAAAATTTTAATTAAAACGCGGGTACATAAATTTGATACACCCTGTATATTGATTTGTAACTATTTAGTAGAAGGTAGCTTTTACGCAGTGGGTTTCTCCTTAGTGAGTCTTTCCCTGCAGACTTGAAGACATTTGTAAATACAATGAAGTGAAATGACAATTTATTTCGGATTATAATTTAAAAAGATTGTTTGTTACGGGAAGGTAAAATCCACAGGTAGTTGTAATTGCTAGTTTTTAGACAAATAAAGGTAGAGAGATTTGGAATTTTAAGTCTGTTTGTTTTAAGCACAAGAGTATTTGTATAATTTCCGAAAAGTGATTAGGATGAGGCAAACCTAATAAAATTTCACGTAATTTTTGTTGCAATTAATGTTTGGTATAAATAACTACGAATACCTTACAAATTAAAGCAGTTAGGTATAGGGAATGCTTAAGAAATAAAAAAGTACTATAAAATATCATTTCATTACTATATTAAAATACAGGGTATTCCATTTAAGAAAACTCAGATAATACTCATTCCGAGTTCGACAAACCCTGTATACTAAAATTAAACATTTCGCTATATTAATAGTTTTTCGTAATAATAGTCTATACTAAAAATCACTTTAACATAAACGGAGTTTTTGATATCAAATCAGTACAATTCTACAGGCTGTGAAGTTTGCTACAAAATTTATAAAAAACCGTAACTATCTTTTAAACTACCCTGTATAATATTACAAAACCTCATATTTTAAGAAAAAAGACATCGAGGAGAATCCAAAAATGTAAAAATATACAATGTCCCATTTAAAAAACGAAGTTACAATCAACTTCCGGTATAACCGGAAGTAGCAAAGAGACCAAAATATTTTCATTACATAGTTCATACATCGGAAACCCTGTATTCCAATTTTCATGATTCCGTTACTATTAGTTCTCGAGATATTTCTACTAGGCCCTTTATCTGCCTCACCCTATATAGTTGACCAATTTCTTAGTTACCACAAACATGTAATTATTGACGGCAACCAAATTGAAGTAAGAAGACTAATAAACTCCTGCCCAGAGATTAATCATATCTAGTGTATCTCCTACTATACCTAATAGCATAATTGAAGAGCACCTAAAAACTATGGGTATAAAATCCGTCTCCAACATGACGTTTCTACGAGTAGGCATGCAAGACCCGGAATACAGCCACGTGCCTAGCTTTAGAAGGCAAATCTTCATAAGTCTTTTAGAAAATGAATCGATTCCTGACTCATTCCTAATTTCTTTCGACCATACATCATATGGAATATACATTTCTATAGACGGTTTAAACTGCTCCAGATGCAAGACGGTCGGACATCAAGATTCTGACTGTCCCTGGTTACCCGGACATTCGGGTTATCGGGGGCCGACTTATCGGGGTTCCACTGTATTATGTTGTTGGTAAATAAGCAATAAAACCATAATAGTGAACTGGTATGACATAATTAGTATATTATGCAACGAGCATGTAATGATGGATATTACTCATGATGATAAAATTTGCGACACAAGCCGTAGGCGAGTGTCGTAATTCATCAGAGTGAGTAATAACCATTACATGCAAGTAGAATACTATACTTTGTCTACGACCTTTTTTATTTTAATTAGTAAAAATATAATTATGAACTACTCGAGATTTAAATTATAATAATTTAAAAAATACCTAAATGATGTTTACTCCTAGTACGTGGCTGAATAGAATAATTGGTTGCCTACTATTACCAAATTCTTATGTGTTGTAATAATACAACAAAAAATAGTCAGTCCAAGTTCTATTCGTATCCGAAAAATTATAAGCATAAATTTGTACCTAATGTCAATGAATCTAATAAATAGGAAATGGCTATTATCGGTGGAAGTATTTCATAAAGTTATATTGTATATTTACATTTAACTATACAATATTATAATAATATAACTATATATAATATGTTATAACATATTTAACACAATATAACTTAAAAAATAAACACAATATTATTTATAAATTCCAATGAACACAAACAAAATGCGCTAATGTCACTGTCACTAAAATAAATTATAAACGTCAAAATTTTTAGTAAACAAGATATAAACGTAAACAATATAAAGTTCTTTTCATGAGCATTTTTCAGTGCGTCACAAATGATAGAAAAAAAGGTTAGTCCGTGATAAATACACATTTATGACATTTATTCTAACATGATATTTTAGATAAATCTGACAGTTGTCACATTTCATTTGCAAGTTGGTACAAAAATAAATCAATTTTGTTTATTGCATTTATAAACTGGTATTTTCTTTGATTTGTATAGTTATATAAATTGTACAGATTAATTTTTTTTATATAGAATAATATAATATTATTTAATATTATATTATTAGCGCCATCTATTTACAACTAGATTAAATGTTATAAATGTCACCGACGAAATGTAATCAGAGACGTGCGTCTTTTCTGTCACATACAATTTAATGCGTTAGAGAGAAATCGAAAAACTGTGACGCACTGAAAAATGCTCATGAAAAGAACCATACTGACATAGTTACAGTTAAAATTCCTTTAAAAATTTTTCGGAGTCAATTATTAATATAAATAATTACAATAATAATTATTGTATTAAATAAAGAAGATAAAGTAATTTTATTTGCAGTTTATACATATACGATTAATATTAAAAGTGGAATACGCCGCTTGAATCTAACTTCAGCCCGTGAGTAATGACCCGTGAGTAATGAACTCATGGGTAAAGTAATGGGTGCCATTATCTATTAAAAAATAGCGAATAATGAGCATAGTATTAAAGGGTCGTAGAAAATTAGTATATTATGCAACGAGCATTTAATGACGATCATTATGATGCGAGTATGCCGGATACGAAAACGAGCCGCTAGGCGGCGAGTGACATATTGAAGACAAGCATCATGTCAAAACGAATGAATTTTACTTGATATTGCTTATTGCGCATGCGCCATCTCTGACTCTAAATGGCCTCTCGAGATCCTATTGGTTAAAAATCTCGCGATCCTGTATCGTAATGATAATCTGTATCATAATGAAGCTCATTATGATACAAATATCAAAGATTGAATTTCTGGTGGAGTAAATATGATTGGGCATTGCTGGAAAGACATGAAGGTGTTTACGAATTAAACAAACCGTTTCTAGAATATATAAAGATCAAAGTGTTAGAATTTCGTGATTTCTGAAGTAACTTATGCAATGTGTAGATGCTCTGAGGCCAAACATATATCTTATTGCTCTTTTTTGCAATTTAAAAATAACATCAAATTGAGCAGCTGTACTAGAACCCCAAAAAGGAAGACCATATCGAAGATGAGACTCGAACAACGAAAAATATGTTATTTTAGAAGATGCTAAATTGAGTTCCCTTGAGACAGATCTTATTGTATAGCAAGCTGAGGCGAGATTCTTACTTAACGAATCGATATGAAGGGACCATTTGAGGTTGCTGTCTAAAAAACTACCAAGAAATTTTACAGAATCAACGGTACTGATCTGGCTGTTATTAAGAGGCAAAGGTTGAAGAGCTTCTTTATAGGATAATGCTACTGTTTTGTCTATATTAAACAAGAGTAAATTAGGAGTCAGACCAGGTCTTTATCGTCAGTAGATCCGAAGTTATAGTTTCATGAAGAGATGCGATAGTTGAGTTGCTCCAAGTGATACTAGTATCATCAGCAAAAAGAAAAATTTTCCCATCGATTTTTAAATTAGTGATGTCATTTATAAAGATAAGTAAGAGAAGAGGACCCAATACTGAACCTTGCGGTACTCCACATACAATGTTTTTGAGACTAGAGTCAGTATCATTTGCTCTAACTAGTTGTTTCCTATTATTCAAGTAGGATTGGAACCAATTCAAAGAAATACCTCGAATTCCATAGAAATTTAGTTTTTTAATCAAGATGTCGTGATTTACACAATCAAAAGCTTTGGCATAGTCACAGAAAACAGTGGCAGTATAAAGATTATTGCTTAGTGCTTGATAAACCTCCTGTAGTACAGAAAACATGGCATCAGTGGTACATTTATTAGTTAAAAAGCCGAACTGATTTTGAGATAAAATATTGTTATCAACGATAAAGGGCATAAGTAGAGTTTTAGTGAGTCTCTCAATAATTTTGGAGAGTGCCGGTAGTAAGGCAATAGGTCTATAGTTGCAGGCATTAGATTTTTCACCACCCTTATGAAGAGGAATAATAATGGCTGTCTTTAGGCACTCTGGAAATTTACGTTTTTCGAAGGAATCATTAATTAGTGCGACGAGGATTTCCAACACATTTTTTGTGAGATTAGAGAAAATTTTTATAGATAGTCCATCAGTACTACAGGATGATTTGCTTTTGATACTATTGATTGTTTGGGTCAGTTCAGAGTTATCGACTGGTTTTAAAAATAATGAATTCGAGACCTTTCTTGAATTAGGGAGATAAGAAATGGGATCTTGTTGCGGCAAAATAGTTGATGTTATATCAACATTAACGAAGTAATCGTTTAGACTTTCAGGATTTGGAAGGGAAAATGATTGAGCTGTATGAGTTTTATTTCGAAGATGGTTTATTATAGACAAGGTTTCTTTTGCAGCACTTTTAGAGCTTCCCAGATGATTTTGATAATAGGCTTTTTTAGCTGATTTGACAAGTTTTAGATATGTTGTCCTGTACTTCGTGATATATTCATTTTATCGAGAACGTCATGGTAAATTATGTTTGGGAGGTTATATTATCATTTATGCTAAATATAAAAATAATCGTAAACATTTAAATATCCATTTCATTACTGTTTATTTTGCCGCATACTCTATTATACATATCCTAACTATCACTAACTAAAAATATCATTCGCTTTTACTCTAAAATTATATACACCCCGGGAAACCGACCAAAGACCTTTTGACTTCACCACCGACCTAGGATGACCTTTGCCAAACAGGCGGATAACCCCAAAATATTTCGCTTAAAAGTATGTATAGTTCGAGTTTGTAGTTTGTGCTCTAAAGCAAGATAATGTTTAGTTGAGGAGCAATGTCAGCAAGCGAAGAGGTTTTGATTTATACTTCGGTAATATGAGATTGATTATACAGTTAATTGATAGGTAAAGCGATGGTAGTAAGATAAATGATCAAATAATAGACGAATCCGTTTTGGGATTGAATCTTTGAGGGATAATTAATCTTGGTATATGAAGTAGTTGTTGAATAACTGTCTTATATTAATGACGTTAATACTTCATTAAAATAGCTAGAAATTGCATTATTTTGATCCCTTCTTTTATTGCGGCAACGATATTTTTAGCAATTGTGCTTTTGGAAATTACAGGGTGGTACACATTGTCATTATACTTTAAATTTTATCAACAAACGAAAAAGAACAGAATGAAGAAAAAAGAAGTCAAAATAATCGCTTATGAGGACGACCAATACCTATCTATACGTTGAACCTATTGCCCAAGATAAAAATAGTCTATAAAGAGACTAATTATAGTAAAGAACCAACAAGACGTAACTTAGAAATCGCCGGCGTCAACGGTCTGCGTTGAACATGGAAATAAAATACCTTGAGTTTGACTTGTCCAGTCATGGAGACCTTGAGAGAGTGGTGAAGTATAAGGTTCTTCTTCTTCTTCTTCTTTTTGTATAGACATGACTCTGTCTGTTTTTTCAATGTGCCTCTAGTAAGTTGTCGTTCCATCGTTTTCGTGGTCTTTCCACTGATCGTCTTCCTATTGGGGAACCGTCTCTCGCTGTCCTGACTATCCTATTTTTTGTCATTCGGCTTATGTGGTCATTCCATTTTATTCTTCTGTTTCTTACCCAGTTATTAATGTTATCCACCTTGCATCTCCGTCGTATATCTGTACTTCTAGCTCTGGCCCATAGAGTCTTACCATCGATTTTTCGAAGGGTTTTCATCTCCGCTGTTTCGAGCAATCATTTTGTCCTCTCTGTGTCGGGTCGTGCTTCTGCCGCGTATATCATTATTGGTCTGATGACTGTTTTGTAAATTCTGCCTTTCATTTCTTTTCCGATATTTTTATTTCTCCATATTGTGTCATTCAGGCAACCTGCGGCTCTGTTTGCTCTGTTCACTTGATCTTCCACTTCGGTTTCGAGGCTTCCGTAATTCGCTTCGAGGAAATTAACATGTTAAATTTTCTGGCGATTATGTTGAATTGGTGCAGCATACGTTGTAAATCATCTTCACTTTGAGAGATTAGTAGTGCATCGTCCGCATAGCAGAATATTTTAAGTTGTTTTTCTCCCATTTGATATCTTTTTCTAGTTCTTACTTTTTTATTATTTCGTCCATGATCAGGTTGAACAATAAAGGACTCAAGGAATCCCCCTGTCTTATCCCATTGCCGGCTTCACTTGGGTCAGTTAGTTGATCTTCCACTTTTACTTTTATTGTGTTGTTCTGGTAGATGTTTTCTATCGTTTTAATTATTCCCAGAGGTACCTCTCTCGAGTATAACAAGTGGATAACGCCCTTTAATGTGCCCTGTCAAATGCTTTCTTAAGGTCCACGAAAGATAAATATGCCGGTTTGTTGTATTCCAACGATTTCTCTTGAACTTGCCTCATTATAAATATAGCGTCAGTGCATGACCTTCCCGACCTAAAACCTTGTTGTTCTTCTGCTAATGTTATAATTCCATTCAATTTATTTGTTATCACTTTTGTTGTTAATTTTGATGTTGTGTTTAATAAGTTAATCCCTCTGTAATTCTCCGGGTCTGATTTGTCTCCTTTTTTGAAGAGAGGTATTAGGATGCTTGTTCTCCATTCTTGTGGTGTTCTGTTTTGTTCTATTATTTTTGTATTAGTTTTAATATTTGTTTAATTAGATCTTGTCCTCCGTACTTTAGGAGTTCGTTCGATACTCTGTCCTCTCCTGGAGATTTTCTATTTTTTAATTTTCTTAATGCTTCCTAAATGTTAAGTTAAAACATCAAATGGACTGACAAGACTCCTTACCAACATTATATCGCAATGCCGATATATTAACACTAATTTGTAAAACCAGTATAGCACCAACAGTGATATATGCATCAGAAACAAGACCCAGTACAGCCACAACACAAAGGGGCTATTAGACGGAGATGAGAATACTAAGACCAATGACAGATAAATACTATACGAGAAACCGAAACAGGATTGAAGATATCAAAAGAAAATTCAATACTTAAATAGAATATAAACGAGTGCAGAAAAAAGGAATTGAATAGTCACGTAAGTAGACTGGTGGAGACCAGTGTGGTAAAAATAGCAAGACATAAATATGTATATTGATTGATATCTTATATTTTGTGACCGATTTGTCGTCTAAACCTTTGCGGTGGTGTATAGTGGGATTTTTATATTCTTCAACTTCACTACATTCTTTTCTATGAGATTGTGTTTTCCTATGGTATATTGTTTGTCTGATTATTGCGTGGATCCTCTTGTGTTCGTTTTACCTTTATTTTTTACTTATCTTGTTTAGTCCATGAACCTGAGTGGTTTTTCTTTAATCAAATCTTGTTCTTTTTTCTTTCTTTTTGCTGCACTCAATGCTGTGTTCTGAACGGTTTTTAATATATTTTTTGTCATTATCGTACAGTTTTGCTCGCTAGTTTCCTCTTTGCTTAATGTCAAGTATAATTTTTGTTCTAGTACACTGTATTTTTTTTGTTTCACGGTATCGTTTTCCATCTTTTCTCTGTCAATATTAACTATTGTATTATTTGCCTTTGTGGTCCTTTCCAATATGTCTTACTTTTCTTACCAAAATATTGTAATCTACTGATACATCTGCATTTAAATATGTTTTTGCTGCCAGTACTGAATTTATTTATTTTTTATTTGTAAACTTGGAGTTTACTTGGTTACGAACCACATGTTTAGGTGTATATGCTGGTGATCTCCAGGTGTACAGACGTCACTTTATAAGTTGGAAGTTAGGTTTATTAATTGCTAGTTGCTTTTCTACACAGAAAGACGACAACATATTTTCTCTTTTATTTCGTATTTCCAGACCATATTTTCCTATGATAGATTTATTATATGATATTTACTAAATTTTTTTCTCTACATATGTTCCATACGTTGTTGCGAATTATTAAAACCATTCAAAAAACTTGTCACCATTAGCAATAGATTTTTTATCTTTGCCTGCTGCGTTATTAATACTTTTGTATTTTCTTTGCACTAGACAAATTTCCAATATTTGTTTTCAGCAAAATATCTCTGATTTTACCGCTCAAAGGTAGTTTAAGGACTTAATAATTCCACACCGCTGGCTATAATTCCCCAAAATCCATGTATCATTACAAAACATCGGCTACGAAAGTCCACAGCTGTCGAAAAAATGTATTTGGTAAAATAGTCGAGGAAATGAAGCATTTTGGCTCGCAATTTTTTCGTCCAGCATGGATTTACTTGAAATTTTCACAGAAGGTTGGGAATAGTCCATGGATGAAATTCTATATTATGCCGCTGTACGCTAAAACCTTGGGGTGGTTGCCACCCCATCTCGGGTGCAGGAATTTTTTAATACATTCTAACCATGTAAATCGATGTAAAAAGTAATTCTAAGAAAAAAATGTTTTTTACAGTTTTTTCGTAAAACTAATATTTTTCGAGTTATTCGCGCTTGAAAGTAACAGTTTTTCGACGAAAAAATCGACTTTTTAGAGGGTTTTTTGAGAATACCTCGAAAAACATGCATTTAATCAAAAAAACTGCAGATATCAAAATTATATCTTTTAGTGACAAAAACTAAATTATTTTTCTGTAATACCTTTAAGACCAATACAAACCGAGATACGGCATGTTAAAACTTAGCTTTTTCGTCAAATGCATAATATTAAATATTCAAAGTAAAATAACGGAAAAACTTTGCATTTTTCGAGGAAAACTTGAATAACCTTTTTTTAAGTATACAGCTAGGCCTTTCAAAAAATAATAATAAAAAGTTTCTAGTCTGAAAATTAAGGGACTTATGATCAAAAAAATATCGGTACCTGCTTTTCTCTGTGAAAAAATCAGTTAAAACAACCCCCTAACTACCCTCCTAATTAAAAATTGGTCTTCACCTTTTTGTAATTCCTTTTATGTTTGTATTATCAATACACTTAAGAAGTTTGACCTATTTAAAAGGCCTAATTTTAGAAAAATTGGAGTTTAAATTAAAATTATTTTTTTGGAATTTCTCATATTTCACCTTTTACTTCAAAACATCTTCGAAAATACTGGAGATACGAAAAAATTGATAACCTATTAAATTGTAGCTTTTTTAATACTAAAATTCCCTTGTGCATAGATGTTCATTACAGTTAACAGTTAGCGAGATATAGCTGTTTAAAACCTCTATTTACGAGCAAACACCCCCTTATTCGAGCCCTTTAAACCCACCCTAATTAAAAACTAAGGGATCTTACGGAATTTAGTTTACACAGTCTTATAAGTCTTCAAAAATCCTACAAAGTCGTTTTTGAAAAAACTTTTTATCGCCAAAAATGAAGGAGCTATGTTTATAAAACTAATTTTTTTTTCGAAAAGTTCGGATAGTCCGCTTATGCATAATTTTCAATGTATGTATAATACCACATAACCGGTTCGTATACTGGAAGATGACTAAAAAACTATTTGTATTTGTATTTGTACATATTTGTAAATTCGTTATTTTGTGTAATTAAATGTTTTTGTAATTCATTAATTCTACTTTTTTTTCTGTATAGATCTATTAAAATATCTAATTATAAAAACTGTAATGTTATTAAGGGTGGTTTTTAAGGGTTGAAATATTATGATATTATATCCTAGAGTATAAAACAATCATTATTTAACCAATCAAAACCAAATTTTACCCATATTAAAGTTTACAATGTTTTTATATATTTTTGAAAATAAGGGGTAGTTTACACCCCTAAAAATAATCAACGCCTTTAAGCATGATGTAGAATATGAAGTACAGGGTGAGATTATGCTAATCCCAAATTTTTATGTAAATCGATGCAAGCCGAAATTATTCTTTTATGATAAGTAAATTTTTTATATATAGCTCTAGCAAGGTTGGTTTTAAGGGTTGAAATATTATGATAGTATACTTTACAGCATAAAACAATCATTATGTAACTAATAAGAACCAAATGTTGACAATATTAAAGTTTAAAATGTTATTTTATAATTTTTTACAATTAGGGATAGTTTTCACCCTTAAAAAACCAAAAGCGTAGAACGGCTCTATATAGAAAATGAACTAGAGGGTGTACTGAGCCTAATCCCAAATTTTTGTACAAATCGATGCTGGACGAAAAAATTGCGAGGTTTTGCCATTTGTTCAGCTTCATTTCCTCGACTAAAAATCAAACTCCAATAAATCCTTCATAAATTGTGAGATTATATGCCACGTATATTTTTAACAAGACCTAATTATCTGCAAATATTTTCTCTATTTAGACCATAAATATTTATTAACCGGCATTATTTAAAAATCAGTAAGTTGATAATAACCGAAATACAGGTTGTCAAAATAAAACTTTTATTTTATTCATTCTTGAATTGTTCATAACAGGCATGGGATAAAAACACGAAATTTGGTAAGCGGGCGTTTTTGGGACCGGAAATCTAAATTAGCCACCAAAAATGATGTATTAACCAGAGGGCGCCACATATTATGCCTTTCAGCGCTCATTTAATAGGTTCAATTTTTTTTATTATCCACTCTATATACTTTTTGAATCAAAACTTATATTCTCTTACTATTTCTATTTAAAAAAGGTATACCACATTCATCTGGCTAAACTCAACCGTTTTCGAGATAAAAGCATTTTAAATCTGTGTGGCAACATAATTTTTTGCATAATATGATTGTAGTTACACCCGAACAATAACTTAAAACCAAAAAATTTTCCAAAAATGTATCGCAAATTTCTTCAAATGGAATTTTCGATACAATGACATAAAAATGAGAACTGGCACAATTTTTATTGTTTCTAGTTTTTCTTTCGGGTATACCTAACTAGAATGATAATAATTATGGAAAATATTATGTTGTATCGCAGATATTCATATAAAATGTGTTTATTTCAAAAACAGTTAAATTTAGCGAGATGAATGTAGTATACCTTTTTTAAGGCTATGGGTACATAATTCGCAAATATTTTACGTGTATCCCTACTTTTCTGTCTTTACACGGTAAATTACGTGTAGTAAAATTCACACTGGTATGGATATGTAAATATTACTAGAATGTCATTCTACTTGAAAAATGTCATCATTAATTTAAAGAGATGGGTTTTGAATGTTCTTGGATAACTCTTATTTTTATAATTGCAAATTATTAGTTTAGTTACTAAATGTGATAATTTTTTCACTAACTATATATTCAGTGATTGTAATAATTTATTTGTACAACAAAGACTAATACTCAATCGAAAAAAGAGGAAAAGTGTTAAAGTGATTTTTTAATAATATATTGCTATGGAACGCTTACAATTTTGAACATCTTTAACAAAAAAATACTTGGATCACAGAATATATTATCCTGATGTATTCTCTGCTTGGATCTTCCACAAATAATACACAACAAATAACTTTTTATTAAGTTCACTTCTTAAATCAATGATTTATCAAATACACTATATATCAATAATATTTAATCAATAACTCAACATATTCCCGATGCAATGTACCTACAATATTTAAAATTGTCAATGATTGTCAGTGTCTGACTGACAATATATGCTGACAATATTATATTCCGCTGAGTGCGTTGTAAGACAAAGATAGATTTGGAAAATATTACCACAACATTGTGTACATTTTTTTGAATCCTGAAAAAAACAATAAATATTTTTGAAAAATTTAAACGCAGAATGAACGACTAAATTATTACCGAGGGCCGAAAGTCCCTTAGAATAAATAAAAAGTTTATTTTGAATGATATATTTGAAATTAAAAATCGCACTAAATTTTCTCTTAGATTTTCACCCCTGTAACTTATTAAAATAAACATTATAGAAGTTCTCAGGGACTTTTGGCCCTCGCTAATAACGTAATCTTTCATTCTGCGTTTAAATTTTTTAAAAATACTTTAGTAAATAAATTAGTTTTCTCAGGATTCGAAAAAAATGAATCCCCATTTGAATAGCATTGCAGCCGGAAATACGTACCGATCTTCTTAAGTAAAAATATTAAGAGAATAAAAGTTTTGATGCAAAAAGTATATAGAGTGGGTAATACAAAAAATTGAACTTATTAAATGAGCGCTGAAAGGCATATGTGACCCTCTGGGTAATACATCATTTTGTCGTTGTCAATACAACGAATTGTCAATACTGATAGAATGGGTATCAAGCGAATTTAATGCGGCCAATATACAAGAGATAGGTCCTAGAGAGAGACAGAAAAGAGCCAGGGAAAATTTGGGCCGTGTGATTTGAGTTGCCAATATAAACTTAAATCGAGAAAATGGACCTCATATTTTTTTTTAACTTCATATCAGGGCTGATGGGCAGTATTTCAAAATTTAAATACTTTTTTGTATTTAAATACGTCAAAACTCTGATATTGTCACTAAATAATACACAATGGTAGGGGAGCCCAAGCGGGGATTTTTGCAGTTACTCGATCGCGTCAGATTATTACATGGGGAGAAACCTTGTACCCTGAAAATGTAGCTTAACCATATATTGGCTCTTAATGCAGGTAAGTTCGTTAATGGGGGGCCGAAAAAAAAATATATCCTTAGAAAAACTCGAAATCGTCAGATTAACATAAGGTAAGTTAAGTACATGCAAAACAGTGTATATTTCAAAAATCTGACGATTTGAGCGGGGCGTAAGAAAATGGGCGAGTCCCAAAATTTCACAAGAAAAAAGCGAATATTTCTCTAAATGAATGACAGATCGAAAAAGTAAAAAATATGTACTCAATATTTTTCAAAAATCTATCGAATGATACCATACACGACCTTCCACGGAGAGGAGTGGGGGTAAATTTATTATTTTAAATACGAACCCCGCGATATTTCGCGAAATGAACATCAGATCGAAAAACTAAAAAATACACTTATTCAATATTTTTGAAAAATCTCTCAAATGTCATCAAACACGACCCCCACGGAGGTGGGGTGTTGGGTTACTTTAAAATCGTAAATGGGAGCCCCAATTGTTTATTGCAAATTTGGATTCCTTACGTAAAAATAAGTAATTTTTATTCGAGACGTTTTTTCAAATTATGGATAGATGGCGCTATAATCGGAAAAAACCATTGTTGGAATTGGCTCTCCCCAAAGGCATAAATTCTAGAAAAAGAAGAAGAAGAAGAAAAATTCCTACGCATTACTACACCCTTCCTCGGGGCACTTTCGAAATTTTTTCAAAATTGCAAAATTTTTCATCAAGTTATCGCGAAAAAGGATAAAAATTGAGGTTCGCGGGTTAAAAAAAACTACTCGCGGGTTAAAACAAGTTCAAACCTTATTATATCAGTTCTTAATATGTATTTTGGACTTACTTTATTTTAAAACATATTTTTAGTTGTTTATGCCTTTCATCCCATAAGGAAACTTCTTCATTAACAATTTTTTATAGCCTTATTTCTATTCGAACTGTCGAATACCGGCCTCTCCTATTTCTCGCCGTTCATACCTGTTGTGTGTGAGGCGTTTCGGCATTTGTCCTGCGACTCTTTTGATGTCGTCGCCCCAGCGCATTTGAGGTCCTTCTCTTGGTCTCTTTGCTTCGTATGATCGCTAGTTTCCAACTCCTTTGTTCCATCTGCCTTTCATCATCATCAATGGTGCTACAGCCCTATGAAAGAGCCTCGACCTTCCCAAGTCTATTACGCCAGTCAGTCCTATCCATTGCCAACCGTTGCCAGTTTGCTGCGCCTATTTTTCTCCCATCCTCATCTACACCATCTTTCCATCTAAGTTTTGGCCTACCCCTATTTCTACTTCCCACAGGTTGTGAGATAAGGATTCTTCTAGGAGGGTACGATGGTTACGAAATCCATCTACCTTTGGATATGTTAAATTACATATCAAAAAATTGTTATTCATTAAACATATCGGTACAGATCGATCTTATAATCTGATCCCCTACTATTATAAACTAGTAATTTTACCCGCGGCCATGCGACGGGGATCCAATAATTTGCCATCTGCAGCCACTCCATCCAATTTTTTCAAAATTTAGAATAAACAACCTTTCAAAAGAATTAAAGATTACATTTTAAAAATAGTAAAAGACTTGCATGTAAACCAATTAAGTTACATAATGATTTAAATTATTTTTCTTAATAAAATAATTAATAGTTTTGTCAATTTTGCGAAATATTTCATTAAGTACCTCAATATGGTTTTCGAGCGAAAAAATGATGTTTTAAAAAAACAATTTTATTTTTTGAAATACAATTTTTAAGTACCGGCAACAACTAAGAACTTGCTTTACAAATTTCGAACTAACTATAAAAATGACAAACTCCTACCTATATTTATAAGTTCTCTATGCGTCACCTTCTGGATTTATGAAGTTACAGGGTTGTAACAAACTACTGCTACTGATGAAGGAGTAAATACAAAAGAAATATCTACCAACCTTTTTAACGTTAGTTATTAATAATTCCTTTCATCAAACGATACACAAGTTTTATATTTAAACTCCTTATTTATTTTATATAATAATTAAACTTAATATCAAATAATAATATTTTATATTTCATTAATAATTTAAAATAATTCAATATACTCCTAAGAGTCCTTGGGCCCACATATAAAATTATTATTTATGACCACACCGTCGAAACTTTTTGTACTTGTTATTTGGGTGGAGTCGGACAAATTTGGAGCTTGGCGCATTATGGTAGTGGGGCGTTTGTCTGTCAAGCTGTCACGAAGTTGTCAATTTTATGAAAGAAAAAAAATATAACCACATTGGTCATTTTATTTTAATCAATGGTTTTTATCATATAAACAGCGAAAACAATTTTGTCGGACAAAAATATTGGACCATATGACGCGTCGGACACGCTAAATATGTCAAATTTATGAAAATAATAAATTTATTACCACATGGCTAATTTTATCAGAATATACCATAGAAAAATTTTACAATAATTTGGTAACCTTGTCGGACAATTTTCACGGGGCTTATGCGCAGTCGGATGCGCCGTCAATTTCCTGGAATTTTTTTATTTACAACCGTTTTCCGACAAAAATAGGAGGTTAGAAGTAATTATAATCTAAATCAAAAAATCTAAGTGTCCGACAAAATTATTGGGGCAAATCGACAGTCGGACAAAAAATTTTATTTTTATTAGTAAACTATACTTTTAAATTATGCTGGGTTCGTGCACTTCTTATCTTCACAACCATTTTTCCGACAAAAGTAGTAGATTACAAATAATTATATTCTTAATAAAAAAATGTAATTGTCTGACAAAAATGTTGGGGCAAACGAAGAGAAAACTTAATTCTTTTAGGTTATCGACGCCCTTACGAGGAGGCATTGTCAAAAAAAAATTTAAAACAGTTATTCCCGGTTACGTTTGAATCGATTTAGCTGAAAATAGGTACACACACTAAGTACAACATTTAAAAGGGCGTGACGTAGGGTTGTGCCCAAAATTTTCCAAAAAAATTTTTGACAAGTTGGAAAATTTGGAAAAATTTTGATCTGAAAATGTGTGTACATACTCCTTGAACAATGACAAACATCGTCCCGTAGTTTTTTTTCTCGAGTTTTCAAAAAAAAATCCGAAAAGAGGGAAAATTTCGAAAAATTTTGTTAAAATTTTGGACCCATTATTTTTGTCCGACAAGTGATCCAATATGCATTACACATGTAAAAAAACAGTACAAATTAAAAATGACATCTGTGGTACTAAATAAAAAAATTCCAGGACATTGACATCTTCGGCGCATCCAACTGCGCATATGCCCCGTGAAAATTGTCCGACAGGGTTACCACATTATTGTAAAAATTTTTTATGGTAGATTCTGTTAAAATTAGCCATGTGGTAATAAATTTATTATTTTCATAAATTTGACATGTTTAGCGTGTCCGACGCGTCATATGGCCCAATATTTTTGTCCGACAAAATTGTTTTCGCTGATTATATGATAAAAACCATTGATTAAAATAAAAGGACCAACATGGTTATAAATTTTTTTCTTTCATAAAATTGACAACTTCGTGACAGCTTGACAGACAAACGCCCCACTACCATAAAGCGCCAAGCTCCAAATTTGTCCGACTCCACCCAAATAGCAAGTACAAAATGTTTCGACGGTGTGGTCATAAATAATACTTTTATATGTGGGCCCAAGGACTATAACGCCATCTGCTAACGTATGAATAAACCATACATAGAACTGTTAAAGGCAAACCGTGTAAAACTAAATATGGGTCATTCCAACATATTGTCAATTTTATATCAATCTGACAGCGGGGAGGCAAACATAAATGTTATTCTATCATGTCTTAATGTGTTTAAGATCGTTTGAGTTGCGTTTATTTGTAATTTTGTTTTTTACAAGGATTAATTTAACATTTTTACTGGAAGATTAGATAATTCGCTTTGTTATAAAATATGTCCTATAGAAATGCTAAATAACTAACTACTGTACCCACGAGCAACATCGGTATTGTCTGCCAACAACTCTCGAAAATATTCACTCATCCTTATTTATTCACTCCTTAAAACTAAATAAAGTCGTTCAAGTGCCTACTTCTACAACTAAAAACTACACAAAATCAACAATAAAATGTTTGCAAAATACAACTAAAAAACTATTAAAGGGGTAAAAAATTTAAGAAACACAATGTCAAAAAATATAAACAAATAAAATATGTTCGTTTGTGCACCCTGTCGCGAACTTTTATAGACTAAGAGCCGCTATAGGTGAAATTTCTTAATCATTTTAGGCACAACGGGACCTTATAACTTAAATAGTAGAACCTAAAAGAAAACGTTTGAGCACTGTGCCATCAATTTTCAGTGGCACTTGCGTCGACAGTGGCGCATCAAACTTTCCACTTATGGACGGGATACATAAATTAAAAAATATCCTCCCTCATTACCAGAATTTAATTTTTTTCATTTTTTTAAGTTCTATGTGATTAAGACATAAGATTCATCGTAATTTTAACCCTCCACCCCCTTCTCCCTGCCCCCACCATCAATAAATTTATTTTTCAATTTTATTTTTTTTTTGGTGAGATGCAATCAATTTTAAAATTTCAAAAAATTCACACGCATAGTTAAGGCTTTTATAAAACACGTATATTTTTATAGACCTGTAGGTTGAGTGTACATAACCTCAAAAAAATTTTAAAATTTTTTTTTTGGAAAAAAGTATATAACTTTTTTTTTGGGATAGCTGGAGATCTAATTTTTTCTTAGTCTTGTGTATTTTATCAAACACTATATTTCTAATTTTTTTAGATTTTTCTGTAACGCTGGTCACCTTCAAAAATCCAAAAAACTGTTTTTTTAAGGGGGTTTTGGGGGGTTTGAACGTGTTTTTCTGATTTTTAAATATTCAAAAGAACTTAATTACTTCGAGTTACATATATCCTATAAAAACAAAATTGATTTGATATATTATGAAGTCTATAAAATATGGAGAACCCCCAAAACCCCCCAAAAAACAGTTTTTCGGATTTTTGAAGGTGGGGAGCCTTACGGAAAAATCTGAAAAAAAATTAAAAATATAGTGTTTGATAAGACACATAAGAAAAAGAAAAAATTAGACCTGCAGCTATTCCTCAAAAAAAGTTATACGCTTTTTTGGAAAAAAAAATTTCTTTTAATTTTTTGAGGTTATGTACACTCTACCTATGGGTCTATAAAAAATAGGCATGTTTTATAAAAGCCTCAGCTATGCGTGTGAATTTTTTGAAATTTTAAAATTGATTGCATCCCACCAAAAAAAAAAAAAAAAAAACGAAAAATGAAGTTTTTGGTGGTGGGGGCAGGGGGGAGGGGGTGGTGGGTTAAAATTACGCTGAATCCTATGTGTTAATCACATAGAACTTAAAAAAATAAAAAAAATTAATTCTGTTAGTAAGGGAGGGTAACTTTTAATTTATTTATCCCGTCCATATGTGGAAAGTTTGATGCGCCACTGTCGACGCATGTGCCACTAAAAAGTGACGGCACAGTGTTCATACGTTTTCTTTTAGGTTCTACTATTTAAGTTATAGGGTCCCATCGTGCCTAAAATGATTAAGAAATTTCACCTATAGCGGCTCTAAGGGCCGGTTGTTCGAACGCTAATCAAGGAGTTGATTATAATCAATCATTTATTGTAATCAATTTTCTTGATGGGAAATCAAATCGCGACATGAAAAATACATGTAAAACACTAATCAGATATTGATTGTAGGTAAAACAGTAATTAAAATATAGCCGCAGCTCTTAAATTATTAAAAATTGCTTATTATTATTATTGATTTATAAGTAAGAACAAGAAATTAACATCAGAAAGAGTTTAATTATGTTTTATTTTAAATTAAAACCAAAATAATAAAACAAATCAGTCAACATAACCTCAAAATGCGACATCTGTCAGAAGTACGCTTAATCAAATATAATTGTAATTAAATATTTGATAATGATCAGTTTTGATTAGCGTTCGAACAACCGGCCCTTAGTCTATTAGTTATGGCATGCTTCACTTATCGTCGACTAGTCTCCGACTGTTTCTGCGAATACACTTATTAATTGCCTCCTACCGGTGAAATAAACGTCAAAATCTTGGAATGCCCTAGTAATATGATTTAATTTATGTAAAAAGTAACTAATAAATAAAGAATAAAATTCCTTTATTTAATTTTAAAAATATTATTTTAATATAATTTGTTTAAAATATAAATAAGGAAATTATTATCCGGGATATAAAAAATACGTTTATTAAACGTCATTCGGTGTTTACACATCGAAAACGGACCGGACAAACTACGGGACTTGTTACATTAGGATTTTATAAGGGTGATACTCAAAGCTCTAACTTGAAATGTGTCTATAAGAAAAGTTGTCATTGCTGACGTAGTTAAAAAATAGTTAACTGATTTTTTATTTTGGTGGTATTGACCTAGCACGACGCTGTTTAATAGTGCTACTACTCTGTTTTGCTTCTTTTTATCACATTAGTCAAAAAATAAACTAGAAATATTTTTTTCAGGTCGTATTTTAGTAAGACAGTGCCGGGTGTACCTATATACAAGTCAACATACAGATATCACTTATTCACGTAAGTATTTCTAGAATACATATTTGTAGCATTATCTGCTTGTTGACCTATAGACCTATAGACCTACCTTCTGTCTGTTTTTTTTCAATTCAGCGCTTTTTTTAATTCAGCTACCGTATTAGTCAAAGAGATGCGGATTTTGTGCGTGATAAGTAATATGGACAAATTGTACGGAGATATTTTGAATAAGTTGTGTACATGACTTTACCATACGGGCGGACACCAGAGACGGGGACGAGGGTAGTTATAAGGGAACAAGTCGCGGTTTTTATTAGTTTTTTTATGACACTCATGATCTCGATAGTGCACCAAAATTTGGGAAAAAGCAAAATCTCCAGGGGCAGACAGCTGCGTGTCCGCTACTAATTCAATATTCGATGCCTCAGACGCCAATCGGTGTAAGTCAATAAGTGTTTAAAATGAGATACTAAGATGTTTCTGAATGTAGTTGCAGAAATATAAGTAATTATTAAAAACAAAAAAACCGTCTTTATTTATCATAATATGGGTAACATATTCATAAATACAAACAAGGAAATAATAATATTATTATATATAATAATGTGTGTTAAACTTCAATAAGTCATTTTTAGGGAGAATTGACTTACACCGTTTGACTTCTGAGGCATCCAATATAATTGTATATGTAGTTTGTCCATAATACTTATCTCGAGCAAAATCCGCTTCCAGTACTTGGACTATATTTATAATATCTTTATTTTCGACTACCTTATTTTCAATTAATCCAGGTTGTGGAGCTTCTCTCGTAGGAACAATTTTGTTATTAGGTTTCTTTGCGGATTTTTGTCCAAAAATGTAAAATTTGGCAGAAACTTTTTTAAACAAATGCCAAAAACACATTTTTTTCGAAGAACATTTTTTAGGATATTTTGGCCACACTAAATAAAAAAGGACTCGAGTAATTTTTTCTCAAAAGTTAATAGTTTTTAAGTTATAAGCGATTTAAAATCCAAAGAATGCGAAATTATTATGGGCGTCGCATCCACTTGATATTTAAGCTGCCGCGGCGCACGACGCTTCTCTGCCACATTTATAAATATTATACGAAAAATTCTCAAAAAATACGTGACATTCCTTAAATCTTTGTAATTTATTATTAACACAGTTTTTTGACTAATTTATTTGTATATTGAATTCATTATTGACAATTTGCTAATTGAATATTTGCAGTCAGTGAGGGTATTTGCCTCTACTCATATTCCAATTCAAAGTCTTCCCTATGCCGTTATGCGGTTTTATCTTGGAGGGTGGTTCCCACCCTTTCTCGAAGGCGGAAAATTTTTTAGTCAAAATAACCACGGAAGTGGCTAGAGAACCTAATTCTAAGCATAAACTTTTCTATAATTCTCCTTTTCCGGACGGTTTTTGCGAAAAAAACTATACAGTGAGCACGTAAAGGTTGGAATAAATTCATTTTCTTGAGAATGGACGATTTTGGAAAAATATCCCGAAACAGGTAAATTTTTATTTTTAAATTGCAACTTTTTGGCATATATATCATACTAGTGACGTCACCCATATGGGCGTGATGACGTCATCGATGATTTTTTTAAATAGGAATAGGGGTCGTGTGATAGCTCACTTGAAAGGTAATTCAATTCTCTATTCAGTAATATAACCACTAACATAACTATTTATACAGGGTGTCCAAAAAAAAATTTTTTTAGATTAAATTTACTGACATAAAAAGAAGAATACAAGTAATTTATTTAATTCAAATACATTTTACTGCTCTCAGAAAACAGAAAAAAATGTTTATTTGAAAAATAATCATTGCTTTTCGCTTAAATTAAATGTTCAAACTGTCAAGAGGAAGGTGGGTGGCTGCTTTAAGACTGAATTTAAGCTAAAGACAATATTTATTTGTCAAATAAACATTATTTCCTGTTTTCTGATAGGAGTAAAATGTATTTTGAATTAAATAAATTACACACATTTTTCTTTTTATGTCAATAAATTTAATCCAAAAAAATTTTTTTTGTGCACCCTGTATAAACAATTATGTTAATGTTTACATTACTGAATAGAGAATTGAATTACCTTTCAAATGAGCTATCACAAGATGCCTATTCTCATTTAAAAAAATCGTAGATGACTCCATCACGCCCAGATGGGTGACGGCACTAGTATGATATATATGCCAAAAAGTCGCAATTTAAAAATAAAAATTGACCTGTTTCGGGATTTTTTTCCAAAATCGTCCATTCTCGAGAAAATGAATTTATTCCAACCTTTACGTGCTCACTGTATAAAACATTTTTATAGCTTATGAAAAATCAACCAGATTCACTTCTTTATAATTCTTCTAGTTATAATACAAAAAGAGATATGGTAGGTGAACAGAGATTTTTTTGGTGCATGCTCAAATCAGTATGTTGAACTTAAAATAACAGATAAATGGTCGATTTTAGGGGTATAATCCTATAAATATTTTTATCTACTCTGTGTCATATTATGTATAAATTTTTAGTTTGTGAAAACTGTCATTATAGATAGCAGGGTGTAAAGGGTTTAAAGTGTGCGTGAAGTAACAATGTATTTTAAATGGGATTTACTTTTTCGCACTGTTTTTTGGCACACTTTCATATAATCAAATATCCTTAACCCTCTCGTTGTCATGGTGATGACATAATGAGCAATAAATTAAATCAAAAGTTTTGACAGTTTTGTGGATTGAAATAAGTTAGAATTTTTAAATGTCAAAGTTCTAAACATTGTAGAATAGAAATGAATTCCAGTGACCAAGAGTTGCATTTTTTTTATTTGTTTATCGTAGATAAAATATTGTATGAAACTGTGCGTGAAGTACTTTTTGCGAACTTACGCGATGTATAGCACTCGCGCCGCTGTCGCACGTGCTGTAAACATCGCGTGCGTTCGCAAAAAGCATACTTCACGAACTGTTACATAAATAACTATTGTGGTGATTGATATTAAATTTAAAATAAGCAGTGTTAAACGTCTATTACATAAAACTAAGCGAGATATGGCGCAAAAAAAAATTGATGACTAACGTATTTTAAGGAAGATGAGAAGTATATTTAACCCCTCGTCCACCAGAATTTAAATGCATCGTTTTCCTTCTATAATACCTTCTATGTTCATTTTCTAGTGTCATTTCTATGTTCACAAAGTTGGATGGGATTAAAATAAACGGTTTTTTTTTTCAAATAAGATCAAATTATAGAGCGCATTTTTAAATTTTTTTTAAAATCTTTCATTTTCTCCATATAACTCGAAAATGGTAATATATACGAATAAAAGGTACAGTAAAAAATGTAGGGTTTTTTCAGATAATCCTTTGTTTTTTCTTTCATTACTCTATTTCTTTATTATTTTCGAGTTACATGGAGAAAAAAAAAAGATTTTTAAGAGAGTCTAAAAATGCGCTCTATAATTTAATATTATTTTTTTTTTTTCAAAAACTATTCATTTTAAACCCGTCCAACTTTTTGGACATATAAATAACACGATAATAAAAAGTATTGTAGAAGAAAAACGATGCATTTAAATTCTGGTGGATGAGGGGTTAAATATAATTCTCCGTTTCCTTAAAATATATTACCTAGTCATCAATTTGTTTTACCACATCTCGTTTAGTTTGAATGTAATCGACATTTAACAGTGCTAATTTTAAAGATTTTTGAACCACCATAAAAGGTATTTGTAGCATTATAAAATTTCTAAAATAAAAAAATTGCTATAACTTTTGCGAAACTGAACTTAAGACTTTGATATTGCATAAAAAGTAGAGTCAAACAGTCTACATAATACACAAAAGTTCGAGACGATTGGTCAATTAGTTTAAATTTTATTCAATTTGTTTATCCCACAGAGATTTTTTTGTAATGTTATTGCTCAGACAATAATAATGATACAGCAATTTTGGCGATACCACATGAAAGAAGAAGGCCTCTGTTTTCATTATTTTTAATAAAAAATAAACAGAAGTCATGTTTACCATTAAAAACATTTTAGTAAAGTAAAGTTATTTTTGGCTTATATGTAATTAGAATAATTTTGTTATTATTAACTTTAGACTAAAGCTACTTTGTTATTTGTAAATCTTATATTTTTACACAAATTATCACAAAAAAATCCGCCTAGATCAATTAAGGAGAAAGTTAGCCACTCTTTTTATTTAATTCAGAGCTACTTTGTTTATAACAATTAAGCAACCTAACTAGCGCCAATTTGAAGTTTAAGGTATATAGTTTATGTGTAAAAGTTTGAGTAAACTTTGAACTTCATCAGAGCTGTTAATAAAGCTTAAAATATGACGTTCTAACGAACTCGGCTCGTGGCCGGTGGAGGGGAATTATTAAAATCCGTGCACCCAATAAACGAAATTTATTCTTCAAACATATGCTGCGAATAATATCTCCGGAGCTTGTTGATGGATTTTGAACGTTATTTTTTAATTTGTATGTACTCGTAGTCTTGTAGAGTACGTTATGTACGCATGTCCCCAACTAACATTACAAAATGTTTTGGGGGAACCCACTTATCACTCAGGTATATGAAAAATAGATTACGACTGATCTTCAGACCTACCGAATATACATTATAATTTCATAAAAATCGGTCAAGCCGTCTTGGAGGAGTATGGCAACTAACACTATGACAGGAGAATTTTGTAAATTTAAATATATTATAGATTGCTATTAAAAATAGGGGTTTGTAACAAAAATAAGAAAACTTATGTTGGAGTGAAAGTAAAGAGATTGATAAACTCCAACAGAAGTAAGGAAAAAGGGGAGTAACTAATTGGTCAAAAATAAACATAGATGGGATGTAAAGAACCAAGTGAAGTGGCTTCTACGTGGAGAAGCCGCAGTAGGAAAAATACTACTTTCCAGTAGTATTAGTGGAGGAAACTGGAAGGATGTAGAAGTGAAGAGAAGGGCATATTAAAAGGGATAGAAGTAGAAGTATGAAGAGACAGAGGCAAACTGAATAGAATTGGCTAGCAAGAGATGCAAGAGAACAACTTGACACTCAAGGATGGATACGGCTCGTTTGCATGCCTGTCGAAGAACAGTAGCTCTAAGGAGATAGTAATGATGACTAAAAGGTGAAATAATAAAATAAGAATAATGTACTGAAACTGAATGAAGATGAATAATTGTTAAAGACGAACAAAACAAATGAAACTAACAAATCACGGGCGCCATAAAAATGATCTTAGATCATTCTCCCAGGTATCTTACACTGCTGTCGAATATTAAATATATTAAACCTATAATAATGAACATAAAGGAATAATAAAAATAAATGATATCCAAAATAAATAAATATTTATTAAAAATAACTACCAGATTTTTAACAATCTCTGAGTTAGACAAAGCATATACTGTGACTCTAAAATGACATAAGTTATACAAAGTTATATTATTTGAGATAATTACAATAATGTTATCTGTTACAAAATTACATAAGTACCTCTCACTTACATATAGGGTACAACTCACATGAGTCTTCTACCAAATGGTTATAGTACGCTTGCTACGTACAACTAAATTAAAAATCGACAAATATTAAAAGTAATATAAATAAATAGGCACAAGCCTGACGAAGAGAAAATTCAATGATGAATTAAGCAAGTTAAATACAATGAATGAAAGAGAAATGCAGTTGAGATAAATACCAAAAGGACTAATTAACCGAACAAATGAAGTAAAGCGAATTGAACAACGAAATATTTGGGAAACAAGCTACTAATATTACAAAAAATATATCAAACCAATAACGTATAAAAACCTAATTGTATAGGCTTATTACCTTGTGTACACAACTAACTTACCATAGATACACTAGTTCGGGAACCAAATATTAATATACAAATATATAAAAAAATAAACTAAATCTGAAAAAATTAATAACATGTAAACCAAGTGTCTGAAATATAAGCACAATAGTTACTTAAACCACAAACTTTAAATGTTCCCAAACCAATCCCTTCATCCAAAGACTTAAAGGTAAAGTCCGATGCTGCAATCCATGAAATTAGCACCAGAGGAGGTGCTGAACCATGTTCCTGTAGGTACAGGTGGAAAGATTACAAAAATGGGACTGGAATGTCCCATAGCTTGCTCCCAAATCGACATACTCCCAGAGTGACTTGACTGTGGCTGTAATGGTTTCCCTAGGTGGTCAAATGGGCTACGGTTTCATGTTAGGGTTTCTTCCGAATGGCGAATAATTCCTATTCAGACTAAAAAAGGATATCCAAATGATAACAATAGGTTTGAAAAAATAGGTATGTTTCTTGCATGCGGTTTCTACAGAACTGCTGTATCATTATTATTTTCTGAGCAATAACATTGCAAAAAAAGCTCCGTAAGATAAAAGTTGAATAAAATTAAAATTAATTAACGAATCGTCAAAAAATTTTGTATATTATATGGACTTTTACTTTTTCAAGCAATATTGAAATCTTAAGTTAATTTTCGCAAAAGTTATAGCAAATTTTTTATTTTCGAAATTTTAGTCTTATTTTACAATTTCTGGAGCAACAAATGATCGGACCAAAACTCAAAAACAGCCATTTTAAACCTTTACTCATCTACTAAAAGATGAATACTCTAAATAAGATATTTAGTTACCTTATTTTACCTGTAGCGATTTAAACGAAAAAACTGTAATTTTTGACCCTTATTTGTTAATAACTAAAATTCTCGTCCGAACTGTAACGGACATTTTTGTATTTATAACGTATTACAGTCCATCTAATTTACTTACCGTTGCACGTCATTATCTACGTTAGAGATCTAAGTTGACATTGTTGCCCAATTACAAAAAATTCTTGAATTCATTTTAAATCAAATACATCACACAATTTTTGCGGAAGTGGATTATAGAGCAAAACAAATTATTATTCAATGTAAATAAAAAAAAACTTAAGAAATAGAAAACAAGAATTAAGTTATATTCTTACGTTAAAGTACATAATAAAAACAGTAAATATAATGAAACAAATACTTATAGCAAAGAATATAAACAAATATGAAGTGTCATCACTGCAACTGTCAAATAAATGTTACCAATTTATGCCAAAATATCACCTGCGTTCGATTAGAGTTACAGTGTATTCCGAACAAATGTGCTTTATAAAAACGTTTTATAATCCATTTATACAAATTAAATGAAACATATTATTGTGTATTTCTTTAAGTTGACATTAATAGAAATCTTTAAATATTATTTCTACGCGTATATAATAAAATATGTCTAGTGGCTGTAACGCCAGTGTACTCGGCAAAGTGATTCTAAAAAAGAACACACCTACCGCCTAAATATTTCGTGTTGGTATCATGTGACGTCACGGGCTATGACGCGGATGACGTGTAACGGTAAGTAAATTAGATGGAGTATAGGTATATAATACCCAAAAGAACCCATTTGCAACCTGGCTGGTCAAGTCTCCCGACAAAAACCTTATTCTGTGGACTACTTCTAGAGGTATTTTGTTTGTTTACAATATTTTGCCATTTTCCATTATTAGTAAATACATTTCATCTTAAATGAAAAGAAACTTAAAAACAAGAGAAGGTGTAGTTGTGTGCAAAGGGACTTGTGGTCTATATTTTAATAGTGGAGTCACTGAGGGTGGATATGAGCTATTACCTCCGATTTCGTTGAACATCCATCGATTCGTATGAAAATTGGTGAGTGGTTAAAGGATATCTCAAGGAACAAAGGTGACATGATGCCAACTTGCTCTTTTACCCTTGAGGTGGATGCCACCCCTTCAAGGAGGTGAAAATTATTTTATTAAAAATAACCCCATAATTCGATATAGGGACAAATTTCAAGCAAAATTTGTTATATAAATTTATTAAAATAAATCAAAACTTTTTGAGTTATTAAAGATCAAAGATTTTAAGTTTTCTTGAGAAAAATGCGTGTTTTTAACCAATTTTTCATCAGTAACTCAAAAAGTGTAAGTTTTTACAAAAAAGTTATTATTATCAAAATTAAATCTAATAAGAAATGAAATAAACCCCTTACTACAAAAACCTTTTAATGTTAACTTAAAGTGAGTTATAGGTAATTGAATGTATATTTTATTCGGCGAGTAAAAAACTCCTAAGTATTCTAGCTGAAATAACGGGGAATTGATGCATTTTATAACATAAACTTATTAAACATTTGTCAAAGTACTTAAAACTATCTATTAAATGAGCCCCCGAACATGTTGATAGCGTTAAAATTTATGCTCCAAAATTTTTTCAAAATGTATCTTTTAAAAATTTTTCCAAAAAATGTTATTTTTTTTTTAATAATTCCGTTCGTGTTTACTATATCAGGTTCTTCTAAAAACTGTTTGAAAGCTAATTCCAAGTGCTATTTAAACACGTTGAACCTAGTCTTTTAAACCCCTTACTTTTTTAAAACTAAAAGGTTAAATGACCCGGGTTGCATGGTTCCCACAGCAAAATTTAATATTTAAACGTTTCTATCTCGGTTATTTTTTACCCTATAAAAATAATAAAACAGGTAAAATATTTGGCACAGAAAAAATTAAATTTGGTTTTATATAATTTTTTACATATATTGAGTATTTTTGTACTTATTATCAAAAGAATATGAGAATTACAATAATTTTAAAAATTATGATTTTTTAAAATTATACCCTTTTTTCAAAAATATGCATTTTAAACCGGTCAAAATTATCGAAAACATCACTTATGCTAATATAAAGAAGTTCTTCTAAGGATTACTATAAATTTTAATTTTTGTGGAAATGGCGTATGTTTTATTTTTCACTTTTTCCTAAAAAATTCGAAATGGTTCTTTTATTTTCATTATAACTTGCTTAATTTTGACGCTATTACCTTGTTATGAAGCTCATTTGATAGGTATTCTTAAGTACTTTGGCAAATGTTTAGCAGGAATATTTTATACATTGCATCGTTTTCCTGTTATTTAAGCTTGAATATTTAGATTTGAGTACTCGTCGAAAAAAATACACATTCAATTGCCAATAACTTACTCTGAACTAACATTAGTTTAGTTAGTTATGTAAGGAGTGTATTCAATTTTTTATTATCTTAAATTTTAGTAATAATAACTTTTTTGAAAAAGCTTATAGTTTTTGATTTATACGTGAAAACCCGATTTAAAATATGCATTTTTTACGAAAAAATAAAATCTTTGGTCTTTAATAACTCAAAAAGTGTTGATTTGTTTTAATAACTTTATATTACAAATTTTGCTTATAATTTGTCCCTCTGTCGACTTATGGTATTATTTTTAATAATATAATTTTCACCCCCGAGAAGGGGTGGCATCCACCTCCAGGGTAAAACCGCAAGTTGGCATCATGTCACCTTTGTTCCTTGAGGTATCCTCTAATTACTCACCAATTTTCAGGAAAATCGATGGAGTATCAACGAAATCGGAGGTGAAAACCCTCAGTGACTGCACTATAATTTGAACTGAAAAATCGGAAAATTTATTATTCTTTTAAATATTAAAAATTCCTGTACAGTTCTCAAAGCAATTGTGAACGCAATTACTTTTAAATATGAATTTTCAAACTGGAAGAAATGAAAACGCGACATTGTCAAGTTAACAGTAATATATATTTTTTTGCAGAATGTTTTTATACTTGTTTTCAGAAAAATTTTCAATTATTGAAAAAATTTTTTGTTAAAAGAACGGAAAGTAAGATAAGAACTCACTCTGTTGTGACTGTAGTAATATATAAAATAAAAAATAATGTGTGTGCACTTTGTACGCACGTAAGAAGTTATACTTATATTATTATGATTTCAACGAAATTAATATACTTGACAGGTTATTTGTATTCCATTTAAATATTAAACTAACTTTCTTTACCTACCACTTTTAAAAAAATTTTATTAAAACGATACCAAAAATATAAAAAAAATATGAATCGTCGGGGATTTCTTTCCGGGAAACTCTCTACCACTGAGCTATATCCCTTCTGCTTTGACAGGTTACAAGATTTCTCATATACTGACCAAGTGAAGTATACAAAATACTTTAAATATACTTACTATTATTATAAAATATCTTATTCCCGAGGAAGACAAACCCAAAGACACAAAAATTATAATATAATATAAAAGGATATATTAGTGTTAAGCAAATGTAATATTTAATATTACATTTACTTAACACTAATATATCATTTTATACTTTTATATGATATAATATGACTTATTTGCGCTGACAGCGCTGATACATACATCTTGAAAGATTAGCAACGAAATACATACTGTCTGTGTGCGCATGCGCCCGGCATATAATAAAATTTCACTCTCGATCGTAAAGAAGTATAACTTCAAAAATATAATTCATCAAATTGTAAACATTCTTTTTATTTACGTCTTTACATTTAAAACTTTCTTTCGTAAATGTAAGAGAGTTTTTCTATAACTACGTGACCTACCGGTCTTTTTGGGTAGAACTATTTTAGGATAAAATACGGTTCAATGCTCCAATATAAATATAAATTTTCCAAATAAAAGCAAATATAGAGCACAGTTATTTATTAAATCTTGCCCTTCAGATGATCTTTAGGGCAGTTCGTCAAAAAAAAAGGAAGCTATCAAGCTGATCCCGAAATATCGTAGACATTTATTTAAAAATTTTACAAATAATTTATAACAGACAAAGGACAAACAGATTAAAATAAAATTATTCGAACTAGAGTATTGGCAATGTCAGGAGATAGAATACCAATGATTTTCATGTGAGTGATAGACAATTACGTACATTGCCTTATCGCCTACAAATTTTGAAACCAATGTATCATTACAAGACATTGACTGCAATTTGTTCCAATGGCCTATAAACGTACCATGGCTTATAAACTCAGCAAATAGTGTACCGCCACAGAACTGACCCTGAAAACATACTGATTGTATATTTATCCTGGTGTAAACAAAAATAATCTGTTCAAACTTAAATATATATAAGAATATCAGAGAAGATGGCTGAGAGTGAATAATAATTATAAAACGATAACATTAAGGAAAGCTGGCAAAAACTCAAAGATAACATAAGTATCTAACGCAGCGACAGAATCACTTGGAGAAAAGAAAGTAACGAATACTAGCATATCAAACAAGAGAACCCCATGATTTAGAGAGGAAGTGAAGATAACATGTGCAGAAAAGAATAAAGCCTTTTTACAATACGGAACAAAACAAACACAACTGGCATACAACCACTATAAACGAATCAGAAACAGAACGAATACTTGAGTCAGACAAATAAAAAGCAAATACTGAGATCTTCTCAAAACACATAGAACACGACTTCTATGAAACACAAAAAGGAAATATGGAGAATGATCACAGGACAAAGAAAAAGAAATGAACGCACTAATAAAAATAAAACACATTCAGAAGGACACATTATCAGGCTACTTTCGATCTGTTTTTGCTAAAGGTGACGATAATGAACCATCAACACCTTAAGTTACGACCAATGAAGAAATAAACATTAAGGAGGGAGGGGTGAAGGAAGCATTCAGGAAACTAAAAAATAGAAAATCACCACAACAGGACAAAATATCGAACAAACTCCTAAAGTACGGAGGACAAGATCTGACCAAAAAATATTAGAACTAATTCAAATAATAATAGAACAAAACAGAATACCACAAGAATGGAGATAAAAGTATCCTAATTACTAATCCCTAAAAATGGGACTTGAAAAACTACAGAGGAAATAACTTATTAAACACAACACTAAAATTAACAACCAAAGTGTTAGCAAACAAACTGAACGAAATTAAAATATTAGCAGAAGAACAACAAGGTTTAAGTCGGGAAGATTATGCACCCCACCGACGCTATATTTATAATCAGGCAAGTTCAATAGAAATCATTAGAATACAAAAAACTGGCATATTTCTGTTTCGTGGACCTCAAGAAATCATTTGATAGGCTCATATTACAGGACGTATTCCATTTGATGTACTCAGGAGGGGTACCTCTAGGAACAATTATTATAATAACGATTGAAACTATCTACAAGAACAACACGGTTAAACTAAAATTAGAAGACGAACTAATTGACCCAATTGAAGGGCAAAGGAATAATAGAGGGGGATTCCCTGAGTCCTTTATTTTTCAACATGATCATGGAAATAAAAAAAAGTAAGAACTAAAAGGATACCAGATGGGTGAAACACATTTCATTCTCTGACAATTTTCGCGAATTAAATTTTGACAGTTAAATCACGATACGCCAGTCGAGTGATTTTGTAAAAATTTCAGAATAATCTGGGCTAATTAACAAAATACAAGGAAAAGTTATTTAACAGCAATTTTATTGCTGGAATCGAATCTTATGGTTCTATATAATAATATAGGTTTGCAAAGTCCGCAGATAGTGTCCTACTTTTTTTATTAACAAAATGGCGTCTCCAAATCCTGTTTTTTTAAATTATTGCTCTATAACTATAAAGATTTTAACTTTACACCAAAAACACCCAAATAAAAATTCACCGTAATTAAAATGTTTTTCCCGATTTACTTCGAATAACATTTCCTCAGAAAATGCGGGTTTTTCCAAAAAAATCTTGAATTTTCAACTAAAATTTTAGGTAAGCAAATATTTATCAATAATTAAATAATTTAGTGACATAAAAGCCCTTTGGGTATAGATTATATTTCCAGAAGTCGATGGAAAAAATGAACAGTTTAGTAACAATTAAATGGTTAATTAACAATTTACGGTCGCTATAATACCCACAATAATTATGATAAATAAGAATAACTATGATTTTGCCTTTAACATGAATTTTTGCTAGTTCCATTACGGTAGTACATCTTTCAAGCTTAGAATTTCTCACCCGTCGGAACTCCGAAAATTGGGTCTAAATAGAGCTTCTGGACCTCAGCGTGTTCAATGGGATATTTTTCGATACCAGTTATTTGATTTCTTTACCTGAGTGGCATCCAAGTCTTGATTTTTCGCCTAGATTCATTATCTTCTTCTTCTTAGGCACTACAGCCCAAATCGAGCCTTGGCCTCCATTATTTTTTGCCACCACCCTTGCTTGTCTGTGGCTACTCTTCTCCATACAAGGACTCCTAAAAGGCTTGTGCGTCGCTGTTTACTGTGTCTTCCCAGCGCTTTCTTGCCTTTCCAACCGGTCTCTTTCCCTGCATTCTAGCATTCAGTGCTCTTTTTGGTAGCCTATCCTCTCCGATTCTTATCACATGTCCGGCCCATTGCAATCTTTGTATTCTAATGAAGTCTGACAGGAGTGCTTCCTTATAAAGTTAATAAAGTTCGTTGTTGTATCGAGTTCTGAAGATTTCGTTTTCCCTCACAGGTCCTAGTATTCTCCTCAGTATGTACTTTCCTTTCGAATGTGTCGAGTTTGTTTTTGGATGTTTCTTTCAGAACCCAGACTTCACTGCCATAGCATGTTATTGGTAGAATTAAAGTTTTATAGATTTTCATCTTTGTATTTTGGTGGACACTTTTAGACCGAAATATATGGGAGAGGGCAAAATAAGCTCTGTTTGCCTGCGTTATTCTCTTCCGTATTTCTCCATCTTCTGATCCGTCGGCATATATTTCTACTCCCAGGTATGTAAACTTTTCAACCGTTTCAATGTCATCTTCATGTATAATGTTTTGTGGGACTATATTTCTTCTCATATGTGTCATTATTTTTGATTTTTCTGTGTTAATTTTCTGACCTAGCATTTTTGTTTGTGCTTTTAACTCTGCGCATGTTTGCGCATGTTTCATGTGCTCCTGTTGATGTTGTACTCATAATATTAATATCATCGGCATAAGCGGTCAGTTGAACCGTTCGGTTGGTCAGTAGGTTTCCTCATCCAGTTTGCATTTGCCTAACCGCATACTCCAGTGCCAGGTTAAACAATGTTGGGACCAGCCCATCTCTCTGCTTTAGTCCCTGCGAAATTTTGAAAAAGTCTGTCCGGTGGTTTTGTATTCGTACAGTGCCTGAGTTTCATCCATTGTGGCTAATAATGACTCTTATTAGCTTGTATGGTATTGCCAATTTAGCCAATATATAGTATAGCTTGTTCCTTTTAACTGAGTCGTATGCCTGTTTGAATTCTACAAACACGTTGTGAACATCAATATCGTTTTCCCATGATTTTCTCAAGATTTGTTTGACTGTAAATATTTAATCCAGTGTCGATCTTCCCCGTCGGAAGCCCGTTTGATACTCTCCAATAATATTTTCTGCTAGTAGTTGGAGCCGCTGGTTTAAAATATACGTGAGGACTTTACATGCTGTACATAGTAGAGAGATTCCACGGTAGTTTTTTCACTCGAGTTTGTCCCCTTTTTTATAGATCGGGCATACTATATTTTTTTCCAGTCGTCGGTTATTTTCTCCTCTTGCTATATGTCTTTGATAAGCGCGTGGATGTGACTTGCTAGGTGGTCGCTACCTATCTTATACAGTTCTGCTGGTATTTAGTCAACTCCCGAAGCTTTATTGTTTTTCTGGGCCTTAATAGCTTCGAGAACTTCCTCTACAGTTGGAGCTTCTACTCCATTATCTACTTCATTCTGTTCTAGGTAGTTCATAACAATTTCATCTTCCATGTCTACATACTTTTAAGTAGGGTCTGAAAATAATTCTTCCAGGTTTCTGTGACTTTCTGTTGGTCACTGATTATTTGCCCACTTTCATTTTTACATAGATTTCTTTGAGGTTTATATCCACTTCTTATCTTTTTTAGGTATTCGTATGCCCCTCTCATTTCGTTGTTTTTGAAATTTTCTTCCATTTTTTCTATTTGTCTATTTTCATAGGCTCTTTTTTTTTCTACATATCTTGTCTTCTTTCCGTCTTGCGACTTCAAATAATGTTTGTCTTTCCCGTGTTCTTCTTGTTATGTACATTTTGGGTGCTTCATTTCGTTCCTCTATTGCTTGTCTGCACTCGTCATCAAACTATGCTCCTCTTCTATCATTTTTCTTATTTCCCAGGGTGAACGCTGCTGCTGTCAGTAGTGCTGTTTTGATATTACTCCATTTGCCCTCTATGGAGTGCAGTTCAAGCGTCCTTAACTCATTCACGATTTCTTTTCCCTGTTAACTCTGCATCTAAATTTGGTTTGTAGTAAAATATGGTCTGATACACAGCATGCTCCTCGTCGTGTTCTCACATCGGAGATACTACTGGCTGCCCTTTTTTCTATCAGCACATGGTCAATATGATTGGGTGTGATTCCATCTGGTGAAATCCATGTCATTTTATGTATATCTTTATGTGGGAAGCATGTGGAACTTATAACTTGGATTCATTATAATATATCCAAAATTGATTACGCCTCCATGACGTTTCTCAAATTGACAACAGTAGAATTACCTACCAGCGTTGATTACCAGATACCTTCGTGACGGATCTGTCATAATTTTTTCGCTGAGAAATCACGGGCAGGAAGGAGTTTTGTCAGTAGCTCAAACGTAGCTTTTTGTCAAACGTGGTGTTGCTGTTATGACATTTTATTAGTTAAAAATAGTCTAGTGAAATAGTCTTTAGTAAACGTCCAAGGTCTCTCTAACTGGAAAAAAACATGTTTTATTGATTCTTTTCAAAAAAATAAACTTTTTTTGCTTTTTTATACCTACCTATTATTCTTTTATATACAGCTACGGTCAGTAAAGATGGATAAGAGCTGAAGGCCCGGAAGTTTGTTCTTATATAGAAGAAAAATTAATAGAATTATATTACAAATATTTTCTTGAGAACATAATGTTGCCATCAGTGATCCAAAGATCCTACAATAACAACTTAATCTTCCAACATGACAATTTTCCAGTGCATACCTACAAGTAGAATTGTTTGAGAATCGTTCGAAGAAACTCATGTTAACGTTGTTCGTTGTGCTTTTCTGATTCCAGATATTAACTCCATCAAAAATCCATTTTGTTCAAAAATCCTCTTCTTCATCTTCTTCTTCCTTCTTGTATGTAGGCTTTAAAGCCTGTTTCTTCTTTAATATTAGCCTCCTAAATTATTTAAGTCCTCGCACCATCTTTTTCTTGGTCTGCCAATACTTCTTCGTCCATTTGGTGACTTATCTCGTGCTACTGGAACTATTCTATCCTCTGCCATTCTACTAATGTGCTCGTTCCACTCCTGTTTCCGTTTTGTCACCCATCCATTTATGTCTTCTACATTGCATGATCTTCTTATGTTTCCGCTTCTCTCCCTATCCAACAGACTTTTCCCTGATATTCGTCGGAGTATTTTCATTTCTATTGTTTCTAGTAGTCGTCTCGTTTTAAATGTGTCAGGTCTTGTCTCCGCCGTGTATGTCAATATAGGTCTAATTGCTGCTTTATAGATTCTTGCTTTACTGTCTTGTCTTAGGTGTTTGGTCTTCCAGATTGTGTCATTAAGGGATCCCGCCGCTTTACTTGCTTTTAAGCTTTGTTGTCGTACTTCCTCTTCAACATCTCCTTAACTGATTATATCTATTCCCAGATATCTAAACCTTGCTTCCTGCTTTATTATTTTCCCATCAATTTCGATTTTACATCGTAGTGAGAATTTAGATGTTGTCATACATTTGTTTTTTTCTGCTGATATTATCACATTGTATTTCTTGGCTGTTGTATTGAAGATGTGTGTTAATCTTTGGATATCGTCTTCTGTCTCGGCGATTATTCCGGCGTCGTCTGCATAACATAATGTATGGATTTCTTTGTTCCCCATTCTGTAACCATGACCTTTTAATTCTACTATTTCGTCCATTATTATATTAAAGAGCAGTGGGCTTAATGAGTCACCTTGTGTGACTTTGCTTTGTATAACTGGTATAAACTGCGTTAGTTTTCCATTTATCTTTGCCTGTATTTGATTATGAAAATTGATGTTTTCGATGGTTTGTATAATATTGATTGGTACGTTCCTTCTATACAGTAAATGTAAGGGATCTTTGACTTGGATGCGATCGAAAGCTTTTGTCAGGTCTATAAAACATAGGTATGCTGGTTTATTGTACTCAATGGCCTTTTCTGTGATTTGTCTCAGTACAAATACGGCGTCTACGCAGGATCTTCCGGATCTGAATCCTTGTTGTTCATCTGATAAAGTTGTTAGTTTATTGATTTTGTTGGTTAGGACTTTTGTGGTTAGGACTTTTGTGGTTAGCTTAAGTGCGGTGTTCAGTAGATTTATACTTCTATAATTGTTGGGGTCTTCTTTGTCTCCTTTCTTGAACATTGGTATCATTATGCTGTTTCTCCATGTGTCTGGTATCTTGCAGTGCAATATTAGTTTTGTATAAGTTTTGTCATCTCTAGGGTTATACTTTCTCCTCCGTATTTTAGAAGCTCGCTGGTTATTCCATCTGGTTCTGGTGACTTTCTATTTTTGAGTGAATTTATGGCCATCTCTACTTCCTGAAAACTGATTTCTATTTCGTGTCTTAATTCAGGTAGGTTATTGTTTTGATTAATATTTTTCTTTCCTTTAAAGAGTTCCGTCAAGTGTCTTTCCCATTCTTTTGCTGGTGTGTTACTGTATTCCTTCAATTCTGCCATTTCTTTCCGTTGGTTTTTTATGAATTTCCATATTTCTTTTTGTGTTCCGTAGACGTCGCTTTCTATCCTTTTTGTAAAATGTTCCCAGTGTTCATTTTTTGTTGTTCTTACCAATTGCTTTGTTTCATTTCGTATTATTCTATAGGTGTCTCTGGATTCTGAAGTGATTGATGTTTTATACTTCATGTAGGCCTCTCGCTTCTCTTTACGTTTCTCTTTTATTTATTTTCTAAACCATGATGTATTGTTGTTGTTTCTTTTGTTCAGTATGACTTTGCGTTTTCCTAGAGCTTCTATTGCTGCCTCTTTAAAATTGTTTTTAATTTTCTCCCATTTCGCGTTTATATCTTCGATGTCGTCTGTTACTTTCAGCTTTATCTTCTGTGCTAGCCTACTTTGGTACATTTCTCTTGTATAATAGTTCCACAGTGATTCTACATTAAATTTTTCCTAGGTTATTTCCTGTATAAAATGTTTTGGTGTTATTTTCATTTTTATTGTGGTGTTATTTTCATTATTTGGTGTTATTCTCAAAAAACTCTCTTTTCATAATTTCTATTTTGTTATAATTTGTCTTCTTCTTCTCCTTTTACTTCTTGGAGATCTTTCGATCTGTTTAATTCTGAAGCTCTCTCTGGTTAATTTCCTGGGAGGTAGATTGCCAATTATCCCTTAATCTTTTAACTGGTCTTCCGGGGGTCTTGAACCGGGCGGGGTGTTTTCTAAGGCAATTTTTGGGAGTCTATTCTCATCCATTCGTCTTTTATGGTTGTACAATATCCTCTTGCGCTGCCTTCCCCATTTTACAATATCTTGAATTTTGCATTGCTCTCTAATGTTTGTTCTTACATTTTGTAAAATATATTTATTTTATTTTGATTTTTAAATTTTAATTAACCTGTTCTGGGTCAGCCACTGGTAATTAACTTTCTTCTTCTTTGGGTGCCGTCTCCTTAGCGAAGGTTGGCGATGACTTCTGCAAAGTTGTCTCTATTTTGGGCCTTTCTTATTACGGACTGAAACGTTTCGCCGTCGCCGTTTCGCCGTCGCCATTTTGCCGTCGCCATTTCGCCGTCGCCGTCGCCGTTTCGCCGTCGAGCCACTTCGCCGTCGGCCGTTTCGCCGTCGAGCCAGTTCGCCGTCGGCGGTTTCGACGTCGCCATCCCGGCATTGGTTAACTTTACAAGAACGTGATAACATACTAACTTTTTTTATACTAAATGTCAGTGTAAATAAAATGCTAATGTTGCTAGTAAAACAGTCAAAACAATGTAAAACAATGTGCAGTCAGTAGTCATGTCTGGTGGCGGCCGGTCGTGTGCCGTATGCTCGGATAATTTTATAGTTAATACCAAGCTTGTTAAATGTGATTTCTGTTGTGAATGTTATCACACGAACTGTGCCAAAGTCAAGGATCAGTTTCTTAAGTTAAAACAGGATGCTGATAATTTTATGTGGTTCTGCAATAATTGTTTGCCCAAAGTTCGGGTTTTTACTAGTGGCAGAGGTGATTTATCTAATAGCAAACATGAAGAGTTGATCGAAAAAACTAGTAAGTTAATTAATTTATTAGAATCTTCGGATTCATTACCATCCAATAAACCTAGTTATGCTTCATCGTCTGATGTAGTTAAAAAGAATAAAACTGAACCATTGATAATTAAACCTAAAAACCTTAATCAAAACAGTTCTGTTACAAAAAGTGTTCTTTCGCAAAAAGTGGATCCTAATAACATTAATGTCGCATTAACTGAAGTAAAACAAGGCACCCAAGGCAAATTGATGATTCACTGTCAAGATAAACAATCCTTGGTAAATCTAAAGAATACGGTGGAACAACAACTTGGTGATGATTATGACATTAAAATTGGAAAATTAGCTAATCCTAAAATTAAAATAATTAATGTATTCTCCGACGATCTAGTTGACTAACATTTTTATTAATAAATTTAGATCTCAGAATTTACCTAAAGATTTTATTAGTTCTGAAGCTAAAATAATTCATAAATTTAAATCTACAAAAAGTACCAATGATTGTATGAATGTAATTGTTGAATTGTCCTCTACTGAATTTCACTACTTAATTTCGAACAAAGATCGAGTTCATATTGGTTGGAACAGCTACAAATTTTTCGAATTTGTAAGTGTTATGAGATGTTTCCGGTGCTGGAAATTTGGACATTTTCTGGATAAATGTCAAGCTAAACAGGATACATGTCCTTTATGTGCAGGTAAACATAAAAAAAATCAGTGCAACAGTACTAATTATTCTTGTTCTAACTGTAATTATGCGAAGGATGTAATGAAAATAGATGGTGTTGATCCAGGTCATCATGTATTTGATACAAACTGTCCTAGCCTTCTCCGACAAATTAATAAGAGCAAAGAAAAAATAAATTATCAAAAATAGCAATCAAAAAGTAGTGTAAGTGGTCGGAATGGTGGTAGAACTATACTAAATGTGTATTTTCAAAATGTGGGTGGTTTAAGAACAAAGCTTAAGGATTTAAGCCAGGCTGTGTCATGCTCCGATTACACTGTGATTATTTTAGTCGAAACTTGGTTAAATTTTGAATTCCATGATGCTGAATTGGGGTTAGATGACTTCAATATTTTTAGAAGTGATAGAAATGACAATACTAGTGTTAAACAACGTGATGGGGGAGTATTACTAGCAATTGCTAAACATTTGGAAGTGTGTGAAGTGTTTGTTCCTCAAAATAGTGTTGAGCAAAAGTTTGTTTCACTTAAGTGCCAGGGCCAAATTGTCGTATTTGGTGGTGTTTATTTACCTCCTGCATCTGGCAGGAATGTATATATGGATCACTGTGACAGAATTGAATATATATATAATAAAATTCCGGGTTGTAAATTAATAATTTGTGGGGATTATAATTTTCCTGATGTAATTTGGGGTAACAGTCTTTATGGTACCACGGTACAGGCTAATCAAAACTCCCCAGCTAACGACTTATGTAATACCATTAATCTTTGTGACTTATACCAGGTTAATACGATATCTAACCGGCGAAATGTTTTTCTTGATTTAATTTTTTCTAGCATTCCTGATATATTTGTTTCTGTACCTCTGGATCCGTTGTTTGAGGAGGGATTTCATCATAAACCTGTCAATTTTGACGTAATTGTTGATTTAAATGAATCTGTTCTTAATTATGAAGAATACTTTTTTGACTTTAAAAATGGGGATTATGTTGCTTTAAATTATTATTTAGCAGAAGTTGACTGGAATTTATTATTTCTTAACAGAAGCATTAATGACACGGTTAAAGATTTTTATGATATTTTATTTTATTTAATCGAGTTGTTTATACCACAAAAAAAATTTAAAACATCCACTTATCCCAAATGGTTTACATCAGAGTTAAAACATTTAATATATGAGAAGAAAAAAGCACATAAAAAATTTAAGCTGACTGGCGATGATGAGAGCTATCTTCTTTTTTCCGGTCTCAGGGAACAGTGTAAAGAGCTTAGCAAGTATCTACAAAGGCGTTATGTAATAGAAATTGAAGCTAACATTTTTCAAAATTCTTGTTCTTTCTGGAAATACATCAATAATAAACGCAAGTCTCATGTTCTACCATCGAGTATGTGCTATGGTAATGAAACTAGTGAAAATGGTTTAGATATTGTTAATTTATTTGCTGGGTTCTTTTCGACTGTCTATAACAAAGAAAAAATAAATCAGGTTCCTGATTTTAAGAACGAAAATAATGTTGATGTTAATACTTATTTAATTAGTGTTAAGGATATTATTGATAAGATACAGAATAATCCGTGGAAACAGACAGCGGGTCAGGATGGCATACCAATGTATTTTATTGAAAAATGTTTATTCACTCTTGCAAAACCTATTCAGTTATTATTCAATATGTCATTAACTTCTTCTACATTTCCTGATTTTTGGAAAGTAAGTTTTTTAAAGCCCATTTTTAAATCTGGTAAAAATAATAATGTTGAAAATTACAGGGCGGTTTGTTTGCAGTCTGAACTACCAAAGTTGCTTGATTTTTTTGTTAATCAGATGTTAACCTACGACTGTAAAAATTTGATTGTCGGTCAACAACATGGTTTCAGTCAGAAAAAGTCTACTTGTACAAATCTTATTTTGTATTCAAACTTCATCGTTGATTCTTTGGAATCGGGTAACCAAGTTGACTCCATATATGCTGATTTTGCCAAAGCATTTGACAGGGTGAATCATGAAATATTAATTGCTAAACTTCGTGGATATGGAATTGGAGATGATTTATTGGGTTGGATCAGGAGTTATTTAACAGATCGTTCACAAATAGTGAAATATGGTGATTTTGTTTCTGAAGCCATTAGTGTTACATCGGGTGTTCCTCAAGGTTCTCACTTAGGCCCACTTCTATTTAATCTTTTTGTGAATGATATATCATCAGTAATTAATAATAGTGAATTTCTGTTGTTTGCTGATGACATAAAAATCTTTAAAGCGATTAAAAATACCTCGGATATGAATGCTCTTCAGTCTGACATAAATAATTTTTCTCGTTGGTGTGACATCAATGCCTTGTATTTGAATCTTAAAAAGTGCTATAAAATTACATTTTCTAGAAATACTAAACATCAGTTAGAAAGAACATACATACTTAAGGGCGTATCAGTTACGGAAGTTAATCAAATTAGAGACCTCGGAATTACATTTGATCAGCGGCTAATGTTTGATAGGCATATTAATGATATTACGTCGCGGGCTTATAGGATGCTCGGCTTTGTTCAGAGGAACTCGCAGGAATTTTCAATATTTACTTTTAAAATTTTGTATTGTTCTCTAGTTCGGTACATTTTGGAATATTGTAATATTATTTGGTATCCTCATTATAATATGTACATTGATCAGTTAGAACGAGTTCAGAATAAATTCCTAAGAATTTGCAGGTATAAAATGGGTTTTAATAGAACTAACTATGATTATAATTATATTCTTTGTCAACTTAATATGAAAACTTTGGAAAATAGAGAATCTGAGTGTGAATTGCGTTTTTTGCATAAAATTCTTAATGGTTTTGTTGATTGTCCGGAACTGCTAGAATTAATTGTTTTTAATGTAAATTCTAGAAGAACACGTTCTTCTGACCTATTTAGAATAAAGTTTCATCACACTAATTATGGTAAAAATGAGACAATTACAAGGATGATGAAAACGGCCAATCATTTGCAAAATAGTGTTGATTTGTTTAATCCATCTGTATCCTCATTCAATAATACTTTAAAGAAATTGAGACATTGATGTTAATAATAGATACCTACTTTTGAAATATGTAATGTATGACTACAGTTTACTTGTTAATTATATGTATATATTGTAATTTTTTGTAAGGAAAAAGGGTTCGTCCCGTTAAATAAATAAATAAAATAAATAAAAAAAAAATAAAACCACGTAAAACCAAGTTATATTTTCGTATTCAACTATACATTGTTTTCGTCTGAAAAATAAAATATTTACAGTATTAAAAATATTTAAAAAGTTACATTTCATAATTATGGGCAAGTCCTCTAAGATATTCTAAAATATCTCCATCGGCATTGAAGTTTCGGACTAATCTTAATATTGAGAAAAGGGATTTCAATTTCAATTATTGTTTTTACTGTATCAAAAATAAAAAACTTCATTATGCAAAAGTGATAGTATATAATCGTTCGGAAACCATTCAAAACTTATATACAAGTAATGATCATCCCGAAATTATAAGTACGAATGCTAACAACGAAATGGCGACGGCGAAATGGCTCGACGGCGAAACGGCGACGGCGAAATGGCTCAACGGCGAAACGGCGACGGCGAAATGGCGACGGCGAAACGGCGACGGCGAAATGTCCTAGACCCTCTTATTAGACTTTGAAAGTCTAATCCTGTCCATCCTTTGATGTTGCGCAACCAGGTCATTTGTCGTCTACCCGGGCCGCGTCTTCCTTCTATTTTCCCTTCTATAATAAGTTGAAGGAAGTTATACCTGTTTTGTCTAAATATGTGTCCAAGATAAGATGTTTTACGTTTCTTGACAATTTTTATGAGTTCAGGTTCTCTATTCATACGCCTTAAGACTTCTTCATTTCTAACGCGGTAGATCCTTTTAATTTTCAGCATATTATGACGAAATACCCATATCTCAAAGCTCTCTAAACGTCGTAACGAGCTGACTGTTAACGTCCAAGCTTCCACGCCGTGTAATAATACACTAATATACAAGACGCTTTATCATGCGGTATCGTAGGGAATTAACTTTAATTAACTTTAATTAGGTAAACATTTAAATAATAGACTACTAGGTATGTAAGGGTGTTAACTACTCGATGGCCGCAGCTGTTCATGCCATTTTTTATTTATATTATTATCGTTTTGGTACCTCTAGACGATAAAAACTGTCGATCAAGTTTAATTATTGTTTTTTTTTATAATATATTGCTCTCGTGTTAAAGTTAAAAAGCTTCTTAAACAGCTGATTAAATTTCTTTGAACTTTCTCCTTTCTCCTTTGAAATGATTTCATTTCTTGTTAATTCCAAAGAAATTTTCAGTTCAATAATTAACTTGTGAAGAATTTTCAGTAGGGTGGAGCGAAGTTGACCGATATTTTTCATTTTTCTTTTTTTGAAATGGGCTAGTACCCAAAAGTTGTCTATTAGGTAGTATATTATAGGGAAAAAAAATCAACCCCCTGTGTTGTAATTTGGAGGTTCCCCCGGGACTTGAAATTTGCCTATAACGTTGTATACATTAATAGCAGTTCTTCACTGGTATTTTATATTTTAGGATTAAAATGCAACCCAGAACTCACCACGAGGAGGTGGCTGCTAAACGAGTTCCACCACCACCCCCCTCCGCCACCGCCCTCCACCTTCAAAAATTCTTTTCACCCCCTAACTCATAATGTAAATATGGTATTATGTAGTGTCTAGTGAGTACTAACGTTTTGTATTAAAATGCGGCATCTGTTGTCGTGAGTCTAATCTTGATTTGATAAATCCATCCCTGTTGTCCTCCCCACTGACCGCCATAGAAGCTTCGGTAACCAGTCTGACACATCGTTCAACTGCTTGGGTATTACATGGATATTTAACAATTTCCATTTGATCTGGCACTTCTATCATAGCTAAAATGTCTTTGTTAGAAATATTAGCTAGTAATGGAGGTTCCGTCAGCCTGCAAGACTGCCAATCGATGAGTTCCATAAAGTCTGTGGCATTAAAATTAATTTTTGGAATAGTAAAAAATCTTATATATTGATTATTCTGATTTTGCTGACGAATTTTCAAGAGACGACGATAACCTAGCTCCCTTATGGACTTGGTTTCATCTGTTACCATCGCAAGTAACAGATTTTCTGGATGAGCATAGAAACCATTTCTCTGAATGACGGGATCAATAATTTCCAAAAGTTTCTTGTCAAAATTTCTGGACCATCTAATCATATTCAACAGATGACGAGGACCGTCCTTACATAACGGCTTTAGGTTAATATGGAACCATAAAGGTGCGTACACCTTTAGTACGTATTCGCTTAGAATTTGAAGATTACTTGAGACTTCATTTGTGGATATATAAAGTCTAAGTATCCTATTTGCAGCTGTTAGCCAACATGAATGGGATAATTTGCCCGGGTTTCGATTGGCTAGGCTCTCAGTGCAAATGCCAGAAGTAACAGTTTGACATATATCCCACAAATATTTTTGATCGGTACTTAGATCATCAGGAACAAGCACTGGAAAGTTTCCACTCTGTATTGGTTTAAATGACACAACTGGCAAATTTTCACAGCTTTCTAAAGCTTTTCCAATGGTACCAGAATATCCGCTAGGTCCTATTGAAGGTCCATCTAACTTTTGAAGTAAGTGCCTTAGGGGTAATTCATTTGCGTGAAAAAGGCAGATCAACCACTGCACGGGGCGTTTAAGATATAGTTCCATCATTCTTATGGCACCATTTTTATTTCCAGTGTTCACAACTGTTCCGTCACATCCGATAACATTTAAATGGGAAAAGTCCACCTTTGTCTCTAAAAACTTTACGATTGCTTGTTTAATATGAGATGCAGTTCCAGACTGCAGCGTCACATGTCCTATATACTTGACGGGGGAGAATCAAATTGATGTTGTAAACCATAAAAATACCGTGTATGTAATATATCTTATTATTGTAAAATTCGAAGCGTTCGGGGAACCTCTGAAATATTTTTAATTTATTTGTGCTTTTAACACGTTATTTTGTATACCGATAGACAACTTTTGCACACTACCGCACTTCAAATTTCGAAAATTGAATTTTTCGCTCCACCCTAATTTTCAGCTCTTTCATATCGTAAATAGGCATGAGTTGATAAAATCGTTATTTTTAGTACAAAATTCATTTTAGATATTGGCAATATTTAAAAATTAAAATTAAATTAAAATTTTAATCAAAGATATAAGTAACCTTTTTATGATTATATATTTTTCGAATGCCTTTTTAGAACAAACTGCACATTTTACGGAAACTTATTACTTATACTTGGTATTTTTAATGCAAAGTATGCTACCGCAAATATTTTATATACTGTCCCGCAGAGCTTTACCCCTATAATTATTCTAACATATTATAGCCCAGTTAATGACCGTTTTGGAATGTAATTTTCAGGGTCAACTCCGAATTCGATGAAAATTTGATTTTAAAATGTATTTACCGTCTACTTCAAAGTTGATTGTACCGTTGCGTTGGTTGCTTTTACTTGGGGAGTGACAGTTACCCCTTCTTGGGGGTGAAAAAAGGCGTATTTAAAGTCCGGAAATAAATAAATTCACTAAACATTTTGTTCCATAAAATTTCTTAACTAAGTCAATACTTTTCGAGTTATTTGTGATTGAAAATGTTTATTTTTCGACACTTTTTCTGAAGGTTCTGAAGGTGTGCTCAGGAAGTCTATAAACCCAGTAAAAGCAAAGCTTTAGCTCATGAAAAATACGTTCTTATTCGTCAAATTCCAAATCGAATATTTCAACGTGAAATAACGAAAAAAATAAGCAATTTTCGGGAAGAACGTTGAAATTTTTTAAAGTGTCTAAAAAAGTTTTTTTTTTGTTTTATATAAAAGTCTCTAGCGTTAAAACTAAGCGAGTTACGCTCAAAATAAAGTTGGGCTTTTTTTTTGGTAAAAAAATTGTGAAAATCTCCCTTTATTTAGCACCCTAAATAAAATTAATCGTTACCGCTTTACCATTTACTCAAGAAATAGGTAAGTATTTTATCTAAAAAAATTATTTTTAGCAAGAATGTAGCTTATAATTGTGTGCTCAGGAAGTCTATAAACCCAGTAAAAGCAAAGTCTTAGCTCATGAAAAATACGTTCTTATTCGTCAAATTCCAAATCGAATATTTAAACGTGAAATAACGAAAAAATTAAGCAATTTTCGGGAAGAACTTTGAAATTTTTTAAAGTGTTTAAAAAAGTGTTTTTTTTTGTTTTATATAAAAGTTTCTAGCATTAAAACTAAGCGAGTTACGCTCAAAATGAAGTTGGGCCCTTTTTTTTTAAATTGTGAAAATCTCCCTTTATTTAGCACCCTAAATAAAATTAATCGTTACCGCTTTACCATTTACTTTATATTATGTGCATTGTTTATACGATCTGTAAGTTTGACAGGTTGAAAGTGCTTATTTTAGAAAAAAATTGGTTTTATTTGAAAAAAATGTTTTTTAAATATTGGATAAATGTCCTTTTTTTCAAAATAGCTTAAAAAATATTTTGTCCAGAAAGCCACTGCGCATCCGCTAGAAAAAATATTCTAATTCGGATTTTTTGCACAGTCTTACTCAAAAAGGACTCCTTTTAACAAATTTGCATGTTGCCAGGACCAAAAGGTGGCCAAAAATGTTTTAAACGTTTTTTTTTTGTTTTTTTCCTAAAATTTATTTTTTTGCATGGAAAAAAGTTTTTTTAGGTTTTTTGGATCATTTCAAACAGAAAACTTTAGTGACTTTTCTCTAAAAATGATAGTTTTTGACAAATAAGCGATTAAAAATTGAAAAATTGCGAAATCGGCCATTTTTAACCCTCCAAAACTATATGAAAAACTGAAAATTTAAATGTTGCCAAGGTAGGCAGATATTCTTTAAACATCGATTGATGAAATCCCGAAGAGCTTTTTGCAATACAGTATTTAAAGCTCCTTTGTTTTTTAATTGCTTATCAAGCGTGCGCGACACTATTTTCCACCGACAGTATGGTGCAAATGAAAGGAATAAATTCGTTTTTTAAGGAATTTTTAAGTTATGATATTGTGGCATATATGGTCTACTAGTGACGTCATCCATCTGGACGTGATGACGAAATCAATGCTTTTTTAAATAAGAATAGGGGTCGTGTGCTAGCTCATTTGAAAGGTTCTTCAATTATCTATTCAGTTATATAAACATTTGCATAATTATTTATACGGGGTGTCCAAAAAAATTTTAATAAATTAAATTATTTGACAAAAAAAGAAGTAGAAGGACACCCTGTATAAATAAGTATGTAAATGTTTGTTTACATTACTGAATAGATAATTGAAGAACCTTTCAAATGGGCTACCACACGACCCCTATTCTGATTTAAAAAAATCATCGATTACGTCATCACGCCCCGACGGATGACGTCACTAGTATACCATATATGCCACAATATCATAACTTAAAAATAAATATCGACCTGTTTCGGGATTTTTCCTTAAAGTCGCCGGTTTACGAAATAACGATATAAATCGAATAAACGAATAATTTTAGGAAAAAACAAAAAAAAACTTTAAAAAATTTTTGACCACCTTTTGGTCCTTGCAACATGCAAATTTGTTAAAAGGAGTCCTTTTTGAGTAAGATTGTGCAAAAAATCCGAATTAGAATATTTTTCCTAGTGGATGCGCAGTGGCTTTCTGGACTAATTGGTGATACGATAACTTTCAAGGAGTAAAAAAATGTAGGTTTTGTTTTTATTAATATGCTACTTTCATTTTGTTAGAAAAAAATGGCAGTTCATTTTTTGCATAAATTCTTGATTGGTGACTCGTTCAGGCCGTTTCAACTATAACCCTTTCAAAAATTAGCCCTTTAAACCGGTGAAACTTAAATATTATCATATAAAAAACACATCAGTAAATAGTATATTGTACAAGTGAGAAGAAAGACATATTTTTCAAGTGCGCCAGAAGTTTATTGGCGCAAATCAAGCGAAGGAGAAATATGTCATTTTCTCATGTGCTGTACACTGTTCTTTTTCTATGGATGCGTTTTTGTCAAGAGTTCAAACTTTAAAATTAAATAATTTAGGTGCTTTTAGGTTTATTATATGCCTAAATTGAAATAAAATACATACAGAGTGCGTCAAAGAAAACAGTAAACCTCGACATTTGGCAGTATTTATTAGAATTTAAAGAAAATGACGAAACAGGTCGATTTTTGATCTAAGGGGGACATATTTTTACGGTAAATACATTTGCCATTTGCCAACCCCCTCCCTTCCACTTCCCTCATCCCTTATTTTTAAATAGGGCATAGGGATTTTGTGCTAGATCATTTAAAAGGTAATTCAATTATCTGTGTAGTATGATAAATATTATCATAATTATTTATAGAGTGTGTCCAAGAAAAAAATATTTTAATTAAATTAATTGACACAAAGGAAGAATGTCTGTAATTTATTTAATTAAAAATACATTCTACTGCTGTCACAAAATAGAAAAAAATGTTTTTTAATAAATAAACATTGCTTTTCCCTTAATTTCAATGTTCAAGCTGCCACCCATCTGCCTCTTGGTAGGTTGATTATTGAATTTAAGCGAAAAACAATATTTATTTGTCAAATAAACACTTTTCTCTGTTTTCTGTCAATAGTAGAATGTATTTTGAGTTAAATGAATTGCATACATTCCTCTTTTTGTTTGAATTAATTTAACTCAAAATAATTTTCCTTGGACACCCTGTATAAATAGGTATGTCAATGTTAATGTTACTGTATAGAGAATTGAATAAGCTTTCAAATGAGAGTGCACACGACTTCTATTCCATATTTAAAAATAAGGGATGGGGGAAATGGAAGGAATGGGGTTGACAAATGACAGATGTATGTACCGTAAAAATGTGTCCTCCTTAGATCAAAAATCGACCTGTTTCTTCATTTCCTTAAAATCTAATAAATACTGCCAAATATCGAGGTGGACTGTTTTATTTGACCCACTCTGTATACACATACAGTCGGAAAAATGAAAGAATACCCATGAACGATCACATCGATCACATATTATTCAGATTATTGATAAATAATATATCTCTCTCGTTTGTTATTTATGAAAAGAAAAACAGCAAACACAAAATAATATGTGATTGATGTGATCGTTCATGGGTATTCTTTCATTTTTTCAATTGTATGTATCTAGGTATTTTATATTCTTATTATTCATATAATTTATTTATTTAAAATTTTAATTAACAGTTATATATAAACAGGTTTTAAAGGTAATTCCTGGTAAGTTTTGCTTCAACACATTTTTTTTAACAACAATATAATTGTGTTTGTATTGTGCATGTTACCATGAAAACGGCGATCATATGTATGGAGAACCCGTGAGAAAAAATATTTCTCACTGCAATGCCCGACTTTTCTCAGTGCGTGATAAATTGTTGGTTTTGAATGTATGTAAGTAGTAAGACACATTGTATAGCACCCATAGAAAAAGTAAATTGTTTGTAAAACGGTAACGATTCATTTCACTTGAGGTGCTAGATAGGGGGAGAATTTCACGATTTCTTTTTACCAAGAAAAATGGGGCCAACTTTATTTTAAGTATAACTCGTTTACTTTTGACGCTACAAACTTGTTACAAACAAAAAAAAATAAATTCAAATCTTGTTTTAAATACTTTAGTTTTTATGGGTTTTTTCCCGAAAAGCGCATTATTTTTTGGTTATTTAACATTGAAATATTCGATTTGGAATTTGACGAATAAGAACGTATTTTTCATGAGCTACAACTTTGCATTTGTTGGGTCTATAGACGAATTCACAATGTTTTCATTTTTTTATGCTATATTCCCTAGAATATTTTTTTATAAAATACTTTTTGAGTTATTTATGAAAACCGCATGAAAACGTGTTTTTTTGTCGAAAAATAGACACCAATCGCAAATAACTCGAAAAGTATTAACTAAGTTAAAAAATTTGATAGAACAAAAGTTGCTTAGAATTAGTCAATTTATCCATTTCCGGACTTATTTTAAGCGCGAGTTTTTTCACCACCAAAAAGGGGTAACTGTCCCTCCTCAAGTAAAATCAACCAACGGTACAAGTTAACTTTGAATTGGACGGTAATTAGAACCTAAAACCAAATTTTCATGCAATTCGGAGTTGACCTCGAGAATTACACGGTATCGCCGTATTTCCCGTCCATTTACTGGGCTAATAATATAATTCTCACTCAAGTACATTTATAGTTCAGAGAAATAAGGAAAAAAAAATAGCCTGTTGGTGACACAACCCCCTCCCGGCCGAAACTAAATTTTTTGAGTAATATGGACATCTATAATAATAACCTATATATTTCCTGCAGCCGATTTTGATGATATACATAGTTATAAACAAATGAAAATCAAAAAACGGTAAATTTTCGCTTTTTTCGTCTATTACTAAGAAAATAGGCATTTTAAACAAATTTGAGAGTAAGAAACTCATAAACGGTATAAAAAACTTCAATATGGCCTTTGCTTAATATGTCTATCCTTATTGGTTGCTTAGAAAATTGCAAAATAACTCATAAATTTTGAGTTTTTATAAATATTTATAACTTATGTAAAAATTAACTTAGAACCTTCTTATTACACGGAATGCTGAGACTTATGGTGCTTAATTCATACCCTAAACTTCGAAGAAATTGGTCAAATAGTTTAAAAGTTATTTAATTTGTTTATCCCAAATTTATTTTTTTTTGCAACACTGTAAGTCAGAAAATGATGAAGCTACAGTAATACTTTGGATACTTTATGGAAGAAGGAAATTTACAGTATTAATTTAATTAAAAAAAATTACAAAAAATGATTATAAATATTGCAAAATTATTTTGCAAAAACATGTGAATTAAATAAATGGGGGGGCTAACTTTGTCCCTAATTGTCCTAGGACCGTTGTTTTTCTTTCTAAATGTGTATAAAAATTCAGTCTTTCTAAATATGAAAAAATAATTTTTCTACAGGTAACGGTTAAAAAGTTATTCTAATTGTTTATAAGTAAGCAAAAAATCGACATGTTTTTTCAAAATAATTTTACACTGTTTAAAATTATTTTTTGTCATTTATTTTTAATAATAGTAATAGTATAAATGTTCTTCTTTCATAAACTGTCCGAAGTATGATTGTAGCCTCATAATTTTCTGACTTGTAGTGTTGCAAAAAAAATGAATTTGGGATAAACAAATTAAATAACTTTTAAACTATTTGACCAATTACTTTGAAATTTAAAATGTAATTTAAGTACAAGAAGTATCAGCATTCCTTTTAATAAGAAGGTTCTAAGTTAATTTTTATATAAGTTATGAATATTTTTAAAAACTCAAAATTTATGATTTATTTTGCAATTTTCTAAGCAACCAATAAGGATGGACATATTCAGCGAACGCCCTATTGAAGTTTTTTATACGATTTATGAGTTTCTTACACTCAAATTTGTTTAAAGTGCTTAACTTTTTGGTAATAGACGAAAAAAGCAAAAATTTAGCGTTTTTTTATCTTCATTTGTTTATAACTATGTATATCATCAAAATCGGCTGCAGGAAACATATAGGTTAATAATATAGATGTCCATACTACTCAAAAAATTTGGTTTCGGCCTGGAGGGGGATGTGTCACGAGAAAAATCTTATTTCTCTGGACTATTACTGCACACATCAAAAATGTCTATGGAACACAACGTTTTCTTCTCATATTATATTCATCCATTTTCATTGGATTTCAAAAAGAGATATACCGTTAGAATGCCTGATTAGTCAGCAATGAATTGTTGCTAATTTTAGTACAATACGATTTCTCTTCTTCTTCAAGTGCCATCTTCGTTCCGAAGGTTGGCGATCATCAGGGCTATACGTATTTTCGAAACTGCTGACCGAAACAATTCGTTGTTGCTACAGCTATACCATTCCCGTAGATTCTTTAGCCAGGAGTTTCGTCTTCTTCCTATGGACCTTTTTCCTGCTTTCTTCCCCTGCATAATTATTCGAAGCAGTTCATATCTTTCGCCTCTTGTAATGTGTCCCAAGTATTGCAGTTTTCGTTTTTTGATCGTAAATATGACTTCCTTTTCTTTATTCATTCTTCTCAAGACCTCGACGTTTGTGACTCTCTCCGTACATGATATTCTCAAGATTCTGCGATGCATCCACAGTTCAAATGCCTCTAATATTTTGGTATCAATCTTTTTCAGCGTCCATGACTCCATTCCGTAGAACAGCATAGAAAGTACGTAACATCTCATCACGCGAAGTTTCATTTCAAGGCTCAAATCTCTTCCACATAACACTCTGAGCATTCCACTCAGAACACTCATTTCGATATAACCATAAATTTAGTTTTCTTTATGTTCAAAGATAGTCCATATTTTTGGCTGCAGTCTGCTATCTTATTCACCAATGTCTGTAGCTCTTCAAGTGTTTCTGCGATCAGAACGGTGTCGTCGGCAAATCTCAGATTATTTAATCTAACACCATTTATTTTAATACCTATGGATTGCTCAGAGAGTGTTTTATTCATTACGTCTTCGGAATAGAGATTAAACAGTATACACCCTTGTCTCACACCTCGCTTTATTTCAATTTCTACGATTTCTCTACTATGAAATAATTTAAAAAAAAGTTAAGAAATAAACAAAGAAATAGCAGAAGAGGCAACGACATGCGGTGTTTCCAAGCGGTCTCCCATCCAAGTGATAACCGCACCCGATACTGCTAGACTTCGGTGATCGGACAACAACCGGTATATTCATTGTGCTACGACCGTTACTGATTGTAAAATGAAACAAAATTGGTTTTTAAGTCTTCTTTACTAACATGAAGAGAAGTATCCATTCTCAAATGTGGTCTCGAGGTGAGAAAGTAGAAAACTCAAAGAGGTACCACAAAAATGTATATTATAAAAATGTCATACAAGGACGCGTTTCGGCTCTTACCGAGCCATCATCAGCTTGAAATACAGGAGCAAAGTCTAAAACTGTCCTACAATATAAAAAGGAAATTTTTAAGCATGTGGTGATCACGCCCACCTCGGCAAAGGAACTTACCAGACCAGGAAGGAGGAAGAATCTAATAGCTTACATTGTATTGGGTTCTTTAGGTTTCATTCTATAAGTAGTGTATTAGACATTAAGGGTATAAAAATTCATTTTAAGATTTAAATGACTTCCTCTTTGAGAGAAACCATCTTGCGAACAGATCAGGTGCAAGGAACTTTTCGGTGAACTGTCAAATTGCTGTCAGTGATGACAGATGACATGTAGTACTCAAGAATGAATTTGTCGTTAGGTGGTAAATGTTGTAACTAGAAGACCCCACAGACTAGGGAAAGAAAAAAGAAGAAGATTGAACGTCAAATTCAAAATTCATAAGGTGAAAGAATAGAGGAAAATAAATAGGACAATATTGAATGTATACGGTATTAAAACGAAGAGGAAAAGCTGAAAAACAATGAAGAATAGCAATAACCAATAAAATTTGATAAGTAATTACCGAGGTGGACAAGACCAACCCAAGTTCAAAAAGAAGTAGGACAGTTTAAGAAAAAAGAACAAAGATTCACAAGAACACAACTGTACTGTGATACTTGACTTTTTAATGTATTTTATATGGAGCTATCTTAATATGTTTTGTCCTGATTGAATCTTTGTTCTTTTTTCTTAAACTGTCCTACTTCTTTTTGAACTTGGGGTGGTCTTGTCCACCTCGGTAATTACTTATCAAATTTTATTGGTTATTGCTATTCTTCATTGTTTTTCAGCTTTTCCTCTTCGTTTTAATACCGTATACATTCAATATTGTCCTATTTATTTTCCTCTATTCTTTCACCTTATGAATTTTGAATTTGACGTTCAATCTTCTTCTTTTTTCTTTCCCTAGTCTGTGGGGTCTTCTAGTTACAACATTTACCACCTAACGACAAATTCATTCTTGAGTACTACATGTCATCTGTCATCACTGACAGCAATTTGACAGTTCACCGAAAAGTTCCTTGCACCTGATCTGTTCGCAAGATGGTTTCTCTCAAAGAGGAAGTCATTTAAATCTTAAAATGAATTTTTATACCCTTACACTGTTACTAATAAAACACTCGTATTCTAAGGTTATTCCGTATTTATATCTAGAATAGTTATCCTAAGTATAAGGTAGATATAGTACGAAAATAATTCGTTACTAATAAACTCGGTATAAGTTAGATATAAGTATTCCCACTTTATTCCGAAATAATAGTTTGGCAACGTTGCAATCTTCTGCACAAATACATAGAACAATGATATAATAATAGGTGCGTTCGTGGGTACAGTTGACAAATTGTCGCCGACAATTTCTAACCTCACTTAATATAAATAATATCGTTAATAGATAAATATGTAAGGTATATTTACTTTTAATTAATATTAATAACTAATAATTAAATTATACTAGGCAAATATACCTTGTATATTTATCTATTAAAGATATTATTTATATTATTTTAAAGTGCGCATGCGTTTTGCTGCTAATTTGTCGCCGACTAGTCGCCGACAGGCTCCCGCGAACGCACTTATGTGTCAAATATGTAAATTTTGATTTTTCTCTATAACTGACAAATTAAATTAACCTAGGCGAAAAGTTTTCGAAATGATAAAAATTAGTTTTTATTGATTTTTTTTTAAATACCAGTATACTTCTTTCATATGGATTCCACAGAATTGCTGTGTCATTATTATTTTCTGAACAATAGCATTGCAAAAAAAGTTCATAGAGGTAAACAAATTAAATAAAATTTAAACTAATTGACGAATCATCTTGAAATTTTTTGTGCATTATATTATGGACTGTTTGACTCAACTTTTCATGCAATATCAAATTCAAATAAGTGAATCACCTATTTTCTAAAAACCTTACAGTAGAAGAACAAAACAGATTCTGCTATCAAGATAGGGAAATCAATGTGTTAGAGAGAGAAGTACCTTTCCAATGAGTAAGAGTGAGATAGATGCTGACGTCACAGCGATGGAATAGTGTAGTTATTTTCCACTAGTTGTTATTGGTCCGATCGTGGCATGTGAGGTATCATAGGAAAGGGGAGGGGGTAACGAATACGCTAACACAAAAAACAAAGATGGCGGCATAGCCAAAACGGCACTAAAGCATATCTCCGTTGTTATTGGTCCGATCGTGGCATGTGAGGTATCATAGGAAAGGGGAGGGGGTAATAAATACGTTAACACAAAAAACAAAGATGGCGGCATAGCCAAAACGGCACTAAAGCATATCTCCGTTGTTATTGGTCCGATCGTGGCATGTGAGGTATCATAGGAAAGGGGAGGGGGTAATAAATACGTTAACACAAAAAACAAAGATGGCGGCATAGCCAAAACGGCACTAAAGCATATCTCCGTTGTTATTGGTCCGATCGTGACATGTGAGGTATCATAGGAAAGGGGAGGGGGTAACGAATACGTTAACACAAAAAAACCAAGATGGCGGCATAGCCAAAACGGCACTAAAGCATATCTCCGTTGTTATTGGTCCGATCGTGACATATGAGGTATCATAGGAAAGGGGAGGGGGTAACGAATACGTTAACACAAAAACAAAGATGGCGGCATAGCCAAAACGGCACTAAAGCATATCTCCGTTGTTATTGGTTCGATCGTGACATGTGAGGTATCATAGGAAAGGGGAGGGGGTAACGAATACGTTAACACAAAAAACAAAAATGGCGGCATAGCCAAAACGGCACTAAAGCATATCTCCGTTGTTATTGGTTCGACGTGTGAGGTATTGGAAAGGAGCGCGTTGGCTCGTGACGTACAAAGGGATCGTTGGAAAGAGGCACGTTGCATATACTATATTTTATCTACGACCATAACACAATATGTTATTTAAACCAATCACGTGCAGAAATCTAAGCTTAACGAGTTGCATGCTATATTTTATCTACGACCGCAACATATTCGGCATTTTTTTTTTCCAATTCGCCATTTTTATTCAAATTCACCATTTTTATTCCAATTCACCATTTTTAGTCCATTTTTCCTTGACATTACGTCGAAGAAATCTACCATAGTTTACCTATTAGCCGCTAGATGACGCCATTGTTAGTCCATTTTTATTTAAATTTACCATTTTTATTCCAATTCGCTATTTTTATTCCAATTTGTCTTGATACCGATATTACGCTGAAGGAATCTACCATAATTCGTTCTAAATATGATCTCAAATAAAATCCCTTACATAAAACAAATTGAATTCATCGATATGAAAAAGAACTTCGACTGAGTTGACAAAGACAAAAAAAAATCTAGAAGGAAGATATTTAATAGAAAAAGATTGCAAATTTTCAAAGCAAAAGTCTTTTAGAGTAATTCGATTGAGAAAATTATATATACACAAGTAAAAAGAGAGGCATAGACAATAAAAGTTGTAGGTATGTAGTACCTAATGACAAAGACAAAAAAAATCTAGAAGGAAGATATTTAATAGAAAAAGATTGCAATTTTTCAAAGCAAAAGTCTTTTAGAGTAATTCGATTGAGAAAATTATATATACACAAGTAAAAAGAGAGGCATAGACAATAAAAGTTGTAGGTATGTAGTACCTAAACGGCTTAACGTAGAGAGGCATATATTTTATCTACGACCGTAACATAATTTATGTGTAAGCGATGGTGACATCTCATTAGCATTGGTCTGATTGGAGATTGTGGTACGTTAAAGGTGTGGGGAGTATCGAATATGTTATTTAATCCATAAACTAACCGTTACGAGCTGCATACTATATTTTATCTACGGCCATAACATTTGGTGCCACCAATTCGCCATTTTTATTCCAATTCACCATTTTTATTCCATTTCAGTATTTTTAGTTAAACTCGCTATTTTTATTCCAATTTGTCCTGATACAGATATTACGTTGAAGGAATCTACCATAATTCGTTCTAAATGTGATCTCAAAATCCCATACATAAAACAAATTGAATTCATCGATATGAAAAAGAACTTCGACTGAGTGCATTATAAATGACAAAGACAAAAAAAAAAATCTAGAAGGAAGATATTTAATAGAAAAAGATAGCAAATTTTCAAAGCAAAAGTCTTTTAGAGTAATTCGATTGAGAAAATTATATATACACAAGTAAAAAGAGAGGTATAGACAATAAAAGTTGTAGGCATGTAGTACCTAAACGGATTAACGTAGAGAGGCATAGACGTAAGGAGAGACGTGGACAATAAAAGTTGTAGACATACCTAAATGGCGTAACGTAGAGAGGCATAGACAATAAAAGTTGTAGGTATGTAGTGCCCAACGGTATGGGCGCACAAAAAAATTTCCTAGATCTACTGACAAACTGGGCATTTCGCAACATCTAGCAACAGCGCCTCCCATAAGAGTCTGTGTATTAGAGTTAGATAGAAAATCAATTTTTCCCCAGATGCTGGGGGAAATTAAAAAAAAATTTAAGGTCCATTCTGCTCATTTTTGTCTCGTTTTGTGGTGGAGGCCCGACTTTTACGTCACGATTGGACCAATAAAACAGAAGATATAACTAATGCCCTTTTGGCTGTATCCTGAAAATACGTAACTAATGCCCCTGATAACGTATAAGATATAATAGAAGCAGTATTTTGATATGTCCAATCCATCCCTCTCTGAGAGATATGCGAGGTATCATGTGATTTAACAAATTGAATAATATAGAAAAATTAAACATAACATCATGCCATAAAGACATTAGATACAAATGATTTAACCACCAGACACAGAAAAATCAAATAGAGCAGAATGTTAAAAAGGAGTTCTGTATCTTCGGTCCTCTTGGTGCAATAGGGACATACGAATTCTCAAATGATACGATTTAACCAATAGAGTTCAGTGACAGAAAAATAAAATACATCATGTCAAAAGGGTCTTAGATACGTATTTTCCGTCCAATCGCAACTTACAGTACCTCAACCAATAAAATACAATGGCATAAAAATCAAATACATCAGCATGTCAAAAAGGCTTTAGTATTTTCTTTTCTACTGAGAAACATCCAAATCTTTCGTAAAATATTATACACGGGCGTTCTTTCTATATGTCCAAACTAGTAAACCTCTTATTTTTAACACGCAACTCTCAATATTTACATTATTTCTTCCTAGAAAATATCAGTGTATCAAAATGGAATACAAATATATGCAAACCACCAATTGCTAAATCTATCATTATATCGCTAATACCTAAAATACATATCAGATAAATTCTTTCGCTAAGTCCAAACCACCGATATTTCTCACATTATTTTCAAACCAGATTTAGAGTTCTAGTCAAGCATAAAAATCAAATACATCAGCATGTCAAAAGGGTTTTAGTATTTTCGTTTCTACTAAGAAACATCCAAACTTTTCGTATACTATCGTGTTGTATACTTTTGTACACTATTGGTTTTTATAATTTGTTTAAATTTTTTTAATAAATGTAGCAATAACTTCGAAATTATGGCATTTAGTTGTAGGGAAAATAACATGAAAAATAATCAGTATTTCTTTAGGACTTCAAAACTCAAATAACGACTTCTTGTCCTATTAGAAATACGGAATTGGATTTCCAGAAAAACGGAAAATCTGACAACAATGTAATTGTCACTATAATATAGACCGCCTCAGAAAATTCATACCCATCAAAATCTATAAAAATCTTGCAAGCCGTTTCCGAGATAATTGAGTGTTTCCATACATAAAACTCACTCTGTATGCAAACCAGATTTAGAGTTCTAGTCAGACATAAAAATCAAATACATCAGCATGTCAAAAGGGCTTTAGTATTTTCGTTTTTACTGAGAAACATCCAAATCTTTCGTACTCTATTATACACAGGCGTTCTTTCATTATGTCCAAACTAGTAAACCTCTTATTTTTACCATGCAACTCTCAATATTTACATTATCTCTCCCTAGGTGCAAAATGTCAGTATATGAAGCATAAATATATGCAAGCCACTAATTGCTAAATCTATCATTATATCGATAATACCTACAATACATATCAGATAAATTCTTTCGCTAAGTCCAAACCACCGATATTTCTCATATTATTTTCAAACCAGATTTAGAGTTCTAATCAGTTGGAGAATACAAATTTTTGTTATAAAGTACGTTTTAAATGTGATCTCAAATAAAATCCCATGCATAAAACAAATTGAATTCATCGATATGAAAAAGAACTTCGACTTAGTGCAATATAAATGACAAAGACAAAAAATATATCTAAAAGGAAGATATCTAATAGAAATAGGTCGCAAATTTTCAAAGCAAAAGTCTTTTAGTATAATTAGAGTAATCCGATTGAGAAAATTACTTATTATGGGTATACACAAGTTAATAATAAGCAAAAAATCGAACTTCTATTGATCCAATCAAAAAAATCAAATACATTTGTACTATGAGAATGATCTCCGAAAGGGAAATCGATAGATCAAAATAAACTAATTTTAAAGTAAAAATGTGGCTTATTCACAATAAAAATAATAAATAATAAATTTTCTTGCGCTCCTTATTGTTTTACGAAAGATACAAAAAAAAAACACGAAAAATACACGATACGTAGGTAGAAAATAATGTCATTATTAATTATGACTTAATCATTCTTTCGAATGTTTTTAGTACGCATGACTCTAAGAATTTACCCTGGTATGATTCTGGTTTCGAAGGATCTTTGGACGGTTTTAAAATAATTCGAACTAGGTTTCGAAGGATCTTTGGACGGTTTTAAAATAATTCGAACTAAATATATTCTTACCAACCATCTGGAAACTTAAGGTGTGTGTCGATATAATTCTTTATTTGCACTAACGCCATTACTACAATCGGAAATTTTCTTAATCATTCTATAAGTACAGTATTTTAATTGCATTTTAAACAGGTTTCTAATTCACTTATGGAAAAATTAGAATTAGAATCAGAATCAGATTAGAACTTTCATATTGTGATACATTTGTATATGGAAGAAAATAATACGGTATGTATAAGATACAAAATTCAAGCATTGGAAAAGCCATACAAGAGGCACACCAAATTCAAAAATCTTGACTATTTCGTCTAAACATGAATTAAAATTTCTAGTTCTATCTTCTAGCTTCTCATCCAGCTTGAAATAGGATATTAGTATTCATATTTATTATTTCAAAAAATTTTAAGATATCGTGTCTTTTGTTGTAGGTATACTGTCACATTTTCAATACATATTACCCAATTTTTACTTACCCATCATCGAGTTAATTTATAAATGCAATAAGTAACTCCTTAAGATATTATGCTTTCAAAAAACGCTACCAACCAATCTCCTTCATATTGGCTAGTTTCAAATGTATTTCTACAATTACACCATTATTTGCCGAAATATTTTAAAGCAGTGTTGACAACGTCTAAAAAACTGTACATAATTTGGTACATAAATATCAAAAATGATGATCAAAATTGCTTTTATTAGATGATTATTAGCTCTCTTTATCCAGCTTAACAAAATGAGAAAAGTGCTCTGCACAAGAGATCTAAGGTTAGAGCTAAGAATAAGGTTGGCTAGGTGCTACGTTTTCTCGACTCTGTTTTACGGAATGGAAGCTTGGACCTTGAATGCTGCATCAATGAAAAAACTGGAATCATTCGAGATGTGGGTATATAGAAGAATTCTAAAAATATCATGGACAGAACACGTCACAAACAAAGAGGTTCTGAGAAAGATGAACAAAGAAATGGAAGTCTTAAATACAATTAAAACCAGAAAATTGGAATATCTCGGACATATTACACGTGGAAAGAGATACAACTTGCTCCAACTCATTATGCAGGGAAAGATTCAAGGAAAAAGAAGCATAGGGAGACGCAGAATATCGTGGCTGCGCAACCTGAGAGAATGGTACGGATGTACATCAAACGAACTTTTCAGAGCAGCTGTCTCCAAGGTCCGAATAGCTATGATGATTGCCGACCTCCGTCGCGGAGATGGCACTTGAAGAAGAAGATCCAGCTAAAATAAAATAAATAAAGAACTTACATCGTCATATCCATATACTGTTTTGAAAACCGAGGACTTGGAAGCTCCAATAAGTCATAACTCGAAGTTTGAAATAGTAAATAGTATATCAGTGAATGTTTATGCTTTGGAATTAAATCAAGTTAAGGAAAAATAATTTTACGAATTAGTGCCTGCTTGCCTAAACAAAACAAACTTGATAGACATGTAAATTTGAATCTTATTCAGGATAAATATTTTCTAAAATTAAATGATTACCTACGACTCTCATCGTAGTGACGATGGAAATATTGAAATAAAATATCATTACTTCTGGAAAAAAAAGGTGTCTAGGTTGTTACACTATATAACCAAAAAAGAAAACTAATTCACCCAGATTTATTGGAAAAATTTACTGTTTCACCGTATCATTAAAATCTTACAAAAAAAGAAATATCGAATTAAATAAACAATACATAATAGAACTAAGAAGTAAATTACGAATATCAGAGTGCATGAGATACGAAATAAACATCTTACAAGCAAAACTATCGATACAACAAATACATATTATATACATTATTCACTTGAAAATTTTAAAGTAATGTTGGCTGAATGTCCAAGAAACTGAGTATATTTAGCCTCTTTTACAATATTTCTGAAAAACTTCAACGAATTTGTCTATTTAGCGAAAAAAAAATCTAATTCACGCAGTTTTATCGGAAAACTTTGCTATTTACCATTTTTATTCACTGTCTTTTTAATCTGTTGAGTAACATCTTTAATTTATTTTGATTTTTAAGAAGTTTTCTAACCTCCTCTAATTACGATTTTTTGTAGAATTTGGACTGGTTGTATTGAATTATGATAGGTATGTGTATCTGATTACGCAATAATTTCAAAGAGACATTCTTTGTAGCTTAGTATAAATTGGTCTTCTAATACTAAAATATTATAAAAAAATAATAGAGTAAAGCAATACAGGAGACTTAAAAAAGGTTTAAAATCTCATGAAATCTTGTTTATTTAGTCTAAACATGAATTAAAATTTATATTGTTCATACTTATTATTTCAAGAATTTTAAGATTTCTAATTATCCATCATCCAGTTAATTTATAAATTATGAAATAGGTATCACTATGATATATTATGCAGCAATAACTATGTTTTCAAAAACTATACCAACCAATCTCTTTCATTCTGACGATGTATTTATACAATTACAACATTATTTACTTAAAAAGTTTAAAGCAATGTTGGCTGAATGCCCAAAAAACTGAGTATATTTAGCCTATTTTACAATATTTCTGAAAAACTTCAACGAATTTTTCTATTTACCGAAAAAAAAATCTAATTCACACAGTTTTATTGGAAAAATTTACTATTTCACCATTTTATTCACTGTCTTTTTAATCTGTTGAGTAACATCTTTAATTTATTTTGATTTTTATGAAGTTGTCTAACCTCGTGTAATTACGATTTTTTTGTAGAATTTGGATTGGTTTTATAGGATTATGATAGGTATGTGTATCTGAAAACACAATAATTCCAAAGAGACATTCGTTGTAGCTTAGTGTAAATTGGTCTTCTAATACTAAAACATTATAAAACATAATAGATTAAAGTAATACAGGAGACTTAAAAAAGTGTTAAAATCTCATGGTACAAAAAAGAAAATGTCTCGAGTGTGAATTTAAAAATGGAGTTACTACAAAAAAGAAGATGGTACATACCTTTGAATATTAAAAAATATTTGAAAAATTTTAATTTTTTTTTGTAGATTGTGTAGTTAATACTAAAAATTAGTAAGGAAATAAAAATGATTATAAATTAAAAAAATCTTCGACGTTTGTTCTTAGAGCATGTGAAACATTAATAATTACCAAAAAATTTCAGTAGGTACCTTTAAATATTAAAAGTATTTGAAAAATTTTAATTTTTGTAGATTGTGTAGTTAATACTAAAAAATTAGTATGGAAATAAAAATACATATCAATTAAAAAAAATCTTCAGCGTTTGTTCTTAGAGCGTAGTTCGAGTATGCCCGAACTTTCCCGATCCCCAATATATCTACTTCTTCTTGTAGTGCTCATCCATTTTGGATGTTGACGATTATCCTAGAAATATATACTTTGCATACTAATGTACTGAAAAGATTTGTAGTTGTTGTGCTGCACCACATATATAGATTTTTTAGCCAGAAAATCCTTCACCTTCCTGGTTTTCTTCTACTTTTCTCTGTAAAATTAGTTGCAGCAGTTCATATCTTCGCTCTTTCTTACAATGTGTCGGATGTATTCGATTTTAACTGTTTTATTGTGGGTACCAGCTCTTTTTCTTTTTTAATTCTTAATAAAATAATCTAATTAGTTATGTGATCTGAGTAAGATATATACAAAAATAAGAAAAAAATGTTTTATTTCTTTGGAATAAAATAAAAAAGCCAAGTTGGTTGACTGGTTTAAAGTATTGCAGTGCAGGGGATTTGAACCTATGATCCAACACTTACTTATTTTCAATGCAATGTAACAAAGTCTTAAATCGCTCGACCAACGTGGCTTTGGAACTTTGCTCTAAAAAACAACGATGATATTCACATGTTATGACATTCCTATTGACAATAAAAAGAAATAAAATGTTTTTCAAATAATATTTTATTCAAAATACTGTTATTTAGAGTGTGAGCTTTATGATTATAAATAAAAAAATCTTTGACGTTTGTTCTTAGAGCATGTGAAACATTAATAATTACCAAAAAATTACGGTACCTTTAAATATTAAAAGTATTTGAAAAATTTTAATTTTTGTAGATTGTGTAGTTAATACCAAAAATTAGTGTGGAAATAAAAATAAATATCAACTAAAAAAAAATTTTCAGCGTTTGTTCTTAGAGCGTAGTTCGAGTATGCCCGAACTTTCCCGATTTCCCAATATTAGCTGTGAGTTTTGGCTTAGGATACCCATATAAAAAGCATGGAAAACGAAAAGTTTCAGCGTTTGTTCTTAGAGCGTAGTTCGAGTATGCCCGAACTTTCCCGATTTCCCAATATTAGCTGTGAGTTTTGGCATAGGATACCCATATAAAAAGCATGGAAAACGGAAAGTTTACCTTGGACAAGTGACGCCGTCACTTGTCCAAGGTAAACTTTCCGTTTTCCATGCTTTTTATATGGGTATCCTATGCCAAAACTCACAGCTAATATTGGGAAATCGGGAAAGTTCGGGCATACTCGAACTACGCTCTAAGAACAAACGCTGAAACTTTTCGTTTTCCATGCTTTTTATATGGGTATCCTAAGCCAAAACTCACAGCTAATATTGGGAAATCGGGAAAGTTCGGGCATACTCGAACTACGCTCTAAGAACAAACGCTGAAAATTTTTTTTTAGTTGATATTTATTTTTATTTCCACACTAATTTTTGGTATTAACTACACAATCTACAAAAATTAAAATTTTTCAAATACTTTTAATATTTAAAGGTACCGTAATTTTTTGGTAATTATTAATGTTTCACATGCTCTAAGAACAAACGTCAAAGATTTTTTTATTTATAATCATAAAGCTCACACTCTAAATAACAGTATTTTGAATAAAATATTATTTGAAAAACATTTTATTTCTTTTTATTGTCAATAGGAATGTCATAACATGTGAATATCATCGTTGTTTTTTAGAGCAAAGTTCCAAAGCCACGTTGGTCGAGCGATTTAAGACTTTGTTACATTGCATTGAAAATAAGTAAGTGTTGGATCATAGGTTCAAATCCCCTGCACTGCAATACTTTAAACCAGTCAACCAACTTGGCTTTTTTATTTTATTCCAAAGAAATAAAACATTTTTTTCTTATTTTTGTATATATCTTACTCAGATCACATAACTAATTAGATTATTTTATTAAGAATTAAAAAAGAAAAAGAGCTGGTACCCACAATAAAACAGTTAAAATCGAATACATCCGACACATTGTAAGAAAGAGCGAAGATATGAACTGCTGCAACTAATTTTACAGAGAAAAGTAGAAGAAAACCAGGAAGGTGAAGGATTTTCTGGCTAAAAAATCTATATATGTGGTGCAGCACAACAACTACAAATCTTTTCAGTACATTAGTATGCAAAGTATATATTTCTAGGATAATCGTCAACATCCAAAATGGATGAGCACTACAAGAAGAAGTAGATATATTGGGGATCGGGAAAGTTCGGGCATACTCGAACTACGCTCTAAGAACAAACGCTGAAGATTTTTTTTAATTGATATGTATTTTTATTTCCATACTAATTTTTTAGTATTAACTACACAATCTACAAAAATTAAAATTTTTCAAATACTTTTAATATTTAAAGGTACCTACTGAAATTTTTTGGTAATTATTAATGTTTCACATGCTCTAAGAACAAACGTCGAAGATTTTTTTAATTTATAATCATTTTTATTTCCTTACTAATTTTTAGTATTAACTACACAATCTACAAAAAAAAATTAAAATTTTTCAAATATTTTTTAATATTCAAAGGTATGTACCATCTTCTTTTTTGTAGTAACTCCATTTTTAAATTCACACTCGAGACATTTTCTTTTTTGTACCATGAGATTTTAACACTTTTTTAAGTCTCCTGTATTACTTTAATCTATTATGTTTTATAATGTTTTAGTATTAGAAGACCAATTTACACTAAGCTACAACGAATGTCTCTTTGGAATTATTGTGTTTTCAGATACACATACCTATCATAATCCTATAAAACCAATCCAAATTCTACAAAAAAATCGTAATTACACGAGGTTAGACAACTTCATAAAAATCAAAATAAATTAAAGATGTTACTCAACAGATTAAAAAGACAGTGAATAAAATGGTGAAATAGTAAATTTTTCCAATAAAACTGTGTGAATTAGATTTTTTTTTCGGTAAATAGAAAAATTCGTTGAAGTTTTTCAGAAATATTGTAAAATAGGCTAAATATACTCAGTTTTTTGGGCATTCAGCCAACATTGCTTTAAACTTTTTAAGTAAATAATGTTGTAATTGTATAAATACATCGTCAGAATGAAAGAGATTGGTTGGTATAGTTTTTGAAAACATAGTTATTGCTGCATAATATATCATAGTGATACCTATTTCATAATTTATAAATTAACTGGATGATGGATAATTAGAAACGATCTTAAAATTCTTGAAATAATAAGTATGAACAATATAAATTTTAATTCATGTTTAGACTAAATAAACAAGATTTCATGAGATTTTAAACCTTTTTTAAGTCTCCTGTATTGCTTTACTCTATTATTTTTTTATAATATTTTAGTATTAGAAGACCAATTTATACTAAGCTACAAAGAATGTCTCTTTGAAATTATTGCGTAATCAGATACACATACCTATCATAATTCAATACAACCAGTCCAAATTCTACAAAAAATCGTAATTAGAGGAGGTTAGAAAACTTCTTAAAAATCAAAATAAATTAAAGATGTTACTCAACAGATTAAAAAGACAGTGAATAAAAATGGTAAATAGCAAAGTTTTCCGATAAAACTGCGTGAATTAGATTTTTTTTTCGCTAAATAGACAAATTCGTTGAAGTTTTTCAGAAATATTGTAAAAGAGGCTAAATATACTCAGTTTCTTGGACATTCAGCCAACATTACTTTAAAATTTTCAAGTGAATAATGTATATAATATGTATTTGTTGTATCGATAGTTTTGCTTGTAAGATGTTTATTTCGTATCTCATGCACTCTGATATTCGTAATTTACTTCTTAGTTCTATTATGTATTGTTTATTTAATTCGATATTTCTTTTTTTGTAAGATTTTAATGATACGGTGAAACAGTAAATTTTTCCAATAAATCTGGGTGAATTAGTTTTCTTTTTTGGTTATATAGTGTAACAACCTAGACACCTTTTTTTTTCCAGAAGTAATGATATTTTATTTCAATATTTCCATCGTCACTACGATGAGAGTCGTAGGTAATCATTTAATTTTAGAAAATATTTATCCTGAATAAGATTCAAATTTACATGTCTATCAAGTTTGTTTTGTTTAGGCAAGCAGGCACTAATTCGTAAAATTATTTTTCCTTAACTTGATTTAATTCCAAAGCATAAACATTCACTGATATACTATTTACTATTTCAAACTTCGAGTTATGACTTATTGGAGCTTCCAAGTCCTCGGTTTTCAAAACAGTATATGGATATGACGATGTAAGTTCTTTATTTATTTTATTTTAGCTGGATCTTCTTCTTCAAGTGCCATCTCCGCGACGGAGGTCGGCAATCATCATAGCTATTCGGACCTTGGAGACAGCTGCTCTGAAAAGTTCGTTTGATGTTCATCCGTACCATTCTCTCAGGTTGCGCAGCCACGATATTCTGCGTCTCCCTATGCTTCTTTTTCCTTGAATCTTTCCCTGCATAATGAGTTGGAGCAAGTTGTATCTCTTTCCACGTGTAATATGTCCGAGATATTCCAATTTTCTGGTTTTAATTGTATTTAAGACTTCCATTTCTTTGTTCATCTTTCTCAGAACCTCTTTGTTTGTGACGTGTTCTGTCCATGATATTTTTAGAATTCTTCTATATACCCACATCTCGAATGATTCCAGTTTTTTCATTGATGCAGCATTCAAGGTCCAAGCTTCCATTCCGTAAAACAGAGTCGAGAAAACGTAGCACCTAGCCAACCTTATTCTTAGCTCTAACCTTAGATCTCTTGTGCAGAGCACTTTTCTCATTTTGTTAAGCTGGATAAAGAGAGCTAATAATCATCTAATAAAAGCAATTTTGATCATCATTTTTGATATTTATGTACCAAATTATGTACAGTTTTTTAGACGTTGTCAACACTGCTTTAAAATATTTCGGCAAATAATGGTGTAATTGTAGAAATACATTTGAAACTAGCCAATATGAAGGAGATTGGTTGGTAGCGTTTTTTGAAAGCATAATATCTTAAGGAGTTACTTATTGCATTTATAAATTAACTCGATGATGGGTAAGTAAAAATTGGGTAATATGTATTGAAAATGTGACAGTATACCTACAACAAAAGACACGATATCTTAAAATTTTTTGAAATAATAAATATGAATACTAATATCCTATTTCAAGCTGGATGAGAAGCTAGAAGATAGAACTAGAAATTTTAATTCATGTTTAGACGAAATAGTCAAGATTTTTGAATTTGGTGTGCCTCTTGTATGGCTTTTCCAATGCTTGAATTTTGTATCTTATACATACCGTATTATTTTCTTCCATATACAAATGTATCACAATATGAAAGTTCTAATCTGATTCTGATTCTAATTCTAATTTTTCCATAAGTGAATTAGAAACCTGTTTAAAATGCAATTAAAATACTGTACTTATAGAATGATTAAGAAAATTTCCGATTGTAGTAATGGCGTTAGTGCAAATAAAGAATTATATCGACACACACCTTAAGTTTCCAGATGGTTGGTAAGAATATATTTAGTTCGAATTATTTTAAAACCGTCCAAAGATCCTTCGAAACCTAGTTCGAATTATTTTAAAACCGTCCAAAGATCCTTCGAAACCAGAATCATACCAGGGTAAATTCTTAGAGTCATGCGTACTAAAAACATTCGAAAGAATGATTAAGTCATAATTAATAATGACATTATTTTCTACCTACGTATCGTGTATTTTTCGTGTTTTTTTTTTGTATCTTTCGTAAAACAATAAGGAGCGCAAGAAAATTTATTATTTATTATTTTTATTGTGAATAAGCCACATTTTTACTTTAAAATTAGTTTATTTTGATCTATCGATTTCCCTTTCGGAGATCATTCTCATAGTACAAATGTATTTGATTTTTTTGATTGGATCAATAGAAGTTCGATTTTTTGCTTATTATTAACTTGTGTATACCCATAATAAGTAATTTTCTCAATCGGATTACTCTAATTATACTAAAAGACTTTTGCTTTGAAAATTTGCGACCTATTTCTATTAGATATCTTCCTTTTAGATATATTTTTTGTCTTTGTCATTTATATTGCACTAAGTCGAAGTTCTTTTTCATATCGATGAATTCAATTTGTTTTATGCATGGGATTTTATTTGAGATCACATTTAAAACGTACTTTATAACAAAAATTTGTATTCTCCAACTGATTAGAACTCTAAATCTGGTTTGAAAATAATATGAGAAATATCGGTGGTTTGGACTTAGCGAAAGAATTTATCTGATATGTATTGTAGGTATTATCGATATAATGATAGATTTAGCAATTAGTGGCTTGCATATATTTATGCTTCATATACTGACATTTTGCACCTAGGGAGAGATAATGTAAATATTGAGAGTTGCATGGTAAAAATAAGAGGTTTACTAGTTTGGACATAATGAAAGAACGCCTGTGTATAATAGAGTACGAAAGATTTGGATGTTTCTCAGTAAAAACGAAAATACTAAAGCCCTTTTGACATGCTGATGTATTTGATTTTTATGTCTGACTAGAACTCTAAATCTGGTTTGCATACAGAGTGAGTTTTATGTATGGAAACACTCAATTATCTCGGAAACGGCTTGCAAGATTTTTATAGATTTTGATGGGTATGAATTTTCTGAGGCGGTCTATATTATAGTGACAATTACATTGTTGTCAGATTTTCCGTTTTTCTGGAAATCCAATTCCGTATTTCTAATAGGACAAGAAGTCGTTATTTGAGTTTTGAAGTCCTAAAGAAATACTGATTATTTTTCATGTTATTTTCCCTACAACTAAATGCCATAATTTCGAAGTTATTGCTACATTTATTAAAAAAATTTAAACAAATTATAAAAACCAATAGTGTACAAAAGTATACAACACGATAGTATACGAAAAGTTTGGATGTTTCTTAGTAGAAACGAAAATACTAAAACCCTTTTGACATGCTGATGTATTTGATTTTTATGCTTGACTAGAACTCTAAATCTGGTTTGAAAATAATGTGAGAAATATCGGTGGTTTGGACTTAGCGAAAGAATTTATCTGATATGTATTTTAGGTATTAGCGATATAATGATAGATTTAGCAATTGGTGGTTTGCATATATTTGTATTCCATTTTGATACACTGATATTTTCTAGGAAGAAATAATGTAAATATTGAGAGTTGCGTGTTAAAAATAAGAGGTTTACTAGTTTGGACATATAGAAAGAACGCCCGTGTATAATATTTTACGAAAGATTTGGATGTTTCTCAGTAGAAAAGAAAATACTAAAGCCTTTTTGACATGCTGATGTATTTGATTTTTATGCCATTGTATTTTATTGGTTGAGGTACTGTAAGTTGCGATTGGACGGAAAATACGTATCTAAGACCCTTTTGACATGATGTATTTTATTTTTCTGTCACTGAACTCTATTGGTTAAATCGTATCATTTGAGAATTCGTATGTCCCTATTGCACCAAGAGGACCGAAGATACAGAACTCCTTTTTAACATTCTGCTCTATTTGATTTTTCTGTGTCTGGTGGTTAAATCATTTGTATCTAATGTCTTTATGGCATGATGTTATGTTTAATTTTTCTATATTATTCAATTTGTTAAATCACATGATACCTCGCATATCTCTCAGAGAGGGATGGATTGGACATATCAAAATACTGCTTCTATTATATCTTATACGTTATCAGGGGCATTAGTTACGTATTTTCAGGATACAGCCAAAAGGGCATTAGTTATATCTTCTGTTTTATTGGTCCAATCGTGACGTAAAAGTCGGGCCTCCACCACAAAACGAGACAAAAATGAGCAGAATGGACCTTAAATTTTTTTTTAATTTCCCCCAGCATCTGGGGAAAAATTGATTTTCTATCTAACTCTAATACACAGACTCTTATGGGAGGCGCTGTTGCTAGATGTTGCGAAATGCCCAGTTTGTCAGTAGATCTAGGAAATTTTTTTGTGCGCCCATACCGTTGGGCACTACATACCTACAACTTTTATTGTCTATGCCTCTCTACGTTACGCCATTTAGGCATGTCTACAACTTTTATTGTCCACGTCTCTCCTTACGTCTATGCCTCTCTACGTTAATCCGTTTAGGTACTACATGCCTACAACTTTTATTGTCTATACCTCTCTTTTTACTTGTGTATATATAATTTTCTCAATCGAATTACTCTAAAAGACTTTTGCTTTGAAAATTTGCTATCTTTTTCTATTAAATATCTTCCTTCTAGATTTTTTTTTTTGTCTTTGTCATTTATAATGCACTCAGTCGAAGTTCTTTTTCATATCGATGAATTCAATTTGTTTTATGTATGGGATTTTGAGATCACATTTAGAACGAATTATGGTAGATTCCTTCAACGTAATATCTGTATCAGGACAAATTGGAATAAAAATAGCGAGTTTAACTAAAAATACTGAAATGGAATAAAAATGGTGAATTGGAATAAAAATGGCGAATTGGTGGCACCAAATGTTATGGCCGTAGATAAAATATAGTATGCAGCTCGTAACGGTTAGTTTATGGATTAAATAACATATTCGATACTCCCCACACCTTTAACGTACCACAATCTCCAATCAGACCAATGCTAATGAGATGTCACCATCGCTTACACATAAATTATGTTACGGTCGTAGATAAAATATATGCCTCTCTACGTTAAGCCGTTTAGGTACTACATACCTACAACTTTTATTGTCTATGCCTCTCTTTTTACTTGTGTATATATAATTTTCTCAATCGAATTACTCTAAAAGACTTTTGCTTTGAAAAATTGCAATCTTTTTCTATTAAATATCTTCCTTCTAGATTTTTTTTGTCTTTGTCATTAGGTACTACATACCTACAACTTTTATTGTCTATGCCTCTCTTTTTACTTGTGTATATATAATTTTCTCAATCGAATTACTCTAAAAGACTTTTGCTTTGAAAATTTGCAATCTTTTTCTATTAAATATCTTCCTTCTAGATTTTTTTTTGTCTTTGTCAACTCAGTCGAAGTTCTTTTTCATATCGATGAATTCAATTTGTTTTATGTAAGGGATTTTATTTGAGATCATATTTAGAACGAATTATGGTAGATTCCTTCAGCGTAATATCGGTATCAAGACAAATTGGAATAAAAATAGCGAATTGGAATAAAAATGGTAAATTTAAATAAAAATGGACTAACAATGGCGTCATCTAGCGGCTAATAGGTAAACTATGGTAGATTTCTTCGACGTAATGTCAAGGAAAAATGGACTAAAAATGGTGAATTGGAATAAAAATGGTGAATTTGAATAAAAATGGCGAATTGGAAAAAAAAAATGCCGAATATGTTGCGGTCGTAGATAAAATATAGCATGCAACTCGTTAAGCTTAGATTTCTGCACGTGATTGGTTTAAATAACATATTGTGTTATGGTCGTAGATAAAATATAGTATATGCAACGTGCCTCTTTCCAACGATCCCTTTGTACGTCACGAGCCAACGCGCTCCTTTCCAATACCTCACACGTCGAACCAATAACAACGGAGATATGCTTTAGTGCCGTTTTGGCTATGCCGCCATTTTTGTTTTTTGTGTTAACGTATTCGTTACCCCCTCCCCTTTCCTATGATACCTCACATGTCACGATCGAACCAATAACAACGGAGATATGCTTTAGTGCCGTTTTGGCTATGCCGCCATCTTTGTTTTTGTGTTAACGTATTCGTTACCCCCTCCCCTTTCCTATGATACCTCATATGTCACGATCGGACCAATAACAACGGAGATATGCTTTAGTGCCGTTTTGGCTATGCCGCCATCTTGGTTTTTTTGTGTTAACGTATTCGTTACCCCCTCCCCTTTCCTATGATACCTCACATGTCACGATCGGACCAATAACAACGGAGATATGCTTTAGTGCCGTTTTGGCTATGCCGCCATCTTTGTTTTTTGTGTTAACGTATTTATTACCCCCTCCCCTTTCCTATGATACCTCACATGCCACGATCGGACCAATAACAACGGAGATATGCTTTAGTGCCGTTTTGGCTATGCCGCCATCTTTGTTTTTTGTGTTAACGTATTTATTACCCCCTCCCCTTTCCTATGATACCTCACATGCCACGATCGGACCAATAACAACGGAGATATGCTTTAGTGCCGTTTTGGCTATGCCGCCATCTTGGTTTTTTTGTGTTAACGTATTCGTTACCCCCTCCCCTTTCCTATGATACCTCACATGTCACGATCGGACCAATAACAACGGAGATATGCTTTAGTGCCGTTTTGGCTATGCCGCCATCTTTGTTTTTTGTGTTAACGTATTTATTACCCCCTCCCCTTTCCTATGATACCTCACATGCCACGATCGGACCAATAACAACGGAGATATGCTTTAGTGCCGTTTTGGCTATGCCGCCATCTTTGTTTTTTGTGTTAACGTATTTATTACCCCCTCCCCTTTCCTATGATACCTCACATGCCACGATCGGACCAATAACAACGGAGATATGCTTTAGTGCCGTTTTGGCTATGCCGCCATCTTTGTTTTTTGTGTTAGCGTATTCGTTACCCCCTCCCCTTTCCTATGATACCTCACATGCCACGATCGGACCAATAACAACTAGTGGAAAATAACTACACTATTCCATCGCTGTGACGTCAGCATCTATCTCACTCTTACTCATTGGAAAGGTACTTCTCTCTCTAACACATTGATTTCCCTATCTTGATAGCAGAATCTGTTTTGTTCTTCTACTCCTTACACCATCTTTAGAAAACCGATATTTAATTCTGAATTCCTTATCGGTGTATTGTGAAAAGGGATTTATTCTATCTTTGAAAAGTTTCCTTTTTCGTGTATTTTCTATTATGTTAATTAAATTATCAACTTCTTCGACAGCCGCAACACCCCTTAAACACATTTTTTATTATATAATTACTCACAAAACAAATCAAAATATAATATATTTTTGCCTGTGATGACATTGACAGTCATAAAATAGGTTATACCAGACTTAAACAAGGGTGTGGGTCGGTATAAACTTGGACTAAATTCTTATACCACGTATAAACTATATCTAAGTTATTCCATGTTTATTGGTAGTAATTTTGCCTATACCTGATTTATTCTCAGTATAACTTTTATACTTGGTTTATTAGTAACAGTGTTAATGTCTAACTGCCTTACTAATAAAACACTCGTATTCTAAGGTTATTCCGTATTTATATCTAGAATAGTTATAATAGGTATAAGGTAGATATAATACGAAAATAATTTGTTACCAATAAACTAGGTATAAGTTAGTTATAAGTATTCCCACTTTATTCCGAAATAATAGTTTGGCAACGGCGCAATCTTCTACACAATTGCATAAAACAACGATATATTGAGTGAAATATGTCAATTTTGACTTTTCTCTACAACTGACAAGCCAAATTCCGTCATTTTTCGTACTTTGTATTTTCTGCTATATTTTAATAAATCGTTATTTCATATGTTGTATGTTGAGTTTGAGTATTTCATAAAATGGCTTCAAATAAAAGAGAACGTTACATTAAATGGGAAAGTGAAGAAAAATTAAACAAACTGATTTATTTTACTTATAAATGCAATGTAAATATGTTAATTTCAGCATATTGTGAGAGATGTTCTACATATTATAGAAAATAAAGACCTTATTTTTCTTGTAGATTGGAGGATAAGCCTCCGCTTGTTTACAATAAGTGAATCACCTACTAATTTTTCTAAAAACTTTACATCATCTTTAGGAAACCGGATTTTTATTCTGCATTCTTTGAAAAGGAATTTATGCTTTCTTTGAAAGTTTTCCTTTTTCGTGTATTTTACATCATCATGTTAATTAAATTATCAACTTCCTCGTTAGCCGCAATACCTCTTAAACACATTTTTTTATTATATGTCTACTCAAAAAACAAATCAAAAAATAATAAATTTTTGTCTCTGATGACTTTGACATTCATAAAATAGGTTATACCAGACTTAAACAAGGGTGTGGGTCGGTATAAACTTGGACTAAATTCTTATACCAAGTATAACTTATACCGAAGTTATTCCATGTTTATTGGTAGTGATTTTGCCTATACTTGATTTATTCTCAGTATAACTTTTATACTTGGTTTATTAGTAACAGTGTAATACACTACTTATAACTTAGAATGAAACCTAAAGAACCCAATACAATGTAAGCTATTCGATTCTTCCTCCGTCCTGGTCTGGTAAGTTCCTTTGCCGAGGTGGGCGTGATCACCACATGCTTAAAAATTTCCTTTTTATATTGTAGGACAGTTTTAGACTTTGCTCCTGTATTTCAAGCTGATGATGGCTCGGTAAGAGCCGAAACGCGCCCTTGTATGACATTTTTGTAATATACATTTTTGTGGTACCTCTTTGAGTTTTCTACTTTCTTTCTTCTTTACTATTTTATTACGTGAAATTAAACTTCCGTAAATATTTACTAATAAATTATCAGTAAATATCTATCACCGTGGTATATACAGGGTAGCGAGATAGTATGGAAGCACGGTGAATTATCGGAAACCGTTCGAACGATTTTTATAAATTTTGGTGGGTAGGAGTGTCCTAATGCTGCCGATATTATAGTGGTAATTACATTGTTGTCAAATCTTCCGTTCTTTGGAAATCTAATGAACTTTCTTATTTTAAATAGAACACCCTGTATATATTTTGCGTTTTAAAGTCCTTAAGAAATATTGATTATTTTTCATGTTATATTCCCTATAGCTAAATGCCATAATTTTGGAGTTATTGCTACATTTATTAAAAAAAATTTTAACAAATTATAAAAATTTATTTTTTTGGACCGGATAGATATTATTTTAGCTTCTTTGGGTCATTGGTAACAAAAAAGGTCTTTCGTAATTTTCCTCAAAAGTTAATCGTTTCCGAGTTATAAACAATTTAAAACTCAAAAAAATCGAAAAATGACGATTTTCAAGGTTCAAAAACACAAGTAAAAAAATCATTTTTTAAAATTACAAAGTCCCTAAATTCAAGCTCAAACCTTTTTCTATGAGATCTCTGTAGGAATTTTTGGCATGTTTTATTCTAAAACATTGTTTTTTTTTAATTGTTAATAAAGCTCATATGCGAGGACGGGCTATCGGGCTGCATTAACAACTAAAGAATAATGTTTTAGAATGAAATAAGACCAAATCACTTATCGGCATCTGATAAAATAAGGTTTGTGTTTGAATTTAGGCACTTTATAGTTTCAAAAATGATATTTTTGAAGTTATACTTCTTTACCGGCGATATGAGGGTGAATTTTTATATGTTAAAACCTATGATCCCGGCGCATGCGCATTATAACTTTGTTCTGATTGGATGTTCAAATGATATGTCAAAAATTATTCAATATGGCGACTGTGGTACAGCTGTAGTTTGATTATTTATGGTTGTTGCGTTTTAAAATTTGTGTGAAAAGAAACAACAAACAAAAGTTAGTTAATAGTTATACTGCCTTTTTAAATAGTTTTCATATACCTATATTTTTGGACTTTTGGACTATTTTGGACAAGGAAAACTGATTGTAATTTGGTAAATAGTTTTTATTATAATCATATTGTAATTATACATTTGGATTAGGTTGAAATACAGTAGAGCGTCGATTATCCGAACTAATTGGGGGACATAGTTGTTCGGAAAACCGATTTGTTCGGATAATCGAACTACAATATATTGATACATATTTATAGCCTTACATATTTATCCACAAGTGAATAAAAGCCATATTTATATACCTACATATTTATTTATATCTTGATAATGACAACTAGCAACTAAACAAAAAAGTGCCGTCTTTGCAACAACATAATTATTTTTGGATACAATATTGAAGAAAATTGAAGATATTTTAAGCGTCAATTACTAACGCTTGCTCGGTATTCGAGTGCGGGACGCGCGAGTCGATAGTTCGAATAAACGGTCGTTCGGTTGATCGACGTTCGGATAATCGACGCTCTACTGTACATTTATTTTCTCAAGAATGGGATTTTAGAGAGAAATCCCAAATTAGGTCCGATTTTTATTTTTAAATTATGATTTTTTGGCGTAAATTTATTTATCTAGTAGGTATGTAATGCTTTGATTTACATACTTAATTTGATTACCAACAAAAGTTTTACCAATCTTCATCTAATATATTGTTTTCTTACTATTTTGTTATATTTTAATATTTTCTTCCACAAAATTTAAACTACATAATTTAATTATATTCAAAACAACTGTCAAACAGTAAAACGTTCAGTTACCCTATTTGTCCACATGACACATAATGTGGAATTGGACGAGTGAGTCTAGGCTTCGATTACGAATCAAAGCGCCCCGAAAGTCACGGGTTCGATTCCCGATGCAAGTTTTTATTTTTTTATTTTTTATGCATTTTATGATTGTAAGTATATTTGTTATATAATTTTTTTTTCAGAAAACGCGTATTTAAAATTTTTGCCAACAATTATTATCGTTCAGAAATCATTTTTTCTTTATGGCATTTTTCAATGTGTTTGTGTGCGTTTTATTCTTTTATTTTTTAAATTTTTGGTATTGTCTTAAAAATCACATAATATGTAGTAGAAGTATAACTTCTTACGTGCGTACAAAGTACACACACATTCTTTTTTTATTTATGTTTTTGAACCCAGAAAATCGTAATTTTTCGATTTTTTTTTTTTTTCAGTTTTAATATGTTTATAACTTGGAAACGAATAACTTTTGAGGAAAATTACAAAAGAACTTTTTTGTTCCCAATGACCCAAACAACCTAAAATAATATTAACCCGGTCCAAAAACCTAAATTTGTATAATTTGTTAAAACTTTTTTTTTAATAAATGTAGCAATAACTCCAAAATTATGGCATTTAGGTATAGGGAACATAACATGAAAAATAATCAGTATTTCTTAAGGGTGTATATATACAGGGTGTTCTATTTAAAATAATAAAGATCATTAGATTTTCAGAAAATCGAAAGATTTGACAACAATGTAATTACCACTATAATATCGGGCGTATTAGAATACCCTTACCCAATAAGATTTATAACAATCGTTCAGGCGGTTTCCGAGAAATTACCGAGTTTCCATACTTTCTCGCTACCCTGTATAATCGAATTAACAAAAACACCATTTTTTCACATTGTGTATTTGAACTGATACATACCTAACTTGAAAAATTTACCAACTAACTTCAGACTGTCATTTTTATCTTATCGGTGTGAGCGTATTTTCCTTTTCATCAAAATTCACTCTCAATGCGTTTTTCCCAATCGCGCCTACATATAAAGAAGTATAACTGCAAAAACCTTTATTTACATAATTTGTATTTTGACAACGATTTCCGAAGTAGAAATCGGAACGTCACAATAAACTTATTTTAAAGTAATTTTTTTTATTTCCAGTAAAAATGGTAAATTGCATTAAGATGCCACAAGTAATCAGCTTCAGAAATATATATTCTAACGTTTTCAACTTCTCGGTGTAATGAATTCATTTCCACCATTCTTTATTTATTCAGATTTTTTATACGACTCTGGTCTCAATACAACACTATCAAATATTCATGTCATCTGTCTACCACATTTTATAGTTAGGGAACTACATAGGTAGGGTAGGTACACTAACGTATGTAGGTTGACAATTTTGAGTAAATGATTGAATAGAAAGAAAATTTTATCAAGTAAAGCGTAGAATCAAACATTTTTTTAATTTTTGAATACCAAATCGAAGACCTAGCTAAATATTTGACGTGGAATTTTTTAATCATTGAAATTTTCTTTTAGTAAAAAAATATTTTGAAACATTTAGAAATTTTAATTTTTTCAGTTATTTTACAAAACTTATTTATATACTGCCTGAGGAAATGAAAAGTTCAGCATGCTTTTCTATTGAAAGTAATTCTTGTGAACACTCCCATTCTGTTCACCACGTTCCATATAATAATATTTTAATTATTTTGTAATAATATGGTTTATAACCAACCTAATATTGGTTATAATAACAACTCACTAATTTATTTTTGAACACGGGGGGTGGAAATCCGAACGTAAAATAATTATAAAATTTAATTTGCATTACAATCAATTTTGGCTTAATTCCATTGTACATAATACCTATCTATAGTAATAAATAAATTGATTGCATAAAAATCGATTAACATTTTTCAAGACGAACACTACGAACAGGTCATTCTAAAATTATCATTTCAAAAAGACTTCTTTTAAATGACATTTAAAATATACCAAACAACATTGTACGACATGTACGATATTTATATTAGACTGACATTAAAAATCAATACGTAGTAGATACAATAACTTTCTTTTTAGTCCATCTTTTGAGGTCCTTTCCGTATAAAATATTTCTGATTCGGTTTCTTTGAGGATTCAAGTACAAAAATGTTCCAAATAAAAATAAACAAACAAAGGGTGCCTGGCGAAATTTTTGGGCAAAACTTGGTTAAACAATTTTTCTAAACAAATTTAAAAGATCACCATTTTGCTCCCGAAAATATATTTTCAGATTTTTTAAGTCATTATAAACACATTTAGTTTTTCTCAAAAGTTGATATTTTTGAAGTTATAAGCGATTAAAAATCTGAAAAATGCGAAAATGCTCATTTTCAAGGCTTGAAAACTTACATAGTATAAGCATCAAGGAATGAATAATAATTTAATATCTATTTCATAGAATCTGAAGCATCTGCCCTAATGAAAATGAATTCAAAGGAGAAAAAAACCCTACTAACAAATGTCTGGACAAAAAATGACTACCCGTTGTTTTCTATAAACCAGTAATTCCACAATACTGAAGAAAAGAAAGACCAGTAGCACTCAAGACACATCCAAAAGAAGGGATTCAAAGATGACAACAATACTAGAGGGTTCATCAAGAAATTTAAAAAGGATAGGAAACAAGTACAATGTCAGAACAACATTCAAAACAACCAACACTCTGAGATTTATCCTGTCCAAAACCAAATACACCAACACGCAAGAAAGATCCAAAAACTAGATCTACAAAATACCCTGTGAGTGCGACAACTTCTACCGAGCGTGAAACATATATCAAGAACAGTGACTATACAAACATGCTTAGGACAAGAAGCAAAGACCACATTGGAAAGATGCATCAATAATCATGAAAGAAACAGACATAAAAAGAGAAAAGTCAAAAAAGCATCTCTCATCCTATTCAACGAAGGAAAATGTGAATAAACGCATTAGCAGAATATAGCAGGCTTTAGTTACCAATACTAAAAGGGGAAGTCAAGATCAAGAAAATACCTACAATACTAGGCTCTCTCTTCTTCTTCTTCTTAACTCAGGCGAGACTCGTTAGTCTCTGGCACTTGGTCATAAGACCTTTGTACCAAACCCTGTTCTTCTCCTTAAACTTTAATAAGCCCTGTGGCCTCAACGAAGGCCAACAATTTTCTTATTGGTAGTTTTAGGATCTCTTCGGGTTCAAACCTCATTTGACCAGTAAAGTCCTGCCTTACATCACCTAGTACACTGCAATGGCATAGTATGTGTATGGCAGTTTCTTCTTCCATTTTGCACTTTCTGCACCATGGTTCATTCACCTTACTTAGTTTGTATAGGTGATTTCTTAAACGGCAGTGTCCAGTCATCTTCTACTTTTCAGTGACCGTTTTGATCTCTCGTTTATTGAGGTTCATCAAACTGTTCGAGAGTTTTTTATCAATATTCTTGATTATTTTTTTACTCTGGATTTGCCCTTGAGGGGTTCTCCATTTATTTTGATGATTCTTTATCAGCCATTTCTGAACCTCGTTTTTCATAGCATCTTAAGTGATGCTACAGAAAGGTTTTGGGCCTTCAAAAGTTTATCTCGAGCCTTGTTTCGCTAAAATATCTGCTCGTTCTTTCCCATGCACCCCTTCATGACCCGGCACCCATATTAAAGACACTTTATTGTCTTTTGCCAGGTTATTGAGGAGATCTTTGCAGTTCTCACCAGCTTTGATTTGATGAGAGGGTTCTTTACAGCCAGAATAGCCGATTGGCTATCTGTGTAAATGTTGATTCTCTTAGCTTTAGGGTCTTCATCAATGATTTCATCAATGCAGGCCACCAAAGCAAAAACTTCAGCCTGGAACACCGTTGTATGTTGACCTAGGTTGTAAGATTTATTATTGTAACATTTTTGTCCAAAGACTCCTGATCCAGTACCATGGGCAGTTTTAGATCCATCAGTGAACCATATTAAGTCCCCATTAAGGTTTGGGACTTCTCTAGATGGTATAATTGTGTTAATCTTCTCAGTGAAGATTAGCTCTGGTGTCATCATATCTGAGTTCATCATAAAGATGGATTCCTCAAGTATAGTCCCAGTAATGTTTGTGTGGCAATTGAATACATAATTTGGCCTCCAGGTATTGTTTGCTTTGAGCCTCAGGATGGTCATAAAGGCTACCGCCGAAATATATAATTCCAGCGGAGGGAGACCTGTGATAGCCTCTAATGAAGCCGTTTCTGTACTATTCAAGGCTACTGTCATATTTAGAAATGCTTGTCTTTGTAGGGTGGTGAGAGTGGTCACACAAGATTGCAAAGCCGTCTTTCTCCACCAGAGTACTGACCCATAAGTAGGGAGCGGATTTTATGCTAAATGCATATTGCATGCATATTTCGCATATTTGAGAACTTTACTAAATTTTGCATATTTTTAAAGAGACATGCATATTTTGTGCCTATTTAAAAACATTTACATCCAAAAAAAAATTAATTTTTTAATTCCACACAAAATATTTCCCCGCAGAGGCTGTCGTATCTATTAATTCGAGAACTACCTGAAGAGAGGCGGATCATTCACTGCCTTTTCGTTTTTTCTTAGAAAATACCCTATCTTTACACAAAGTACTTATAGTGCTTATAGTACGCCGTTATAAAATGATTGTAGGATGTTAAAATGATGAAGGATGGTGGTTTACCTGGAAATCCGAATTTCATTTACTTTTATTATATTTCGTAGGTACCTATAATTCTGGTGATTCTTCTAAATCCCCTATTGTTAAGAGAATTTACACCTTTAACCATAGTTTTACAATTTTCTAACGGAAATTGAAATATTCATGCTTTAGATCAGATCCCGTAAATCAGTAAAATTATTTACCTTTAGTTGGCCAATGCGAATGTTTAATTTTTGTTTAATACTTCTGTTTGTGAATAGTGCAATATGCCGAAAGAATCTAGCCTGGTTTATTACTGGATCAGAACCTATCCCGAGCTTCATTACAGCAATGGAAACTTATTCTGCAAAGCATGAAGTAAAATGGTGAGTTTTAAGATTGCTTTCTTCCTCTTTTTTCTTTAATAAATGCCTAATATTTGGCTGCTTCCTGATTAAAGTTTACTTACTTACTTACTTAGTCCTAAGCCTTTCTATCTTTAAGGCTGGTGGAGTTGAATTTGGCATTGTAGCCTCCATGTTAACCGATCTTTTGTTTTTCCCCTGCACTCTCGTTTCGAATATTCGGTTTGTTAGTCTCACGTTCGACATTCTACACACGTGCCCGAACTATCTAAGTTGTCCATGTACTATTATTTCATTGATTGGTTCTAGTTTTGAGTTTTTGTCTAATTGTTTCGTTTTGTATTTTGTCTGTCCTCTTTCTGTTTGCTATTTTCCTCAGGAATCTCATTTCCATAGCATTGACTCTGGATTTTTGTCTGCCCGTCAATGTTCATGTCTCGCTGCTATACATGATTGTTGGTCTAACTACTGATCTAACGACTACCGTTTTAACTTTCTCCGGTATCTCTTTTTTCCCAAAAAATTCGTAAAAACACATTGTAGGGAATTATAATTATAAAAAAAGATATATATAGTGATATTGTTGATTTATTTTAAATAGGTAACTACTGGTATCAGTTTTTGTAAAAAATGTGAATAAATTGAATATATAAAAAATAATGATTTTATTTTAAAGATAATAAATAAGATTGCCCCCTATAAAAGAACCCCTCAGAATAGAATAAAACAGAAAATTTGTGGTTTCTCGAAATGCGCATTTTTTGAATTTTTGTGCATATCTTGCGCATATTTCGTAATTTTTTACTGCATATATATGCGCATATTTCATCAAAATTGATCGCATATAAATCCGCTCCCTACCCATAAATAACTGTCGGTCGTATCACTAATGTGTACAACCAACATATCACCTTTGGTTTCAATCCCCAGGTTTTACCTACAACTCGTCTGCAGTTCAAGAAGAGTCGCTTAGCCCTACTGGTTATATTGGTAATATGAGTATTCCAGCTTCGAATTCAGGGTTACCCCTAGATCCTTAACCTCATTGGTTCTTTCCAGTACCTCTCCAAATAATTTCAGCTCGCTCAGTCCAGTAAGCTTCCTCTTATTTGTAAAGGCTACCAGTTTAGTTTTAGAAGGGTTCACGGAGAGGTTCTCTTTCAGAGACCAGTTCTCTATGTAGTGAAGGTCATATCGCATCTGATACGCAACAGTGCTGGGAAATTTTCCCCTAGTTACTATTACGATATCATCTGCGAAACCCTGGACCCAGATTCCTTGGGCTCTTAGCCCATGAATCAGATCATCGACAATTATGTTCCATAATGACGGTGACAACACACCGCCTTGAGGGCATCCCTTAGTTGCCCTCAGATTTATGGTATCTTCATGCGTATCTGTGGATATTATTCTGCTCTGAAGCATCTGAATAATCCACTTGCATGTTGTGTTGTTGATTTTCTTCGTCACCAGTGCGCTTTGTATAGACTCGATTGAGGTATTATCAAATGCACCTTCTATATCTAAAAATGCAGCAACGGCGACTTCTTTCTGATGCAGACTGCAGACTCCTTTCGAGTTCCGACACTAGATTGTGCAGGGCGGCTTCACCTGATTTCCCTGCCTGATACGCCCATTGCCGTTGATGCAGTGGATTTTCATTTAAATTGTTTTTCTTGATGTGTTCATTCAAGATTTTTCCCATGGTTTTTAACATGAATGAGGTCAGACTTATAGGCCTGTAGGATTTTGCTAAGGTGTAATCTGTTTTTCCTGGTTTGGGAATAAACACCACTCTTGCCCTTCTCCAAGCTTTGGGAATGTATCCCAGAGCATGGTTAGCTCTAAATATTGTGATCAGAGGACCCAAGATTATTTCCGGACCCTCCTGGAAACCATCCGGTGTCGCAGTTTTATAAGGTTCAAAAGTTTCAATAGCCCATCTGACCTTGTGAGAACCAAAGATCTCGTCAGAGGCCAGCCAGTCCCTTTTGGTTGGGCTATTGTTTGCTTGATGATTGTTATTACCAGTCAATTGCGTCGACCCTGGAAAGTGAACACTTAAAAGATGCTCTACAGCCTCCTTCTCTGTGTCAGTATACTTCCCATTGGGCAATTTCATTAACTTGGGTTTGTTAATGTTATCTCTTTTGAGGATTCTGTTAACCCTGGCACTTTCAGGTACACTTTCAATGTTTTCACAGAATTCTCTCCAGGATCTTTCCTTAGCGGATTGGATTTTCTTATTATAGGTTTTCAGTTTAGCCTTATATGCTTCCCAATCACCTGATTTCGTCGCCCTATTGAAGAGCCGTCTTGTTTCTCTTTTGAGATACTAGATCCTTTCTTACTAGATACGAGATACTTTCTCTTTCAATACTAGGTTGTTCAATAAGTCTTGCGGTTCGATAAAGGAGCGAGGTGCTACTAGCCCAATTTTTTTGGTTATGTTGGTACACTCTTCGTATGAACGTACGTGAAGTTTGATTTCAATCGGTCAATTCACTATTTTTTAGAAGCCATTTAATATCGATATGTCGCAGTATTTTTTACAATGGAAATAATCAAGTATCGTGTAGTGATTGAATTTTTATTTTCGGAATGTTTAAAGGCCAAGAAAATTTATAAACGAATGTTAAAAGTGTATAAGGACTCCTTGCCTTCAATTAATACTATAGAAAGTGACTTGCGTAATTTAAACGTGGTCGTTCAAGTCTTGAAGGCAATCCACGTCAAAGACGCCCAAAAACAGAAAGACCACCAGACATCGTAGAAAAACACAGGATATGGTATTCGAAACTCGTCGAGTAACTGAAAATGATTTAGTAAAATCCCTAGGCATCTCATTCGGCAGCGTAAGCAATATTTTCTCCGATGTATTGGGTTTCAAAAAGCTGTGGTCACAATGGGTGCCGCATTTGCTGACAACTGACCAAAAACACATTCGAATGCGACTTTCTCAGCAATATTTAGGGCGTTTTCGAAAGGATAAAGCAGATTTTGTGCATCGGTTAATCACAATAAATGACACTTGGTCTATCACCATGAGTCTGAGTCAAAACAGACGGTTAAAAGTGGTAGCATCTGGTTTTTCAACTAGTAAACGAATTTTTGTCCAGAAATCGACCAAGAAGACCTTTTTTATCAGTTTCAGTATCGGTTTTTGGGATGTGAGAGGAATTTTTTTGTGGATTACTTGCAAGCTGATAAAACAATAAATTCGGGATATTATTGTAATCATTTAGACCAGCTGAAGGAAAAAAATCGTGAAAAAAAACCCGGTTTACAAAAAAATCATTTTTCATCAGGACAATGTGACGTGTTATATTATGAGTATTTTACCAATGGCTAAAATCCATGAATTAAAATTCGAATTGTGAGAGCATCCAGAGTATTAATCAGATTTGGTTCCTAGCGACTTCCATTTGTTTCATTACCTAAAAAATTTATGCGTGGAAAGCGTTTTTAATATCAAATTATGAGTATATAACAGCTGTGGAAGCGTATTTTGCAACCCTTCCTGATTCTCCCTTCAGGGATGGAATTAATAAATTGAAATCTCTTTGGAACAAGTGTATTGATGTTCAGAGAGACTATATTGAATAATAAAGTGTATTTCAAGTCATAAAATTGTGTTTTTCATATCGAACCGCAGAACTTATTGAACAACCTAGTATATATAGCTATGTTTTGCCCAGTAAAATATTCGTTGTCGAAGTAATCCAGAACAGGCGTATGTTCGTGGAATAGGGATACATATACCCAATACGTATGTAACACGCAACACAACTCTAATCAAAAGATTAATTTTTTAATTTGAATAAACAAATTATTGTTATAATAATGTTATTTTGTTAAATTGTTAAATTTAAAACTTTGATAATGGGATTTAATTTAATTTTAAATTTGATTTTTTTCAACAGCCACCATCTACGATATAGATTACACAAACAAACTAACAGAAAAAATAACAAACAAAAACAGTTAGAATTTAATAGTCCAGGGTGTCAGTAACACCATTTCAGACAATATTTTTTCAACCATAGATTGTTTTAACCATGAACCATAATATCGAGAAAAAATTTCATTTGTATGGAATGTACACATAAACTAAAAGGATCAGGTCATGAAATTTTCCCAGAATTTTAAAACCTAATTTTCTTTTTAATTTTCTGAGGACGATTTTCGGAGTGGCTATCGAAACGTCAATCAATAGTTAACTAAGAAATATAATTTTCATTGCATCAACAATTGTGGCTCAATCCCATATAAACATAATATGTACCAAGTTAAAGTTTGTGAGCTAATATTTATGTGAAAAATACAAAAACTGCTCACTCTTATGGCATTTTTTTAGATTTATCTTGTTATTGATCTTTTTAACATCAATCACAACTATGTCATATTCTGAAACCAGAATTCCCGTTACCCAGTTCGTCAAAACCGACATGTTTGCTTAATCCTGAATTTCCCAAAATAATAAAAAACCACGTATATTCGAGCGTAATATTGTGAAAATTTTAAAATACTGAAATATTCGTTGGCTTATCCAGTATCACGATACTAATCAGCTCATATCAATATTCATATATGAACTCTGTGCGTCGTTGATAAGCTATTTAACGCATTGCTGAACATGGCAAGGCGGTCCCGTAAGTATTAATTATACTAAACGAATTAACTCCTGAAATTTTGGGTATGATATTTACAGGGAACTTGATTGACATTTTTTAACTACACTGAGGGCCGGTTGTTCGAACGCTAATCAAAACTGATCATTATCAAATATTTAATTACAATTATATTTGATTAAGCGTACTTCTGACAGATGTCGCATTTTGAGGTTATGTTGACTGATTTATTTTATTATTTTGGTTTTAATTTAAAATAAAACATAATTAAACTCTTTCTGATGTTAATTTCTTGTTTTTACTTACAAATCAATAATAATAATAAGCAATTTTTAAGAATTTAAGAGCTGCGGCTATATTTTAATTACTGTTTTACCTACAATCAATAACTGATTAGTGTTATACATGTATTTTTCATGTCGCGATTTGATTCCCATCAAGAAAATTGATTACAATAAATGATTAATTATAATCAACTTCTTGATTAGCGTTCGAACAACCGGTCCTAAATATTCTCCCCACAACTCAAGTTTTACTTGTATAGTATGTACAAGAATAAAAAACCGCTAAACGCCGTAAAAATGAGTGGCGCATACAATATTCAAGCTACAAAAGATCTGATATGAATATTACGTGGCGCGAAAATGTATTTTCATTTTGATGAAAAACAAAATTCTAGTTTTATTTTAAAAGATTTTTTCATAATATTTGCTAAATTTGAAATAAAACGCGCCACAAAAGAGTAACTTTGATACAGTTTGAATTTTGAAACACTTTTGTGGCGCGTTTACTTCAAATTTAGCAGATATTATGGAAAAATCTTTTAAAATAAAACAAGAATTTTGTTTTGCATCAAAATGAAAATACATTCTCGCGCCACGTTATATTCATATCAGATCTTTTGTAGCTGGAATATTGTATTCGCCACTAATTTTTACGAAGTTTAGCGGTCTTTTGTTCTTGTATCAGGAGTTTTTCAAAGTTATTTATAAATTAAATGTATGAAGTTGAATGCAATATTTCTCGATTACACGTTAAGATTTATAATGGTCGCCTTTGTCGCAATATTTCCCAAATGATCTAGTGTCCATTGAATGTAGGTACACTAGATTTTTTTCTATTCGAATAAGGTTGAAAAAAAATATTGGGATAGCCTAATATGGAATATACTCGGATTGCCCGTTGCCAAATCAAATTTAGCGTCGTAACCACTACAACTACATAAAACATTTCGGGAATAATCGTTAATTGGATTATATTTTTGTAGCTTAATAACTTCTAAATGGCTTAACCGACTTTGATCACTAAACATGAGTTTGAAACGTATTGACAAGTTGTATCTGATGCATCTAAGGTTGAGTATGATAACTAAAGCTATTACAGGAATTATTGAGCTTGAAAAACCGTTTTTTCCCATAGGAAATTGATTTGATTATACTTATGAAGCCTATAACATAAAGTAAAGTCCTTCTACAAACGCTCAGTTATTGGCGCAATTCGTAGGTTGAAATTTTGAGTAATTGTCGAAAAACAAAAATTTTCAAATTTTGTTTTTCAGTTTTTCGGCTATACTGAGCCGTGCCTATGTCTCATCCTGACGGCTTAAATACCATTTGGAAGCATAACTCAACACTATTGATTTGGTGTATTTGCGGTTCTCCTGTCTCTTCTTGAACCAAGATATATACCCCAAAAAATATGCCATTTTGTACCTACCAAGTCCTACAGCTGGCTTATGGTTGGTCAAAAAAACTACACCGGTTCTGAATCGGCCCTGACCCCCTCTTCAAACACAGAACAAAAAAATTCAGATCGGTTTAACTTTTCCACATACATACATATCCACAAACATTTTCCCTTTTTACTTTATCGTACTACATACGCAGTATGAGTATAATAGATAAAGTTATAGGATCGTGCAAAAAATTTTTTTTCAGATTTCACTTTTTTCGACGTTTTGAGTCCCCCTGAGTCTAAAAAGCAAATAAAAAAAACATGTCGAAAGTATGTACGTATGTACGTACGCATGTCGCCACTGTCCAGCAAAAACTACTGGACCGATTTCGATGAAATTCGGTATGAGAAAGTTTAAGAGAAGTTTGTCGAGAAACTACGCTTTTGAAAAAACCTCTTAAAGGCGGGCCGAAATAGGGGGATTATTTGGGGCCCATTTTTGCAAATTTTGACCGAAACCAATGAAATTTAACTTAAAGTTAGCTCATCGATAGGTAAATAGAAATACGGAATTTGACATTTCCAAATCCAAAATGGCGGCCAGCATGGCCGACCGCCCACCCGATACATTTCCCTACCAATCTAAAAACTTGTTTAAGATAAATTTAATTTGAAAAAAACATTTATATAGCCTAAAGATGGGGCTATAACAAGAATTTTATCGTTTTTCAGAAAAAGTTATGGGTTGCCTATATTTAAGGGGTCAAAATTTGACATAAATTTGAACTAAATTTTCTCAAAAATGATTCCAAGGAATTTGTTTATTTTTTAATATATTTTTGATATCCTATCGGTAAATTGAATAAAATTGGTCAGATTTCTTAACTCGTCATAGGAGGGGAGTTATGAATTTTTTATTAAAAAAATATTCGAGTGCCTGTAACTACCTCTGTAATAAAAACTAAAATTTGAAATTTGGCATACCTATATAGTATTTTATTATCTATTAGCACAATAAATTTTACCCACAATATGGCTTCCGGTTTAACCGGAAATGAAAAAAAATCTTAATTTTTTACATGCGCCCGTATATTTTTACATATTTTGAAAGAACGTAAAATTATCTTTCCAATGACATAAAACTCGTTGCTGTAACTCAAAAACTCGAAAAGTTACAGAAAATTGAAATTTTGCTAGAACCTTGTGTGTGTCCCCTCTCACGCGATCATAGCAGAGCATTATTATAGGGCAGTCAATGAGGGTATTTGGCTCCGAATTCCATCCTACTACATCGATGTACTTGATATTTTCACAGTAAGTAGGGAATAGCTCAAGAAACAAAATCTACCCCATATACTATGGCGCTTTTATCTTGGGGCAATTTCCACCCCTTCAAGGGGGTGGAAAATTTATTGGTCAAAATAAGCATGGAAGTGGCTAGAGAACCTATTTTTAAGCAAAAACTGATCTATACTTTTTTTTGAGAACTCAATACTTTTTGAGTTATGCGTAGTTGAAAATTGGCCATTTTCATTTAAAAATGACACGTTTTCGGACGGTTTTTTGTGAATACCTTAAAAACTGTGCATCAAACTAAAAACACTATATAAAATTTTTTTTTATTTATACATAACAAAGAGATTCGTTCCTTCGTAAATTTTCTATTTATAATACAAAAAGAGATATGGTAGGTAAAAGGAGTTTGTTTTTTGGTGCATGCTCAAAGTGCTCATGCTTTTCTAGTGTTTAAAAAGGCCTTTAAAACGAGCACCGTTAAATGTCGGTTACATTCAAACTAAGCGAGATATGGTTCAAAAAATATATGACTAATGTACTTTAAGGAAAAATGAGAAGTACATACATTTAACCCCTCATTCACCAGAATTTAAATGCATTGTTTTTCTTTTGCATTACCTCTTAATATAGTGTTATTTCTACTTTCAAAAAGTTGGACGGGTGAAAAAAATAAGATCAAATTATATTTTTAAAGCGCATTTTTAAATTTTCTTAAAATTCTTCCTTTTGCTTCATGCAATTCGATAATAAAAATGTTCTATCCCCGAGAAGTGGTGAGAACCTCCCCCATGATAAAAGCGCCATCGTATATAGGATAGACTTTGAATTAGGAGATTGGGCTTTGGGCTACTCCCAAAATTTCATTACAATCCATGCAGTAAAATGCTAATATTGTAAACTATTAATTTCTCAGAAAAATGGACTAATTTGAAATGAAAGTATGACTAATATTCTATTGATTTATGCAATAATCTATAGTGTGTCCCCGAACATTTTCTCAAATGCGGGAATTAATGATGCGTAGAACCATAAAATATTTTCAATTATGCAAGGTGTTTCCAAAATATCAAAATAACGAGTAACTTTGTTATTTTTATAGAATTCCAGTATCTAGTACGATAACGATAATAGATCGGTACGATAAAGTTCTCGGGCGGCCCTTCCGTCCAGCGTTTTTAAATAGAAATTGAGTCATATTTCTGAGCTCGGTAACTTTTGAATGGTATAACCGATTTTCAAAATTAGACATGCGTTGGAAAAGTAATGATTAGTACTATGAGAAACCGCAAATCTCGGACTTAAATTTTCGAAGTTTTTGGGAGTTTAGGGGACGAGAACGAAAAACAGGCTCTAAATAGGAAGGGCCGTAAAATCCACACCTTTGGACCAAAATAGATGGTTGATATATGAATGGGTTAGTATTTTCCTGAAGTTTAAGATGGGAGTTGGCCCCATTTTCAATTCAGTCAGATTTAGATAATCAAAAATTTCGTGTATATATTATAGTGTCGCGTGTAGGGGGGCGTGTGTGCGCCACTGACGAGAACTGCCGTTTTCTGGTAATATTATGTAGTACATTTTCAATATTATATGAGAGAGGTTCAAAATTATAGAATAAATTCATTTTTTTTTTTCGAAAAATCCATAGACCATTGAATCACGGTTTTTGCTCCAAGTTTTAAAGAACTGCTTGGATTAACAAGAAATTTGGTATCCACATAGGTGGCACACCTTCTCTTTGTGATATTGTGATAAAATTGTGATATCAAATGAAGATTAAAAATAATTTCTTTGAATATTAATACCAACAATTTTATTTAATATAAATATATTATATAAAATATTTGTTTATTTTTTATCATTCGAATTCTCTTCTTCTATATCTTTCTCTGCGTATTCCAATAATTGTTGTTGTGTATAATTTTTAATATTTGTGCAATTACATCCAGCATAATATTTGCATGCCAAGTTGCAAACCATGCCATGCTTTCTGCATCCACACGGGGTACTGCAATCTTTTTTGCAATTGCAAAAAAACAAATTTATTACATTTACTGCATATTCACTGGAGCCTAAGACCGTTCTTTCAATTCCCATCTTTAATCAACAGAATTAAAAACTCTTCCATACGACTAACTCTGGACTTGCAAATATACAGGGTGTAACAAAAATACAGGCCATAAATTTAATCGCATACTCTGGGACTAATAATAGTTCGATTGAACCTAACTTACCTTAGTACAAATGTGCACACAAAAAAAAGTTACAGCCCTTTGAATTTACAAAATGAAAATGGATTTTTTTCAATATATCGAAATCTATTAAAAATTTTTTATTGAAAATGGACATGTGGCATTCTTATGGCAGTAGTATCTTAAGAAAAAATTATAGTAAAATTTGAACACCCCATAAAAAATTTATGGGGGTTACGTTCTTTTAAACCCCCCAAACTTTTGTGTACGTGCCAATTAAATTATTATGGTAGTACCATTAGATAAACACATTTATCATAGTTTTTAAGACTTTTTTGCCTCTTAGTACTTTTTCGAAAAGTCAGTTTTTATCGAGATATTTTGAATATATGTCAAATCCACCACATATTATTTGTATGGTTAAGTACGATTATGGAGACTTGGTAATAAGATGAAAATTTATTTATGATTTACATTTTTAGGTATATTTTGAACCATATTAAAAAAGAAGCCACATCTCGATAAAAGGTGCTTTCTCGAAAAAATACAGAGGCAAGAAAGTTTTAAAAACACTGTGTTTAAGTAATGGTACCGCAGTAATATTTTAATTGAAACGTGCACAAACATTTGGGGGGTTAAAAGAACAAAACCCCATAAAATTTTTATGTAAACATATTAAACAATAAGCTTCAACTCGATAAAAACTGCGTTATCGAAAAAATACTGAGAGGCAAAAAAATTTTAAGAATATTGAGTTTAACTAATGGTACCACAATGCTAATAATTTAATTGAGACGTACACAAAAGTTTGGGAGGGTTTAAGGGAACAAAACCCCCATAAATTTTTATGGGGTTCACAAATTTCACTATAATTTTGCTTTAAAATGTTATTGCCATAAGAATGCTACATGTCAATTTTCAATAAAAAATCTACAATAGGTTTCGATATGTTCGAAAAAATCGATTTTCATTTTGTAACTTCAAAGGGCTGTAACTTTTTTTATGTGCATATTTGTACTAAGGTAAGTTAGGTTCATTCGCACTATTTTTGGTCCCAGAATATGTGATTTAATTTATGAACTGTATTTTTGTTACACCCTGTATATTCTTTTCGGATGCTCTGTGTGTACATCTAATGTTAATTATTTATCAGCATTGGTCAATTTGCTCCTGGCCTTTGTGGTTCTTGACCGGTCATTGATGAAAACACTAATTTTAAGTTATTTTTTTACATCATTGACCATTAGCTAATGTTATTTTCGTTAAAGGCTGCATTATCGTTAATAACCAGGGAAAATGAATATTCACGACAATGCCAGGTCTTTATGGTCAATGTCCAATTCACATTATTGTCCGTAACATATAATATATCACCTGGCATTTCATCCATGCTAGTAACTGCTTTAAAAGCGCCAAAATTTAGAAATAATTCTCGTATATCCTTTTTTGATATAAATAACTATGAAAAACTTTAAGAGATAATTCTAATTGAAAAAATAATGACAGTTTTTTCTATAAACTTATGTCCGCAAATGCTTTGTTTCTGAGATACACGGTGTTTAAATTTTTATTTCAAACTGTCAATTTTTTTATTGCTCTAAGACCGGTTGAGATATGAAAATTATATTTGTTGGGTTTGGTACCAAAAAAGGTACTCTACTGAGATATTTAACATTCAAAAATTATTTCTGTATTCCACGTTTAATTTATGAAAAAGAACCTTTCTTGTTTTTTTTTCTATGATGCACCGTTTTTATCCGAAAAAATACAACATGCGTATTTTTCATTTCTTAATACATTATCAAGAACTCTCCAATATAATAATACCAAAGTAAAACAATAACCGAATATATTACTAAAATGATTTTAACTACGTGCAAAGCTACAACAAATGTTCAAAATTACCTCCTTAAAAAGTTGGCAGAATAAATTTATATTCACCATTGGCGCCCGTACAGGTAATGGTCTGAATTTTTTAAAGAAAAAAGTAGTACGCCACTAAGAAACGTCAAATTAAAAATCGTTTTTGAATTCCTCGTTCAATTTACGACAACAAATCATTCCTGTCTTTTTTCATATGCGGCGCCGTTTTTATACAAAAAAATAAAACATCTTAACGCTTACAAATTATTCGAGGTAGATTCCATTTGCATATTATGTGTGTATATCTATGCATATGCCGAGGTAGATTCAAATACTTTGTAAACGTTAAGATATTTTATTTTTTTGCATAAAAACGGGGCCTCATATGAAAAAAAAAAAGACAAAAACGATTTTTTGTCGTAAATTGAACGAGTAATTGAAAAATGATTTTTAATTTGACATATCTCAGTGGCGTACTATTTTTTTCTTTAAAAAAATTCGGGCCATTAGCCGTACGCGCGCCAATAGTGAATATAAAATTACTCTGTCACCTTTAAAGGAGGTAACTTTAAACATTTATTGTAGCCTTGTACATAGTTAAAATCTTTTTAGAAATATTTTCTGTTATTGTTCTAATATGGCATTATTATATTGGAGAGATCTGATAATGTATTACGAAATGAAAAATACGAGCGGAGATGTTTTATTTTTTGGATAAAACCGGTGCACCATATGAAAAAAAGGCAAGAAAAGTTCTTTATCATAAATTAAACGTGGAATACAAAAATAATTTTTAGTTTGAAATATCTCAGTGGCTTACTATGTTTTCCTTTAAAAAAATTCCGCGCGCCAATGATGAATATAAAATTGTTATTTGTGTGCAAAAAAATGCGCAATAGCTATCTCTTGAAACCCACCAAATTTAATTTTCGTAGCTTAAAAGGTCTTAGAGCAATAAAAAAATTCGAAGTTTGAAAAACCAAATTTCAACACCCCGTATCTTGGAAACGAAGCATTTGCGGACATACGTTTATCGAGCAAACTGTCATTATTTGTTCATGTAGAATTACCCCTTAAAGTTTTTCGTATTTATTTACTAACACCCTGTATATAGGTACTACAAAAGTATTTTGAGAAAATTTACTAATGAAAAATTTATATTCAGCGACCCCCAAAACCACCGAGTAATGGTTATTGAATGATTTTGAATGATTATAACTAGGGAGCGGATTTTATGCTAAATGCATATTGCATGCATATTTCGCATATTTGGAAACTTTACTAAATTTTGCATATTTTTAAAGAAACATGCATATCTTGTGCATATTTAAAAACATTTAAGTCCAAAAAATTTTTTAAATTTTTTAATTCGACACAAAATATTTCCCCGCACAGGCTGTCGTATCTATTCATTCGAGAACTACCTGAAGATAGACGGCTCATTCACTGCGTTTCATTATTTCTTAGAAAGTACCCGATCTTTACACAAATACTTATAGTGCTTATAGTACGCCGTTAATGATTGTAGGATGTTAAAGTGATGGAAGGATGCTTTACCCGGAAATCCGAATTTTATTTACTTTTATTATATTTAGTAGGTACAGTAGACTCGCGATTATCCGAGGTAACTGGGACCGTGACTACCTCGGATACGGAAAAACTCGGTTAACACTGACATTGGTTATATTGATAGAAAAACACGTGAATAATCATAACTGTGGATATTTTAATGACAAAATTAATACAGTACTGTCTATAAAAGATAAAAACATTTACCTCAATAATGTTACTGTTTAAAAAAGTATTTGATTTTGCATAAGCTTTGCTCCTCTTTTTGATTTTGAGGCGGCGATGTTGCGGCATGGTTGAAAATTGTAACTCACCTGTTCTGACTTTTGCCTCGGTTAACCGAGGGGCTCGGATGACCGAGACTCGGATAATCGCGAGTCTACTGTACCTACAATTCTGGTGATTCTTTTAAATCCTCTATTGTTAAGAGAATTTACATCTTTAGCCATAGTTTTTAAGATTTTCTAACGGAAATTAACAAGTTATTTTAAATACGTCCCAATTACTTCTATTGATGTTGAAAGGAGTTTTTCAAGTTATAAAAATATTTTGTCTTATCAAAGAATATGTTTCCTCGTAAAGAATTTGGAAAAACACATTGTAGTGAATTATAATCGAAGATATATTTATAGTGATATTGTTGTTTAATTTTAAATAGGTAACTATTGGTAGCAGTTTTTGTAAAAACTGTAAATAAATTGCATATATAAAAAATGATGTTATTTGAAAGATAATCAATAAGATTGCCGCCCCCCTATAATAGAACCCCCTAGAATAGAATAGAACAGAAAATTTGTGGATTCTCGAAATGCGCATTTTTTTAATTTTTGTGCATATCTTGCGCATATTTCGTAATTTTTACCGCATATATATGCGCATATTTCATCAAAATTGATCGCATATAAATCCGCTCCCTAATTATAACATAAAACTCCAGGCGGCGAGTTCCACCCTGGGCACCAGGTACCTCGGAGACCATCGCAGTCATGAAATTTGTATTCAGCGATCCCCAAAACCCCCGATTATAAAAATTAAACTTATTTCCGTCAATATTTTTCTAGTTCTAAATTTTTCATTTTCCATATCTTCGAGATGCATTTTGAAAATTCATTTTCCTTATTCACACAATGCAATTTTCATCTCCCGGAAATCAATGTAGTTCACAAAATTTCCTGACACTCGAATGCAAAAAGTTGCATGACGATTCATCTTACTGCACAAAATTTCTAGGTTTTGGGCTTTTAAGTGCTGCGTTGCCTTGTCTATTATAAGACCAAATTATTACCGAGGGACGAAAGTCCCTTAAAAAGCTTCTTTTTAATGAGATATTTGAAATTAAAAATTACACTAAATTCTCTCTTTTTTTGACCCCTGTAACTTATTAAAATAAACGTTATACAAGTTTATGTACGTAGTCTTTTACGTAATAATGTAGTCTTTTATTCTGCGTTTAAACTTTTCAAAAATATTTACTAGTTTTTTCAGGATTCGAAAAAACTGAATACATTTAAATAGCATTTTAGCCGAAAATTTGCGTCTTAAGCGAAAACCAATGTTTATTTTTTAAATATTTTTTTCTGTTTTCTGACAACAGTAAAATGTATTTCTAATTAAATAAATTTAATAGATTCTTCTTTTTGTGTCAATTAGTTTAATTTAAAAAATATTTTTTTGGACACCCTTTCAAATGAGTGAGCACAAGACCCCTATTCTCATTTAAAAAAATTATCGATTACGTCATTACGCCCAGATGGATGACGTCACTGCTATGATACATATGTCGTATGTCAAAAAAACAGAATTTAAAAATAAAAATCGACCTGGGCACTGGGTGCTTTGTCTCACTGTTTCACCTCTACACTGTTGATATTTTTTCCTGGCTTCTTCTTAACTCCATCATTCTGTTTTGCTTTGCTATTTATTTATTGACGTATTTCGGCAAATTTTCTCTGCTGTTCTATATAGTGTGTCTTTTAGTACTTTCCATATTCCTTCAATATCCAATTGGTCGCTTTCCAGATCTATTCTTTGCAATTCTTCACATCAAGTTTTTAATCATTTTTCTTTTTCTTTTTTTCGGCTTCTTAATATTTATCTTAGTGTATGTTTTATCGACTATATATATTCCTTTTTCTATGTAGTCACTTCGTCTACATCTAGCTTATGTTGAGTGATTAGTTCCGCAAATGTTTCCGTTTTTATATTTTTGATAATAACCATTTTTGCAGGAATCACAATGTAATCTATTAGAATTTTAGCATTTTTTTCTTGTGCTTCAAACGTATATCTCTCCTCAATTTTCTGATATCAGAATATTGGTCGTTATTTACACAAAATTTTATAATCTGCTTTTCATTTCTGTTCTCAAATTTTTCCTCATACTACCCAATACTTCTGAGTCCCTTTTTGATGTCAGTTCCAACTCTTGCATTCCAAACTCCCATAATAATTAGGTTATCACATAATTATTATGGGATATATAATAGGAGTACATAATTTATAAGTTTTAGGTATATTCGATGCCCTCGAGTAATGCATATTATATTTGTATTATGCTAACTTAGGGCCGGTTTTTCAGTGATGGGTTAACCTATTTATTTTTCGGTCACCGAAATATTTATGGTTAATCAGTTTTTCAGTACTAGGTTAGAGATTAAGCCTGTTTAAGTTAACCAAGATTTTAACCGATACTCGTTAGATGGTTTAACTCGGAATTTTGTGGTTACGCTTGCGCATGGGTGCAGTGCATGCATCAGAGTCGAATTTGGAATGTTTATTTTGGAGAGAATAGTTAGGTTATGTTATTTTGTTTTTATCGCGGGAAGTATTCTTCCTTGTTATTATTATAAGAAAATTATATATAATTATCGTTATTATAATAGGAAGTAATTATAAGCAAATATATTTTTATAAGAGGTATCTATGTTTACACATACTTTAACAGGATTTAATGCATGATTCCTAGTAATATCTTTAAAAGATAATTATGTCTATACAGCAAAATAATTATTTACTACACAGTTCGACTTCTTATTACCTGGCTAATAATTTCCAATAGCGATATCACCCTGGTCTTTTGACAAACGAAATCGGCAAAAAAATTATAAATCCTCCCAGTATTTGTAAATGGTCTCTTCTGTTATAAAACCGAGGTAGATGCTAGGAACTAAATAAAGACTCCGAACTTGATATTCCATTAAACATTTTTTTTAATTTGGTTATGAAATTGTTTTTATATATTTTTTTGAAGTTATACTTCGTTACGATCGAGGGCAAAATTTTATACTTGCCTGGCGCATGCGCAGACAGACAGTATGTAGTTCGTTGCTAATCTTTCAAATTATGTAGGTATTTATCAATGCAAATAAGTCATTAAAAGAATATTTAGTGTTTTTTAGTAAATGTATTATTTATTATAATTTTTGTGTCTTTGGATTTGTCTTCCTCGGTAATAAAATATTTTATAATAATAGTAAGTATATTTACTTTAAATATTAAAGTATTTTGTCAGTATGTATAAGAAATCTTGTAAGCTGTCAAAGCAAAGGGATTTAGCTCGGGGGTAGCGTGTACGACCGGAAATCGCGAGGTCCCTGGTTCAAATTCTTGTGTTATCTAACTTTTTTTTTATTTTAGTATTGTTTTAATAAAAATTTTTGGAAAGTAGTAAGTAAAAATTAGTTTAATCTTTAAATACAAATAACCTGTTGAAAGTATATTTATTTCGTTGAAATCCTATAATAGAAGTATACCTTCTTACGTGCGTACAAAGTACACACACATTCTTTTTTTCTGTCAAGTTGCTTATTATTTCTCGAATTGCACATGCGCAAGTACAATTACTGCAGCCAACATAAGAAAAAAAGTGGTTAGCTAACCGAGATTTTTTTAACTTGGTTTAAAGCACTGAAAAACGCTAGGAGCGGTAAAATATTGGTTAAAATTTAAACTAGGTTAGCTAACCAAAATTTTAACCTCTCATTGAAAAACCGGACCTTAGTAGTCTAATACTATAGTAATAATTCTAGAGTTTATTGCTTGATACTTCGCAACTTTTTATTTAAATCATCCTCGATTATAAAACCCACTCCCCCTTTTGCTCTTTTTATTTCTTGTGCCCCTAAATAATAGAGCTTGTAACCATCGCCACATCTCATATTTCCGCTTCCCTTTTCTTCGTTTCACCCAAGCCTAGAATGTCAATTCCGTATATTTTCATTTCCTTTGTCAGTTCTAATTATTTATCATAAAAGCTTGTGATATTCCAAGTACCCATTAGTAGTATTTCCTTTCCATTATTTCCATTGTACCTATAATTAATACTTCAAATGCTTTTAATAAAAAAAAGGACATACAGTCACATATTTTAATAGAATGTATATAACTAATGAATCTGTAAACAAGTATTCATTTGATTAATTGACACAGGTTTTGGATGCCTCATTACTAAATAGACTCAAATAACACAATACATAAATAATTATGTTATGGAAAATAATCTAAATAACGAATTCAAACAATATGAGCGATATCATTTTCATTAAACAAATAACTCTCTATGAAATTTAAGTGTGTTAGGCTGGGTATTCGCTCATGAATTAACAAATTGTATTAATCAAAAAGCATATACAGCAGCGATTCTCAACTTGTGGGGCGCACCCCCCTAGGGGGGCGCGCTTTTAGTAGTGGGGGGGGGGGGCGTGAGCATATAAAAAAATACACCAGCATCATTAACTAAATTACTAAAATCAAAGCAAAACAAAATTCTGACAAAATAAAAAATAAAATACACATTATGAACACTGAATAGGAGTTATAACCATAAAGAGCACTCGGTACTAAAAAGTAAGATTTTTCTGTTTTTTGTCAAAATTATTGAATCAGGGGGGGCGCGGTGAAAATAATTATGGAAGATTGGGTTGCAAAGGGTAAAAGGTTGAGAAACGCTGATATACAGTATGGTGCAAATGAAAGGAATAAATTCGTTATTTCGTAAACCGGCAACTTTAAGGAAAAATCTTGAAACCGGCCGATTTTTATTTTTAAATTACGATATTTTGGCATATCGATGGCTTAGTGTGAAAACCTCGTATCTCATTTTTTTTTCGAAAATGACATTTTGGTGGTTTTAGTTTGAAAACCTTGTATCTCACGATTTACAACTGTTAGAAAAAATCAAAATACGCTAGACTATTTTCTATTGCCGAAAAAAGAAACCACGTATATCAATTGCTCTCTTGATTAAGTGTGACTACCACGTATATTTATAACCAAGACTTTGGTACTTAATTTGGAGTATTTGTTTGGGAGATTCGGCTTGGAGAAATGTTTTTTATGAACAGTAAAAGGTAGTCCTGCATACAGAAACATTTTATGAACCTTAAATCAAAAGATTTGTACTGTATCAACCTAGTATTTGGAGGTGTGCAATAAGCTATGAAAAATGAAAACCTCGTAAATAATAATAAACACAACCTCATTTAAGATGAAAAACACGTATATCAAGATATACGAGGTTATCATAGTTACTTGGGCAAAGGTTCTATATACTGCAAGGATATTTACGTGTTTTTCATAGTTAATATTTGTATTTCCAATTTAATAGCAACATTTAACACTTTTAGCTCTAGGCCAATATCAGATATTTGTCTCAATGTGCTCGAATTAAAAATATGTAACGGTAATTTTTGTTTTTAGGTTATATTATGCGGAAAATCAGTTTTTTGCCTCTTCTGTAAAATTGTAATTTAATGAGATACGAGGTTTTCACACTAAGCCATCGATATATATCATACGAGTGACGTCATCCATCTGGGCGTGATTTTTTTAATCCGAATAGGGGTCGTGTGATAGCTCATTTGAAAGGGTATTCAATTCTCTATTTAGTAATATAAACATTAATATGATTATTTATACAGGATGTGAAAAAAATTTTTTTAATTAAATTAATTGACAAAAAAAAGAAGAATTTATTTAACTTATTTAATTCAAAATACTGTTGTTAGAAAATGGAAGTAAATGTTTATTTCACAAATTAGCATTGTTCGCTTAAATTCAATGTTCAAGCCAGTCACCTAACTCATGGAAGTTTGAACATTTAATTAAACGAAAGGCAATATTTATTTGTGAAATAAACATTTTTTTCTTATTTCTGACAGCAGTAAAACGTATTTTAAATTTAATAAATGACATATGTATTCTTCTATTTTTTGTCAAATAATTTAATTAAAAAAACATTTTTTTGCCACGCTGTATAAATAATTATCTAAATGTTTATATTACTGAATAGAGAATTGAATACACTTTCAAATGAGCTATCGCACGACCCCTTGTGTCATGTAAAAAAATCATCGATTACGTTAACACGCCCACATGGATGACGTCACTAGTATAATGTATATGCCAAAAAAGTACAATTTAAAAATAAAAATTGACCTGTTTCGAGATTTTTTTTAAAGTCGCGAGATTACGAAATATCGAATTTATTCCTTTAATTTGCACCATATCGTATATTTTGTACCTATAAAATTATGTTTCTATTTATTTACACTATTTACAAAATTAAATTAGAAATATTTGTAAAACTGTACGAGTAATGTTGTTCTGAAGCTATTTTCTTGTGGCATTTTTGAAATTATGTAACTAGATTTGATGGGAAATAAGCCAAAATTTTATTAAAAAATAAAACTTAAAACAATAGGAAATAAATTCAACATTTCAACAACCAACACGTTGAGATCTATTCTATCTAAAACTAAACCTAATAGTGAACAAAGAATTGTATTTATAAAATACCTTGTGAATGCGAACAATTTTATTTAGTTGAAACATCAAGATCATTAAACGTTAGAAAGTGAACATCAGTCTCATATTAAAAATAGAGAATTTGATAGATCTCAAATATGTCAATACGCATAAGACAATGAACATAGAGTTGAATGGAGACATTCAAGTATAGTCCTAAAAGAAACAGATAGTAAAAAGAGAAAAGTCAAAGAAGTGGCTTTAACTATGCTAAATGAAACTAATTGTGTCGCAAATTCCTCGGTAGAATGCAGTAGGATATGGTTACCCATTCTAAAAGAGGAAGTCAATAGAAAGAAAATACCAGGATTAGTAAGTCAATAACATATCGAGTTAGTACACATTTTATATTTTAGTATTGTTTATATATCTATGTATTACTAATATTATTTATAATTTAAAATAACATATATATATATATATATATATTAAGGTCAGAATTTGGTATTAGTTTTGAGAGTAAACTAAAGTAAGACCTAAAACTTACGATATCGGGATAGTATCACGTGGTTTTTTCCTGGTTTTCCCTTGTGATTTACTATGGAATCTCTAGCGCGAGAATTTTACTGTCACCACTGCATGTGGTTTTCTTTTTAAAGACATATCACATGTTATGATTTTTTTGTGTCGGATATTCTTGAGTTAGGATTGATCTCATGTAATCGAATGATTTATCTTTCAATAAAGTCGTCCCAGGAACGCAACTCATAAATATTGGCAATATCATTTTAAAGTCTTCTAACTTTAAAATACTTTAAAATGTATAATATACATCTGAATTGACGATATAAATCAGTCAGATTAAATAAATTACTAGAAGAAATTTTTTACTAAGTAACAACATTTTTGTTTAATTCATTAATATTTTTTGTATTTTGACAACGACACCCTATTTGGGTGTCGGTGTCGAAACGTTGATAAAATCATTACTTAAGTAAAATTGTGGCTTATTTCCCATCAAAACTAGTTAATAATTGTACGAGTAATAATAATAGTATATTATTCAACAACCATGTAATGAAGGCTATTACTCACGATGATGAAGTTTAAGATATGAGCCGTAGGCGAGTGTCGTAATTCATCAGAGTGAGTAACAGCCATTACATGAAAGTAGAATACTATACTTTTCTTACAAACTTTTTTATTTTAATTAGTAAAAAAATATAATTATCATCAAGATTAAAATTATAATTTACAACAATAAATTTTGTTAACCAATATAGTAGACGGCTGAATAGGTAATTGGTTGACTACTTTTAGCAAATGCTGTCTTATGTATGGTAAAAAATACAACAAGAAATAGTGTATCAAGTTATATTCGGATCCAAAAAAAAATTATAAGCACGAATTTGTACCTACTGTCATTTTAATAAATATTAAATGGCTATTATCGGTGACGTATTTTATAAAGTTATAATGTAAATGTATTTTTATATGTAACTATATATAATATAATGAAATAACTATACATATTATTATTGTTATTATCATAACAAAATCAGCGCAAACTAGAATATCTTGGCCATGTTATGAGGAATGAACAGAGATATGGCTTGTTGCAACTCATTCTTCAAGGCAAGGTATTTGGAAAGAGAGGACCAGGGAGAAGAAGAATATCTTGGCTTCAAAACCTGAGAAAGTGGGTTAATAGGGCTTTTCATCGATTGTCATTTGTTTCGAGCTTCTGTCATGTGTCACATAATATTAATATATCTACATCTACGTTATACGTCTTTGGTTTTTGTATCATTGGTATATGCCAATAACGTATGACGTAGATATATTAATATTATGTTACACATGACAGAAGCTCGAAACAAATGACTGTGAATGAAAAGCCCTATACATCGACAACCGGACTATTCAGAATAGCAACAAGCAAAGTTAGGATAGCCATGCTGATCGCCAACATCCGGAATGGATAGGCACCTTAAGAAGAAGAACTATATATAATATGTTAACATATATTTAACACAATTAAAACTTTATCAAATAAACCAAATATACGTTAAAAATTCCAATAAATAGGTACAGCCAATACGCTTATGTCAATGTCACTGAAAATGATAAACGTCAAAATTTAAAGTAAACAAGGTATAAAAGTAAAACATTGCTGACCCACTGTTACAGTTAAAAATCCTTTAAAATTTATTCGAAGTTACTTACTTACTTTCCGTGTCCGGAACACCAACAACTTTAAATTCTGTATTTCCAATGGTTGGCCACATAGATGGCCCTGTCATTTGCTATAATTAAGTCTTGTTCTGTGCAGGTCTCTCTCATCTCTGTGCATGATAGTAGATGCCGGCTGGTCTGAACCGCGCCACAGTCGCAGGTATCGTCCTCCTGGTATCCCCAATTTTTCAGGTTACTAGCACAACGTGAAACGCCGGTTCTTAGTCTGTTTAGCGCTTTCCAAGTCGGATACGGTAAATTGTGTCCAGCAGCCATTTCCTCCGAGGGAGGAAAATGTGTCGCAGTAGTTGACGCTTGCCATAGGTGTATTCGGCGCGTCTCTGGCGCTTCGGGGATGGATCTTGATGTTTTCAGGAAGCATTTCCGAGATCTTAGTCTGCTTGGCTGAGTTTGGTGGTCATATAAGGGGTGTCTTCGGTCCGTCTCCTGCTTTTTCCGTTCTACCTCTGACGTGACCTTTCTCCTGATTGGTGGTGGAGCAATTCCAGCAATGGGGTATACCTCTTCGATAGGTGTCGGTTTCAGGCAACCCGATATTATACGGACCGTTTCATTTAGAGCCACGTCGACGTTCTTTGCGTGAGCAGAGTTTGCCCATACTGGTGCTCCAAACTCCGCGGCCGAAAAACATAATGCCAGGGCAGAAGTGCGGAGAGTGTGTGGTTGTGCTCCCCATTTTGTATTAGTTAGCTTGCGGATGATATTATTTCTGGCACTTACTTTCTTCTTAACATCTTGACAGTGGTATCGGTAAGACAGAGTTCTATCCAGACGGACGCCAAGGTATTTTGGCGTCTTTTTGTGTTCCAGCATCTGACCACGCCATTCCACCTCCAGCGACCTTCGGGCATGCTTGTTTCTCAGGTGGAAAGCACATACCTGGGTTTTTGTGGGATTGGGTTTCAGATGGTTTTTATCATAGTATAGAGCTAAGTCTCCCAGGGCATCTGTCAGCTTCACTTCGACTTCATTGAAGGTTCTTCCCTGAGCTGCCACCGCTGTATCATCAGCGTAAATAAATTGCCTTGTTTGTTGGTGTATGGGTTGGTCGTTGGTGTATATGTTGTATAGAAACGGCGCGAGGACACTTCCCTGTGGTAGCCCATTTTTTTGGTCCCTCCACCGACTGTTCTTGGACTGGAGCGTTACGTAGAAGCGTCTATTCTGGAGGAGACATTTCACTAACCTTGTTAGTCGGAAGTCCTTTGTAGTTTCGTAGAGTTTTGCGAGTAGCCGTTGATGGTTAACTGTATCATAGGCGGCAGTTAGGTCTATGAACGCTACTCCTGTTATTTCCTTCCGTTCAAAACCATCTTCAATATGTTGGGTGAGATTAAGAATTTGACTGCAGCAGCACTTTCCGGGTCTGAATCCTGCTTGTTCTGGAATAATTTTAGTCTCCACATATTCTGCGATCCGGTTCAGTATCATTCTTTCAAAGGCCTTGAAAAGGTGGCACAAGAGAGATACAGGTCTAAAACTCTTTGTATCCGCCGGATCCTTCCCTGGTTTTAAGAGGGCTACCACTCTAGCTTTTCTCCAGATTTTGGGGATTTGTAATGTACGGATGCAGCAATTCATCATTTTTACGAGCCACTCTACGGTTTTTAGTCCAAAGTCCTTTAGTTAGTAATAAAGTTAATAATTATTGATATAAATTACTATAAAAATATAAAAATATAAAAATAATGATTATTGTATTAAATAAACAAGTTTTAATAATGAGAGGCGAAAAGTACTCCCTGCTAAGGCTCATAATCCAAGGAAAAATCTCGGGAAAAAGAAATGTGGGATGTTGAAGGATTTGCTGGTTGCGAAAATTAAGGGAATGATATGAGAGCAGTTCAATACAATTGTTCAGAGCTGCAGCCAACAAAGATAAAATTGCTGTGATAGTAGCCAGACTCCGATAAGAGATTGTACTGCAAGAAGAAGAAGAAGAAATAGGTTTATTTGCAGTTTATATAAGACTAATATTAAAAGTGGTATGCACCACTTGAATCTAACTTCCGCTTGTGAGTAATGATCCGTGAGTAATGAACTATTACTCACGGGTAAACTAATGGGTGTTAATATTATATTCAAAAATAGTGAATAATGAGCATGTTAGGAAACGGTCGTAGAAAAAATATGTTATTTAATGAGCGCTATTATAGCATTCTACCTTTTCTATTAATAACCTTTGCAACATGTCCTGCGTGATATAAAATCTAGTATAGTCGGTTCGCTATAGACAAAACTGGCTAGTGATTTTGGTAAGTAATTTTGCCAATTTGGTAAAATTGCCAAAAAAATATTTACTTAATAGTCAATAAATTACTAAATTTTCAGTAATTTTGCCAATTTTGGCAAAATTGGGCAAAAACAATATAGCTAACAGACTATGTGACATTCATTATACATTTCATTTATCGCATTCGTCCGGTGAGCCATTATTTTAGAGGTACCTACCTATATCAAGTAATTAGTCTAAAAAAATTGTCTATACATATATGTTATACTAATCCTCCACTAATGCATTATTTTACATGCATTAACTTCACAATAATCTCTTATCTAACCCTCTTCCACATCTTTGGAATTCCTGGTTTTTACCGTCCACACCCCTGTTACCAATTGGATCTAGGCTTGTAGACACCAAGATACCAATTACAATAATTCTTAATTTGAATATTTTTCATTACTACACTCTTTCGTCTAAGAATTGCCATTTCTGTAACATGATTTTGCTGGTATAATTTCCGTTTAACTGTCCAAAACATTCAATAACATACATCGTAGCTATCTTAGAGGTTTTTAGAGACTCTTTAGAGGCTCCACGGGAGGTCGAGGACGAGAGGACCTCTTTAGAGGGTTGTTCAGAGCTTTTGTGATTTTAAGTCAAGCCAGTGATTGCAGCTTACCTTGCTGTAGTTTGAGGTCATCCTTAAACGCATAGTTTCAGGAAGGCACTTTGGTACTACGCATTTGGCACACAGTACTGATGCACGTGTAATTATATATAGTTTTACCAATATGGTATAAATCTAATATACATAACATGTCTGCTTTTAAAGTCCCCATTTTCCATGAGTACATCTGACCAGCATTAAAGTAGTCACTAACATCAACTGTTAAATTTAATTAATCCATCTATTACCCCAAGATATTTTACTTTTCTCAGCAGTAAATATTTGTGCCACTCAGACTTAGGTGACCTAAACCCTCCAAATTCCCCTTCTGTAAATTTTATGATTTTGGACTTCTTATGGCTCATTTATGTCTATTATGTATCTACAGTCGCAGATTTTATCTCTGAATTCTAGTTTTGTAGAATGCTCTATTTGTATCGATAAATTCACCCAGCATCAATTCATGGTTGTCCAGTACATACTTCACTCTCTGTAGGACTCAATGACAATAATTGATTTATCGGCTTTATGGACTTAGTTTTTCCTTGTCTGTTTCGTTAGCTGTGGGTAAACAAGCTACCCTCATGAGCCTCCATGCTTTTGGTATATGGTGGAATAGAATGCAAATAATACAGTATTGCCCAAAATAAACAGTACTGAAACTGAAACACAGATGTATTTTTGTGCGCGCTGTCATATTCAAATTAACTAGTATAGACCTGTCGAGTAATCTTTAAATAATTACTTATTGAGGCCTAATTGTTAAAAATGGTGTTAAATACAGAGGAGAAAGTGTTTCTCGTGGAGCATTATTTTCGCTCATCGGAATCGGCCGACGTAATAGTGCAAGTCTGCAATACGTGTGTGATGAAGGAAATAGCTTCAGAACAACAACAGAGTATTATTCGCTAAAGCGGAAGGATAACTGAAACACAATTTAGAAAACTGGAACTCAGAAGCAAAAAAATATAACCTAAATATAAACAAGGAGAAGACACAGAAAAAGAAAAAAATACAACCTAAATGTAAATAAGGAGAAGACACAGATAGTGAAAATGACAAGAATTTGGGAAGCATAAAACTGAATTTAAACTGTTCAGTTGAAATGATAAGAAGATTTTGTACAAAGAAGTACACAGCAGTAGACAGTTATGGGTTCCCGAGTTATCCAAACACAAGATTGATCGCCTAAATTGGTGTCTTCACCACCAAAACTGGAACATTGGGAATTGACAAAATATGCTATTTTCAAAAAAAGTCAGGATTTATGTAAAATCAGATGACCCATGAAATCGTGTACTTAGAGGTCGAGGAAGACAAGCAAGAACGAAACCTGTGAGATCTGTTCACAAATATATAAGAGGAATTGTAATGTTCTGGAGAGGAGTAAATTGTGATCCGTAAAAAAACCCCGTTAATTTTCATCCAAAAAACTTTAACTGCTCACAGTTATGTTGATAACCTCTAGTCAGGCTCTGGAGAGGTGTAACAGGAGAAAATTTAATTTTATTGCATGATAATAGACCTCTACATACCATTAGAGTGACTACTGACATCATTGAAGCAGAAGGTATCCCTTGTTTGGAGTGGCCTGCTTGCTCACTTGAGCTTAATCCCATAGAGTATTTGTGGGATATGCTTAAAAGAAAAATTAGAGCTCGCCGGGATACTCTACAAAACACCGCAGGGCTAGTACAATCTGTTCCTAAAGGATGGAGCAACCTACCATAACAAAATGTTGATAATTTGATTAGGAGCGTGCCCCGCAAATTGAATCTTGCATAAGAACTAGAGGTGATAACACTGACTACCACAAAATACAAAAAAAAATAAATAAAAGCAATTTAAACGTTATTTTTTTTACATTGAAATTTTGTATGCTATTGACTTTAAAACAACTACTTTCAATTTGTTTGTTAAATACTTTATTGTTTTATTTAATTTTTATGTATTTGTAATTAAATTGCTTTAAAATAAATATTGTTTGATTTCGTGTATTCGTATTTTTAAACTCGCACGAATAGTACATTCTGTCACGGTTTTTGATGTAAATTTTAAAGAACCGCTTGGATTGACATGAAATTTGGCATACGCATAGCTACATAACATGTCAAAGAAAAAAGTGATATGGTGTCGATGTGTGCTTTTGCCCTGGGGGTGAGTTTCACCCCATCTGGGGGTGAAAAAATTTATGTCCAAGATAACTCCCGAAATGGATAAACTGACTAATTTTAAGCAACTTTTGTTCTATAGAGTTTATTTTTATATTTGTTTTAATATGTTTATATTTGAACACCCTATATCAGATAACATTTTTGAATTTTTCTTAAAAATAAGCTATACTTTTGTAAGGGTTCTCTATGACTAAGTACAGGGTGTTTTGATTTATTTCGATTTTTATAAAAAAAATTTATAAAAAGCCCTTTAGAAAAAAGTAAATATCTATAAATCTAAGAATCTGTGACAAATTTTTTCTTGGATCTTAATAATATACTACTCAGCGTATTTAAATAGATATTTATTGTATCAAAATTTTTAAAATACTATATTGTTCTATTAAAAAATTCAAGCTGTAATAACGCATTTATCTTAAATTAAACGCCCTGCATTTTATTAGTTTATCGTATGGAAAATTTACTTAGCTTTCAGTCTGCTTTAGGGGTTCCTATACCTATCTTTGTACATGGTGGTTAAAATTTTAGATTGTTCTATTAGTAAATTTAAGCTGCAATAACCTAACGGTTTTTAATGAAACACCCTAGGGATTTATAGATTTTTCGTATATGTCAAAATTTAAGACGTTTAGGACATCTCAAATAAAGTTTTCTTCTCAAAATAAACCCAAAAATCGCCCCCTTAAATATTTTACCTTACTTTTGAAACGCTGTGTATATAAAGATTACAGTGGAACCTCGTTAAGTCGGTAATCGGGACTGCGGCCGATCCGGGTTTTCGAAAATCCGGGTTAGCCGTAGAGTATAGTAAAAATTAATAAAATACAGTATCCTTAGAGATAAGCTCCATTATAATTGCAAAAACATGAAATACATTATTATGCACATATATGCACAGTATATGTGAATTACGTACAGTTATATACAGTATTGTTCATTCCTTGGTAAAAATTTCAGTCTGTTTCGGTTGTCAATATTACGTTTTTATTGTTGAAATGTTTGTCTAATGAAAATCGGTCCGGGTTAGCCGGACTTCCGGGTTATCGGAGGCCGACTTAACTGGGTTCCACTGTACCATTTATTTATTTATTTATTATTTATTTTATTTTAATATTATATTATTTATATAATATTATATATTTTGAGTATCTTGTATGGTCGCCAAAGTGCACATTCAGAAATTGGAGAATATCAAAGTGGTTTAAGCCTGGTCGATCAACAACAGACCAGATCTTTGTGCTAAGGCAAATACTGGAAAGAACCAATGAATTTAATATCGACACATACCATCTTTTCGCAGATTTTAAATCGGCCTATGATAGTGTCCTAAGAAATAAATTGTATGAAGTCATGGATGAACTCCACATCCCTGATAAACTGATAAGATTTTTTAAGGCTACAGTGCGTAGAGTTGTTTGCAAAGTCGAAATACAGGACGAATAATCACAGGCGTTTGAAACGCATATTGGGCTGCGACAGAGAGATGTGCTGGCGTGTCTCCTCTTTAACAAAGCTCTGGAAAAGGCGATCAGATATACCCGAATAGACACTAGAGGAAATATTTTTAGTAAGTCATCCCAAATTTTGGCATATGCAGATAATGTGGACCTAGTTGCCCGCACAACACGCAAGCTAGAAGAAATGTATACCACCTTCTCAAATGCCTCAAAAAATATGGGGCTGCAAGTAAACGAGGAGAAAACTAAGATGATGGCATCAACACCCAACAATAGAGTCAGAAACATCGGTCACCAATTCACGGTTGATAACTCTACCTTTAAAGTGGTGGACAAATTCACATAATTAGACTCCTTGATCACCAAAGAAAACGTCATGACGGAAGAAGAAATCAAGCAAAGGATAATCCTAGCAAACAAATGCCATTTTGGACTAAGTAGACATATGAGAAGCAAAAACTTAGGCCAAAAAAAACAAAAATAGTCATATACAAAACCCTTATACAATCAGTGTTGACATATGGATCGGAGACATGGAATATCTCCAATACAGATGAAAATCTTATGCATATATTTGAATGAAGGATCCTGAGAGGAATATTCGGTGGCATCTGTGAAAATGGCATTTGGAGGAGGAGGTAAAACTACGAGGTATACCACAGATATAAACAAAAACTTGGTGGTAAAGACGTAGAATCTCTAATAGGAAGACTAAGATGGGCAGGACATCTATCAAGATCACAGCAGAACAACCCTCCACGAAGAGCCCTTATGTCACAACCTATGGGAAGTAGAAATAGGGGTAGGTCAAAACTCAGATGGAAGGATGGTGTAGATGAGGATGGGAGAAAAATAGGCGCAGCAAACCGGCAACGGTTGGCAATGGATAGGACTGACTGGCATAATACACTTGGGAAGGTCGAGGCTCCTTCATAGGGCTGTAGCACCATTGATTATGATGATGATTATTTATTATACAGTGATGAGCGCGCTAATTACCGGCAAAATAGCACAAAAGATGGAAAACTTACGAAATAAAACTACTGCATTAGTAGATGCAGAAAAGCCGCTCCGTTATATATGCACAAATAATTGTAGTGGTAATCAACTATTTTCGTATATAATATCACAAGAGAGAAAATTTTGCCGGCAATATTTTCGACTGGTATGAAAGTTTGTTGCCTGGCAATTTTCGCGAATTAAATTTTGACTTAAATCACGAGACGTCAGTCGAGTGATTTTGTCAAAATTTCAAAGCGAAAATTACCAAAAGGCAACGAAATTGAATGAAACCAGGAGAACATTTTGCTGGTAAATAATTTTCTCTCGAATGATATTCGACAAGACTATTTCACGAGACAATTAATGCACCATATCAACGAAATATAATCTTTATTTATTTGTTATTACCAGACACTTTCGTGACGTATCTGTCATAATTTTATCGCTAAGAAATCACGTTGCTAAGGAGTTTTGTCAGTAGGAAACAATGCGTTGCTATGACGTTTTATGAGTTAAAATCAGTCTAGTGAAATAGTCAATGGGAAATAAGCCACAATTTTACAAAAAAATGATTTTATTAACGTTTCGACGCCCAAATCAAGTGTCGTTGTCAAAATACAAAATAATACTAAATTAAACAAAAAGGTTGTTGCTTAGTAAAAATTCTTCTAATAATTTATTTAATCTGACTCATTTACATCGGCGATTCAGACATGTATTATACATTTTAACCTTCGGATGACCAAGCCGGGGAAATTGTGACCCCAGCGTATGTTTTTCTTTAATAAATTCAAAAGTATTTTAAATTTTTAACTCATTATTTTTTTATTTGAATTTAATATCATTCTAGATATCCTCATATTTTGAAATAAAAAAATTCCCTATATTTTACGAATAAAAAATATATTCTGAAGTTGATGTTTAGTAAAATAGCGTCTAGTATGTGTAATTACAAGTAGTTTTACGCTAATGACGTCGACTTTGCAAAGTAACAAGACACTTACTCAACATACACACTACACATCACACTAATACTCATTTTGTGACTGGCTGAATGACATAAAGTCCATACCAAAAAAAAAAAATTAAAAATTAAAAAAATTACACTTTATTTTTTTCTTATTTGTCATTTTTGACATTTTTGACCTGGGGTCACTTTTCCCCCCTTGGGGATCCGTGTAACAAAAAAAGGTTGGTCATCGGAAGGTTAAAGTAGAAGACTTTAAAATGATATTGCCAATATTGATGAGTTGCGTTCCTGGGGCGACTTTATTAAAAGATAGTTTATTTGATTACATGAAATCAACCCAACTCAAGAATATCGGCCACAAAAAATCATAGCATGTGATCTGTCTTTAAAAAGACAATCAAACGCAACGGTGGCACTAAAATTCTCGCGCTAGAGACTCCATAGTAAATCACGAGGGAAATCCAGTAGAGCAGTCAATGAGGGTATTTGGCTCCGAATTCCATCCTACTACATCGATTTACTTGATATTTTCACCATAAGTAGGGAATAGATCAAGAAACAAAGTCTACTCTATGCCGATGTGCGCTTTTATCATGGGGGTGGTTCCCACCTCTTCTCGGGGGTGAAAATTTTTTTTGTTAAAATAGCCACGGAAGAGGCTAGAGAACCTAATTCTAAGCAAAATCTGTTCTATAATTATTTTTTTGAAAACTCGATACTTTTTGAGGTATTCGTGGTTGAAAATTGGCCATTTTCATTGAAAAATGACACCTTTTCGGATGGATTTTTGCGAGTAACTTAAAAACTTTGCATCTAACAAAAAAACTATATAAAATGTTTTTGTAGCATATAAAAAAAAAGAGATTCGTTCCTTCATAAATCTTCTAGTTATAACACTAAAAGGGATATGATAGGTGAGAAGAGTTTGTTTTTTTGGTGCATGCTCAAATCGGTGTATTCAACTGGAAATAACAGAGAAACTGTCGATTTTAGATGTATAATGATACTAATAACTTTTGCAGTGCTTAAAAAGACCATTAAAATGAGCAACATTAAATGTCGGTTACATTAAAACTAAGCGAGATATGCTGCAAAAAAATTGATGACTAATGTATTTTAAGAAGAAACGAGAAATATATTTAATCCCTCATTTATTAAAATTTAAAAACATCGTTTTCCTTCTACAATATTTTTTATTATAATGTTATTTCTATGTTCAAAAAGTTGCACTGATTTAAAATGAATGGTTTTTGAAAAAAAAATAGGATCAAATTATAGAGCGCATTTTTAAATTTTCTTGAAAATCTTCTTTTTCTCCATGTTACTTGAAAACTATAAGAGATCAGAAAAAAGACACCACACAAAAATGTAGGTTTTTGTTTAGATAAAAAGTTTGTTTTATTTTTCATTACTGTTTCTCTGATCATTTTCAGGTTACATGGAGAAAAAGGAAGATTTTTAAGAAGATTTAAAAATTCGCTCTATAATTTGATCGAATTTTTTTTAAAAACCATTTATTTTAAACCCGGCCAACTTTTTGAACATAGAAATAACACTGTAATAGAAGGTACTGTAGAAGAAAAACGATGCATTTAGATTCTGGTGGATGGGGGTTAAAATTACTTCTTATTTTTTCTTAAAATACATTAGTTATCAATTTTGTTTGCAGTCGCGATATATGTCACTTAGTTTGAATGTAACGGACCTATAATGTTGCTCATTGTAAAGGTCTTTACAAACACTACAAAAGGTATTGGAAACATTATACACCTAAAATCGACCATTTCTCTGTTATTTCAAGTTGAATACACCAAACTGAGCATGTACCAAAAAACAAACTCTTTTCACCTACCATATCTCTTTTTGTATTATAACTAGAAGAATTATGAATGCAAGTGTCTCTTTATTTTTTTATAACCTACGAAAATGTTTATATTAGTTTTCTTTGTTAGATGCATAGTTTTTAAGATATTCGCAAAAAAACGTTCGAAAAGGTGTTGTTTAAATGAAATGAAACTGGCCAATTTTCAACCACGAATAATTATTCAAAAAGTATTGAGTTTTAAAAAAAAACTATATAGAACAGTTTTTGCTTAGAATTTGGTTCTCAGGCGAATTCCGTGGTTATTTTAACCAAAAAATTTTCTTAGGGTGTGATTGCCACCCTTCAGAAGGGGTGGGAATCACCCCCAAGATAAAAGCACACATCGGCATCGGCATAGACCTTGAATTAGGAGATAAGTAGAGGCTATTCACAAAATTTCATTAATATCCATGCAGTAGGATAGAATTCGGAGGTAATGTACTATTCTTGCTCCCATTTACTGGCGTACAGGAGAAACCTCCTGATAATATCCCGACATTGTAAGTATTTGGGCTTACATTTAATTTACTCTCAAATCTAATACCAACTTTAATAATATATATATATATATATATATATATATATATATATATATATATATATATATATATATATATACAATATGCTATTTTAAATTATAAATAATATTAATAGTACATAGATATTATACTCCGGTCAACTTACGCATCCGAGGCTACAAAAATTACCATCAACCTGAAAATTGGCAGAATTGTTTAAAATACCATCATAAATGAAATCTAAAAAGTCCTCATAAATCCGACCCGTGCTAAAAATTTTACGCGGGGTCAAACATCACCAAATATGGGTTTTAGCGATTTTCAACGAAACGGTAAGTTTTATCGTAAAAGTAGTTCCAACAAAAACTGTAGATTAGATAATTATCTATAAAAAATGCCTTATTACTTTTTTCCTGAAAGCCACCGTTTTTGAGATATAACGATTAAAAAAGTGGTAATCGTCATAATATGCGTACACGTTTCCACACCACCTTTGAGGTAGTGTACTTAGCGCGTTTTTTTAACGTGGTTTCCCCAGTAGGCCTATTCCACGGATCTGTTATGATTCTGTTTAATTTAAAGCTATTTATAGTCCATTCTTTCACGGTTTTTACTCTAAATTTTAAAGAACCGCTTGGATTGACATGAAATTTGGCATACGCATAGTTTACATGTCAAAAAAAAAAGTGATATTGTGCCGATGTGTGCTTTTGCCCTTGGGGTGACTTTCACCCCTTCTTGAGGGTGAAAAAATATATGTCCAAAATAAGTCCCGAAATGGGTAAACTGACTAATTTTAAGTAAATTTTGTTCTATAGAGCTTTTTTGCCAAGTCAAAACTTCTCGAGTTATTTGCGAGTAAATATGTTTATTTTTCCACAAAATAACCACATTTTTAGACGGTTTTTCGCAAATAACTCAAAAAGTAAGTATTTTGTCGAAAAAAACGTTCTTAGCAAAAATATAGCCTGTAAAAAAGTAAAAAAATGGTGTACGCGTTAGGTCTCTGGACCTCGTAGAACCAGAGTTATAGCCAATGAAAAATAGATTCATATTCACCAAATTTCAAATAGAATATTTTGACGTGAAATATTCAAAAAATTAAGAACTTTTTGAGGAAAATCCATAATAACTTTTTTAAAGTGTTTAAAAAAATCTTTATTTCTGTTTTTATAAAAAGTTTCTAGCATTAAATTTAAGCAAGTTACGCTCAAAAGAAAGTTGGTCCCTTTTGTTTTGGCAAAAAAAAATCGGGAAGACCACCCCCTAATTAGCAACTTAAATGAAATTAATCGTTGCCGCTCCACAAATTATTTTACTTATGTTGTGTTTATATTATGATCTGTAAGTTTCATCGATTCAAAGTGCTTATTTTTGAAAAAATTTCGTTTTAAAGTAAAATTTTTCAAAATTATAATTTTGAAAAATATGCTTTTTTTCAAAATAACTTAAAAATTGTTAGAGATACCAAAAATCTCGAAAAACAAAAAAAAGTCAGCATTGCTTTTCTTAGTATCATGTATTTTTTGGTTTTTCTGTTAGACAAAAATTGATAAAGATTTGGTGTTTCTAAATTTGCATACATTCGTGATCAGTGACTCGTTCAACCCCTTTTAACTACAGCCCTTTCAAAATTAAGGACTTTAAACCGATGAAACTTACAGATCGTATAAACAATACATACACCAGTCAAGAAACTTGGGAAGTCGTAACGATTAAGTTCATTTGAGATACTAATTAGGGGGTGATTTTCCCAATGTTTTTACAAAAAAAAAGGGGCTAACTTTATTTTGAGCGTGACTTGTTTACTTTTGATGCAAAAAATTTTTTTTATAAAACCAAAATGAAGCTTTTTTTAAACACTTTAAATAAGTTGTAATGAGTTTTCCCCGACATGTGCTTCATTTTTGATTATTTCACGTTAAAATATTCCATTTGGAATTTGACGAATATGAACCTATTTTTCATTAGCTATAACTCTGCTTCTACTAGGTATATAGACGTGATATATACACCATTTTTTTATTCTTTTACAGTCTATATTTTTGCTAAGAATGTTTTTCGACAAAATACTTACTATTTGAGTTATTTGCGAAAAACCGTCTAAAAGCGTGGTTATTTTGTTGAAAAAATGAACATATTCACTGGCAAATAACTCGAAAAGTATTGACTTAGTGAAAAAACTTTATAGAGCAAAAATTACCTAAAATTAGTCAGTTTATCCATTTCCGGACTTACTTTGGACGAATATTTTTTCACCCCCACGAGGGGGTTAAAACCACCCCCAGGGCAAAAGCACATATCGGCACAATATCACTTTTTTTCTTTGACTTGTTAGCTATGTGTATGCCAAATTTCTTGTCAATCCAAGCGGTTCTTTAAAATTTAGAGGTTTTGCAATATTTTACCGTTAAAGAACGTACTATTAATAATTGATATTGGCAAGGGTTAAAAAAGATAAAAGTTATGTAAAGCGGTATAAATTTAAAAAAAGGGAAATTTATCAGACTGGCTCATAATTTTCTAATACTTCTGCTTCCCTTGTTCTTCTTCCTCTTCTTCATCTTCTAGTTCTTCTTCTTCTTCTTCTTGTTCATCCTGGGTGCAAGTAAATTGTCCCAATAATGACACTTCGCATGGCTCCTCGATAGAATCAAATGAATCCTCAATTGTTGGTGATTCAACATTGGAGCACGACCGGTTTTGACAATTAGTGCATGCTACCGAACAAAACAGTCCAACTTTTTTGCAACCACATTTAGCGCTACATCCCTTTTTACAGTTGCAAAAAATTGTGTTCGGGAGTTTTTCCGGCGCAGCGGGGAGTAAAATTTGAATTGGTTCTAAAGAACTGTAGACTAATTTCCATCCCCAGTCTTTTGGATCTAGCTGATAACCAAGCCACACTTGAACTTGGTAATATACCCGAAAAAGATGTTGATGAGCAGCCGCTGAGGTTGGAGGAAGACAACATAACTGCACTTGTTTTTTGTAATTACCCAGGAAGATTGCGTTGTAATTTGCATAAGTATTTATTAGTACTTAGCAATAAACATTTTGCCTAGAAAGTTGTCTTTCATTATGATGTTCAAACCCTTCTGAGAAAAGAATAGGTAAGGTAATTAGATTAACCGACGAATGTGTTTATTCCGAAAAACCCATCTTTACAAATTGAACTAAGGCGCATAAATAAAATGAATTATTATAAGTTAATACTTTGTCATATCGGTTTACTATTTTTGTTGGGATTAAGCTGTAAAATTCAAATAATTCTTATTATTTTCGCGTTACATTCACTTTGTAAAGATTTTTTTGTTGGCACTGTAATATTACACTGCATCCCTCGGTAGACCGCAAGCTGTATAGTAGAAACATTATCATATTTATAATCTTATGTTATTATGTGTAATATAAGTTAAGTTGACCGATAGAATATTATGTTTACTTGTATTATAGCTTCAGTGATGTATATACCTGGTGTACTAATACATATATTATGACGATTAGAAGTCTTTCAACTTTTTGAATCGTTGTATCTCAAAAACAGTGGCTCTTAGGGAAAAAACTATTAAGATATTTTTTATAGATATATATCTAACCTACATTTTTGTTGGAACTAGTTTTACGATAAAACTTACCGTTTCGCTGAAAATCGCTAAAAACCATATTTGACCCCGCGTAAATATTTTAGCACGGGTCGGACTTATGAGGACTTTTTAGATTTCATTTATGATGGTGTTTTGAACAATCCTGCCAATTTTCAGCTTGATGGTAATTATTGTAGCCTCACACCTATTTTTGAGTCAAACTAGACCGGTCTATTATATACATAATACTAAAATATAAAATATGTACTAACTTGATATGTTACTGACTTACTAATCGTGGTATTTTCTTTCTATTGACTTTTTTTTTTAGTACAGGTAACCACATCCTACTGTATTCTACCGAGGAATTTGCGACACAATTGGTTTCATTTAGCATAATTAGAGCCGCTTCTTTGATTTTTCTCTTTTTACTCTCTGTTTCTTTCAGGACTATACTTGAATCTCTTCACTGAACTCTATGTTCATTATCCCATGCGTGTTGACATATTTGAGATCTATCAATTTCTCTATTTTTAATATAAGACTGATGCTCACTTATTCTAACGTTTAATGATCTTGATGTTTCACCTAAATAAAATTGTTCGCATTCACAAGATATTTTATAAAGACAATTTTTTGTTCTTTCTTGTTCATTGTTAGGTTTAGTTTTAGATAGAATAGATCTTAATGTGTATGTTTTTTTGAATTTTGTTGAAATGTTGAATTTATTTCCTATTGTTTTAAGTACCTCGGATAGTCCTTTTGGTATTGATATTTTAGTCGTATTATTTCTTGTGGCTGTTATAGGATCCCGTTCTACGTTGTTCTCTTCTATTCGATCCAATCTTGACAATTCCTTATTTATAAATGATAAAGGATAATCATTTTTTAATAAAACAGATGTTAACAATAATTGTTTTTCTTCTAACAATGAATTTTCGTTAGAACAAGTAATTTTGGCTCTATCATATAAGGATTTAATGATTCCCTTTTTAACGTTGATGTTGTGGTTTGATTTGTAATTGAGATATCTGTTAATGTGTGTTGACACACACATTTTGACAACGGCGCCCGACTTGGGCGTCGGAACATTAATAAAATCTTTTTCTTTGTAAAATTGTGGCTTATTTCCCATTGAAAATAGTTGATTATAAAAATGACACAAGGAAATAGCTTCAGAACAACAAATGTAGTGATACTTGTAACAATTCGCAAATTCCATCATATAGTTTTGATGAAAAGGAAGAAACGGTGACTATTTTTAAAAAAGCTTTAGATAAAATCGAAAACTAACAGATTTTGGTCTGCGATGTCTCGATCGGTGCTCAGGACGGAGTTGTAACACCTGGTTCATCAGGAACAGAAAGGCGAAGAATATTTAAGAAGAATATATAAATGCATAATATGTGAATTTAATCTACAGGGGAAACCATAATAAAAAAAACGGGCCCCTTACTCTACCTCCAGTTGATCTGGAAATGAGTTTTTTTTTTAAACGTCTATTGAAATGTATCTGCTTTGCCACTCTCGTACACCAGAAACGATTGATTTTATGAAAAAATTATAAACACATAAATTGTAGGAAATTTTTTTCTAGTTTAATTTTGTACATAAAAATTTTTTTCGTAAAATGCGTCGGAAAGGAGATGTTCCCAAAAATTGTTATTATGGTAAGGGAGCAAAGTATACTAAATTTGCAGCCACTCGAGCGTTATGGGGACCTATTGGGTTGTGATTATTAGGTCCTAAAACCAAAAAAAGTTAAGTAAAATTTTCCATTTTAGTAGGGATTTTACACTTTTTAATTAAATTTTCCATTTCCAACAATTGTTTTTCCCGAGTATAGCGCCATCTATCCATAATTAGAAAAAAGGTCTCGAATAAAAGTTGCTTATTTTTACGTAAAGAATCCAAATCTGAAAGAATTCAAATTCGCTTTTTTTTTTGTGAAACTTTTTGACTCACCCATTTCCTTACCCCACTCAAATCGTCAGATTTTTGAAATATACACTATTTTGCATGTACTTAACTTACCTTATCTTAATCTAACAATTTCGAGTACTTCTAAGGATAGATTTTTTTTCGGACCCTCCTTAACGAACTTCCCTGTATTAAGAGCCAATATATAGTAGAGGAACATCTGCAGGGTACCGTAAAATGGGGTTACTTTGACCGCTGGGGTGAATTTGACCGAAAACATAGAAAAATATCTATTGTGATATACTTCAGCCACCCTGTATAATTTTTAAAATTATTTTTAACGATTCAAATTTATAAATATCTAAGAATTCATTTTTAATTAAAAAAAAATAATTAATATTCCAAGGGTTGTTAAATCCACCGATATAACGAATTAAGAAAAAATGTTTTAAAAAACGGTCAAATTAACCCCACTTACAAGAAAAATAATTTTACAGGCAAAATGCATATACGGTCAACTTCCCCCCAGATGGGCTGAATTTGACCAAAGGCATTTTTTATTTTTTTTTTTTTCTGTCTTGATTATTTTCTTGTAATTATAATCTAAGCTACTGAAAGTAGACGCCTAAACCCTTAACATATTTGCATATAGAAAAATATAGCAAAATTTAAAATCTGATTTTTATAGGATTAAAATACAAAATCAGTCAAATTTTACGGTACCAGGTTTCTCCTCATATGATAATCTGACGCGCTCGAGGAACTGCAAAAATCCCCGCTTGGGCTCCCCTACCATTAGGCGGCATTTTTTCAATACAGCAGCGCGAGCTGCGGAGATATGAGGTATCAAAGTTGAAATTCGAAAAGATCATACCAAAATCCATAGAACTACCAATTTTCAAAACTTCCGGAAAACTTTCCAAGTAAAACTATCAAATGATTGGACTATAAAATAACGTCAAATTTTACTTGATCGCATAAAATACACCTGTCAGTTACAGAAAATAAACAAGCCAGGAAAGTTTCTTACTGGTTACCCTTTTTCTCTTTACAGAAAATTTGTCTAGACTTGATACAGACCAATTTTGGTAGGGTGGATTTTTATTCTCCCACTTTTTAATAAGCAGGGGCTGTTACAGCCTCAATAACGGCAGTTCGAAATACGCCCAAAGATTTTTATTGAAATGTCAGTCATTGTCAAGTAGCAGCGAGATTGTAAAAGTTAGTCAACAATTTCAGAGAGAAATAAAATATGTTGCGATTTTATTTTGCAGGGTAGGACTGCAAAAATAAATAGAGAATTTTTTGTTAGGAGAGATTTATAAGAGACAAGTTTTAACTGGTATCTTATTAAAAGATTTTAATTTTTATTAGATAAAGTTAGATTATTTATGGACACTGTCAAAAATGGAATTGATTTATAAAACAAAATTATTTCTTAATTTTTATATATTAATTTATATATATTCTTAAATACACTAAGTATTCTGGCTTGAAAGGTTTAACAACAATCAACCAGTTTTTATTCGGTAGCGATCAGAGGATTGTAAGAACATAGGTCACAATTAATACTAACTTGTATTACCAACAACCTGTTGTAGAAGTTAAAAAATAGCTTGAAAAAACAAAACAAGTAAGCGTAGGAACATAATTGGGAACAAGCTGAGAATACAAGAATTATTATAACGGAAACTCTGTTTATGTAAAGCAACCATCAGGATTCCGGTCCTGGGTTTAGTACTGACGTACAGCAACTAAAGGTTTGTTCCAACTGCCACTTTTGTACGGTTTTAAAACGATCACGAAACTGTTTGGCATCGATTTTATGCGCATGCTTTGACTTCGCATCGTTCGCTTACGGTACGGTGGCTGTGGCGAAGGTGGGACGTGTTGGGACGGATTTTGACACTATTCTAAGTACTGGTTAATTGTTTGAAGATTTGAATTCTGGCCATTTGTTTAAAATAGGCCAAAAAATAAATAAAGAACAACAATTGGTTTCTTGTCATTTGTTTGTTTGCCACTTTGTCTCCTCTTTCTGTATTTTAACCAGAAATAGTGATTTATTTTTCTTAATTAATTTGAAAAATGTATGTTAGTTACCTAGTTGAAACTTAGTGCATGAGAATACGTAATTCCTATTTATATTTTTATGAGAATACGTAATTGTTTATCCATCCATGCTAGAACCATCAACCATCTTCACAAAGCACAAACATCAAGTTCGGTTATAAATGGAATTAAAACGATACCAAATTATTATTAGATTTATATGGGTATATAAAACATAAATAATGCAAACTTGCTACTTTAGAAATCAAAATACCAAAGTACTGAAGCTAAAAATAGCCCAACATTTAAATGATAATAAAACAGAACAAATAAATTCCATGTACATAAACACCAAATACACCTGTCAAATTTGAATTGTGTGAATTATTATAATGAACGATTGACCAAGAATGAGAAATTCTTAAAAAAAAAACAAACAACAAATTAAAAGAAGAATCAATAAAATTGAAGCAAAAATTATCTAATAATTGAAAAAAAGTTAATAATTTAATAATAATAAAATGTTAACAAAAAATAATATAAAAGTGCAGCTGAAAGCACATAACTTCACTTTGAATACTTTGAAATAAAAATAAAACGACCACCTGAACCTGAACTAAAATGAGACTTTTTGGAGATACTGCATAATGCGCAGGTCAGTCCAAACGGTAATAGCTTTTGACCAGGTACTGAAATAACGATTCAGAAACCGTACGTCGAACGATCCCAAGTTGAGTTGGAACGACAAAGGGACGGTACAATGAACGGTCCATTTTCAGTTGGAACGCATTTTATCTATTGCGCAGAAGCGTTACCGTACCTAACAGTGCGCGAAGAAATCAACACCGACCTCAGTGTAGCAGAAAACCAAATCCGCAGAACAGACAACATAGATGAAAAACTGAAGTATATAAACACTATAATAAGAACTACGGGAAAGAAACACCTAACCAAATCTCCAAAGAAACATAAGGTGTGGATGACACCAGACATACTAGAACTAATGGATGAAAGACGCAAATTGAAGAATAATTCAGAAAAATACAGAGAGGTTGATAAGAACATAAAGCAAATAATAAAGAAGGCCAAAGAATCATGGATTAAAGAACAATGCGTAGAAATGGAAGACTATGAAAGAAAGTATGACACATTCAATATACATAAAAAAGTAAAAGAACTTACAGGAACCCAAAGAAGACATCAAATAAGTTTGTTTAAGGACAAAGACGGAAATATTATTGTAGGCTTAACAGAAAAAATTAATAGATGGATTGAATACATAAGAGAATTGTTTTAGGACAACAGAAATAACATTGACAAGGTAAATGGTGAAACGGGACCTGAAATCCTAAAATGTGAAGTAGAAATGGCACTTAGAAATTCCAAAACTGGAAAGGCAAATGGACCCGATGAGGTTCCTACTGAATTACTAAAGCTCTTGAATGATGAATCAATAGGTATAATATTGCACTTATTTAACACAGTATACAATACTGGTATTATACCTCAAGAGTGGCTGCTGTCTACATTCGTTACACTGCCAAAGAAATCCAATGCAAAAGAATGTTCAGAACATCGAACAATATCTTTAATGAGCCATCTACTAAAGATATTTCTAAAAATCATCCACAACCGAGTTTATCAAAAGTTGGAGTCAGATATTAGTAATACACAGATGGGGTTCAGAAAAGGACTAGGTACTCGAGAAGCTCTCTTCGGTTTGAATGTTCTTACACAAAGATGCCTAGACGTTAATCAAGAAGTATATGCATGTTTTATCGATTTTGAAAAAGCATTTGACAGAGTGCGCCACGATAGGCTAAGAGACATTCTTGAAAGAAAAGACATAGATAATAAAGATCTGCGAATAATTCTCAACTTATATTGGAATCAGAAAGCTAACATCAAAATAGAAAACGAGATATCAAAAGCAATAGAAATACGTAGAGGAGTAAGACAGGGATGCATTTTGTCACCACTGCTATTTAATGTATATAGTGAAAGCATCTGTCAGGAAGCCCTTTTGCAAGCAAATGAAGGAATCGTAATCAATGGAGAGGTTGTAAATAATATTCGATACGCAGACGACACTGTACTAGTTGCAAGAACAGTAGAAGAATTACAACGATTACTTACAAACATAAATATTGCTTGCAACAATTATGGCATAAACATTAATATCAAAAAAACCAAGTATATGGTCTTCAGTAAAATCATGACACAACCAGCACATATTAGTATAAACGGCATTCAAATTGAAAAAGTATCAAGTTATAAATACTTGGGAACTTTAATAAACGAAACTGGAGACCAAAACAATGAAATAAAAAGACGTATCGAAATTGCCAGGGCCACCTTCATAAAGATGAGAAAATTCTTCTGCAACAGAGATATAAGCATCCCTCTACGATTAAGAATGCTAAGTGGCTACGTATTTAACACGCTATTATACGGTGTAGAGGCCTGGACTCTCAAACAGAACAACATAAAAAATATTGAAAGTTTCGAGATGTAGTGCTACCGTCGAATGCTGAAGATAAGTTGGGTTGAAAGAATCACAAATCTTGAAGTAATACGAAGGATAGGAAGAGACCCAGAAATTTTATTAACGATAAAACGAAGAAAACTCGAGTATTTGGGTCACCTGATGAGAGGTCATAAATACGCATTACTTCAAAATATAATGCAAGGAAAATAGAAGGAAAACGGAATCCAGGCCGTAGAAGAATGTCGTGGATGCGGAATTTGAGAGACTGGTTTGGCTGCACCACTAATGAACTTTTTAGGTCAGCTGTAAACAAAGTCAGGGTAGCCTTGATGATTTCCAATCTCCGATAGGAGTGGCACAAGAAGAAGAAGATGTAGCGGCCCACATCGTGAGCGGCCGTGGGTAACGGCATAAACGCTGGCCTCATACGCCAGTAGACGTGGGTTCGATCCCTGCCAAAGACAAACCATTTTCATTTCCAATAATGACACGAGCCGTCTCACCGTGCCTCGGAGAGTACGTTAAGCCGTCGGTCCCCCTGGGCTAGTGTACATCGACACTAGTTACTTGAAACAGGGTTAAAGATGTAATTGGCGCTGGAACTATCCGAAAGGATCTCCCCGGCAAAAATGCCATACGATATTATTATTAATATCCTTATCCCAGAATTTGTTTCAATTTTTTATGACAACACCAAATACCATATATACTTTACCCTCGATCACTTAAATTGCACTAAATGTGCAACAAAACGACATCGGGAAACTGATTGTCCATCAACATATCAACAAACAACCCTCAACATAAATAGCCCATATCAACCAGAGAATGTATTTCCACAACAACCTCCCCTAATGGATACTGACCACACTGACGTTCAAATTCCTAACGCTGAAAACTTAGTATCTGATCAACCATCATTAGAAAAACACACTTTGTCCACAGAAAAAAGCAAAGAAACAAATTTTCCTCCATTAAATACCGAAGTACCCCCTCACACAACCAAAAGACAGGTATCTACCTCATCTGATATAAAAGAAACGTCAACTGCCACAACTCCTTTTGTAAAACCTAAACACGTAATGAAACGCCAAAAAGCCTCACCCTCTGATATTATTAAAGAGTTAGAGAAAATTAAGAATAAAATTGAGTCTAGGTCCCCAAAATTTCCTCTTGATTTTAATGTTATTTGTGATGCGATACAAATTGCCTTAAACTCAAATAAAACCCTAACTCCATTGTAGAAAACTATTCGCAACACTTCCATGTTTGTCACTCTCTCTGTCCACGATATTCTCAGTATCCTGCGGTACATCCACATCTCGAATGCTTCTATTTTCCTTGTACTTACTTGTATTTACCTTGTACTTGTACTTAACTTACCTTATCTTACTCTGACAATTTCGAGTTTTTTTAAGGAGAGATTTTTTTCGGGCCCCCCTTAACGAACTCCCCTGTGTTAAAAGCCAATATATGGTAGAGGTACATCTGCAGTGTACCAGGTTTCACCCCATAAGATAATCTGACGCGCTCGAGTAACTCCAAAAATCCCCGCTTGGGCTCCCCTACCATAATTCATTTTCAAACAAATTAAATCAAAACATAAAGTGAAACTTGCGTTGATGTGTATTGTGTTTAGTATACAATATACATAATGTATAGGGTGAGGCAGATAACTGGCCTATTAGAAATATCTCGAGAACTAAAGGCAACAGAATCATGAAAATTGGAATAAAGGGGTTTTGAAGGATGATCTATTAAATAAAAATATTTTCATCTCTTTGCAACTTCCGGTTATACCGGAAGTTGCTTATAACTTCGTTTTTTAAATGGGACACCCTATATATTTTTAAATTTTTGGGATTCTCTTCGATGTCTTCTTTCTTAAAATATGAGGTTTTGTAATATTATACAGGGTATTTTAAAAGATAATTACGTTTTTTTATTAATTTCGTAGCAATATTCACACCCTGTAGAATTGTAGTAGTTTGACATCTAAAACTCTACTTACGTTCAAATGATTTTTGATATACTCTACTATTGTAAGAATCATTAGTATAGCTAAATTTTTAATTTTAGTATACAGGGTTGGTCGAAATTCGGAACGAGTATTTTCTGAATTTTCTTAAATAGAACACCCTGTATTTTTGTATTGTAGTGAAATGATATTTTATAGTACTTTTTTATTTCTTAAGCATTCCCTATACCTAACTGCTTTAATTTGTGAGTTATTGGTGATTCAAGCTAAACATTAATTGCAACAAAAAATACGTGAAATTTTATTAGGTTGGCCGTGAAAATACTCAATCCCAAATAATTTTTCAGAAATAAATACATATTAATCCAGACTGGTCCTTAAAATTACCAATAATGGTTTAGCTATCAAAATCCCTACGTAGTTAAGATTGTTGGTGCGATTAAAAATTAAGCACAAATTAAAACAGTTAGGTATAGGGAATGCTTAGGAAATAAAAAAGTACCATAAAATATCATTTCATTACAATACTAAATACAGGGTGTTCCATTTAAGAAAATTCAGAAAATACTCATTCCGAGTTTCGACCAACCCTGTATACTAAAATTAAAAATTTAGCTATACTAATGATTCTTAACAATAATAGAGTATATTAAAAATCATTTGAACGTAAGTAGAGTTTTAGATGTCAAACTACTACAATTCTACAGAGCGTTAATTTTGCTACGAAATTAATAAAAAAACGTAATTTTCTTTTAAAATGCCCTGTATAATATTACAAAACCTGATATTTTAAGAAAGAAGACATCAAATAGAATCCAAAAATGTAAAAATATAGAGGGTGTCCCATTTAAAAAAACGAAGTTATAAGCAACTTCCGGTATAACCGAAAGTTGCAAAGAGATGAAAATATTTTCATTTAATAGATCATCCTTCAAAACCCCTTTATTCAAATTTTCATGATTCTGTTGCCTTTAGTTCTCGAGATATTTCTAATAGGCCCTTTATTTGCCTCACCCTGTATATACACATCGACGTACGTTTTCACTTTATGTTTTGACTTAATTTGTTTAAAAATGAATCGTGACGCATGGACATAGATAAAATGGAACACTTATACAATGGTACATTTAATAGGAAGAGAAGTCAATTACATTTAAAACAGTCTACAATATGAGGTTGTACTTCTATTTTTAAGCAAGTTATGGTTTTTCAAAATTTTATGTTTTAATGATTTTTGATACTTTTTACGAATATTTTTTAAATTTCTCATTTTAACTTTTTTTCTTGTACATTTAGGTTTAGTACATTGTACAATAAAAACGAAAGCTTATTTTCCTTACGTTATAATGGCGTATTATAAAAAATCTAGGACTATTTTTAAACAAGATATCCGTAGGATATTTAATATCCAAGGATATCCGTAATTTGAGAAAAATTTTGAAATTTTTTATTGCTTTCAAATGGAAGAACTTAATCGCATTCTGACATAATTTTTAATCTAAATAACTTTTCTTAAAAGAGGAAACAGTAGCGATCAACAGGTAGCGAAAACGCGTTCCAAGATTGCGGCTGTAATTTTGAATATTTTTTCGAGATATTTGGCACATTTATTCGTAATATAATAAAGAATGGCGGTACAGAGCCCAATTTGAAAAATATATTAATATGTGGAAATTACTCTGTAATTAAATAAAATATTAAAAAAACGAGCCTGTACCGCCATTAAGAAGAACAAAAAAATACACTTTCTTCAAATAAACTTTTTTATCCGATGCCTAGATTTTGTGTCATTTTGGAACTACTAAAATTTTTTATTTCATTAGTAGTTCCAAAATGACACAAAATCTAGGCATCGGATAAAAAGGTTTATTTGAAGAAAGTGTATTTTTTTGATCTTCTTAATGGCGGTACAGGCTCGTTTTTTTAATATTGTATTTAATTACAGAGTAATTTCCACATATTAATATATTGGTATTAATATATATTTCAAATTGGTCTCTGTACCGCCATTCTTCATTATATTACGAATAGGTGTGCCAAATATCTCGAAAAAATATTCAAAATTACAACCGCAATCTTGGAACGCGTTTTGGCTACCTGTTGATCGCTACTGTATCACCTTAATAACCTTTTTCGATATTGTGAAATATAAAGGTACTTTACACTTGAGGGAAATTCATATTTTTTAACATACCTCGTATACTATTAACAAAATTTTATATCTGATGATTGCATCTAGGATTTAGTCTATGCAGAGAATTTTATATAGAATAATTTTTTTATAAAGTTTTCCATATGGATCTAACTTAGTGGGACATATTGCATGTATAGAGCATAATATTTTTTTTATAAATTGTCCTAGATTTTTTACAATGCACCATTTTGAGGTTAAGAAAATAAGCAATTTTTTTATTGCACAATATTTTATACCTAAATGTATAAAATTTTGAATAACCATTTCTTGCTCAAAAGTAGTCACATAGATTTCTACAATAGACCATTTTTTAAAGGCTATTGACTTATCTTTTCTTCCTATTAAATGTACTTTGCGTATACCTAAAGCTGCGTAGAAAAAAGTAACAGAACAATGTTTGCGAAATAACAAGAAAAATGGTCCAAAGTCCCTGTGAGAGGCGAATTTTGAAAAATCATACTTTGGAAACTATAAATACTAGCGACCAAACCTTATTTGAAACAGAAAGAAGTTAATTTTTTTCTGTCCTATGTCACCTTGGAAAAAAGTTATGGGGCAAAAAACAAAATTGCTTTCTTTCGTGTTTTTTGCTGTTCTTTTTTAATATATTTTTGTAAAAAAAAATTTTTTGATTTTAATAAGATGATATTTCGATTGTAAATTTAACCTGGAAATTTTTTTTGTAGACGTGTTTGTACCTAAAGTGCATATAACTCACCCTAATTCACCCCGTGCCTAGGGACTAATTCATCCCTTTCTCAAAAACGCACCCCTTTGAATGGTAGCACTCAGCGGTTTTTTCATATTGAGAGGTTGTAACAAAAGAGAAGACTTCTGTTGGAGTGAAAGTAAAAAGGATGATAAACTCCAACAGAAGTAAGGAAAAAGAAAAAAACTAGATGTAAGCTACCATCAAAAGTAACAGATTTGATCCAGAAGTATGGCATGTTAAAATGGAACTGGGCAGAATACATAGAAAGAATGAAAGACAACCGTTGGACAAAGCGAATTCTCGAATGGTGGACAAGTGCAACCAAAAGAAGTAGAGGCAGACCTCAAACAAGATGGACTGATGACATTAAGCGAACGGCTGGCCACGGATGAATGTCGAAAAACAGCAAACAGATATGAATGGACACACCTAAGGGAGGCTTACATCCGACGATGGATGGAATAGCTGTTGATGATGATGATGATGATGATGATGATGACGAACTGCCTATAATCCTAAAATAATCTTTTTCGGTAATTTTCGGAGTGGAAATTTTCACATAGCATATTATTATTTATTCCTCTTCCAACAGATTAATCAAAAGTTTAAAATTACGTTAATAGACCAATCAAGTTAGTAAAAAATAAGGCGTTTTTCGACATAATTGAAAAGACGAGGTTTGACAGTTGAAATGTGTAGTATGAGATATTACAAAAAGGCTACCATCTTGGGATTCATCAATTTTTTAGTGGAACATTTTTTAAATAAACAATCAAAACGTCAAACTTAGTTTTTTGCTCATAACTTAAAAACTTGTTTATTTAGAAATTTGACGTCCACAGCTAACTTTTTCAGAAAAAAAGATACATCGAATGAGATACGCTAAATCAAAATCGGTTAATAAACAAAAACGTTATTGCAAAACGGACGACCAAATCACTGTTTTTGAATATTGTTAATAACAATTTTATTGTTTATTAAAATATGTTTAAATATACCTAAACTTGAGGGCATTACGGTGTTTGAATGGTGTGCAAAAAATGGTCCAGATCTGTTAAATAGTTTTCGCAAAATTGAATTTGTTTTTACAATTTTTTGAAAAACGAGCTAACTTCTGAGGCTGGTCCAGTTAATATGGCTGAATGTATCTCAATAATCCGGGGCTCATTTCCTTCGTTAAGATGTAGACTAATAGCCTATGAAAAAAAAAGTAAAAAAAATTACATGTACGTACACAAAATTATTTGTTAATAAATAGCAGTTTTTAAGCTTATAAACAATTACAATAATTTCGTAGAAATTCGATCAAATTAAATGGCAATAAAAAATAGGGAAAGTTGGTTAAAATACACAACTTCTAAAAAAAATTTTTAGGTCCTACGACCCTTGAGGTGTGAGATAGTACCTTTTTTTGAAAAAATCACTGTTACGTTAATTAACAACACTAAGATCTGAAATTAACCAATCTTTTATAAGAAAAGTCAAAGTTTTTAACAAAGTTTTTAGCAAGACACAATGTTAAAAATTGTTTAAACAGTAGTGTTATTAACAAAGAATATTTTGCGTTGCGACTAAAGTAAAAAAATTAATGGGCGTAGCCGAATGAGAATAAATTCGCGGAATACCATTCGCTAGCGCTAGACCGTTGCAGCCCATTTTTAACATTGACAGTATACCGGATTTGAAGCTTAATATTATATGTTTATATTTTGGTAGAAACTTGAATTTTATGAATATTATTATGTTGCACATTTATTTAGTAAAATTATATTTTAAATAAATAAATTTAAAAATTAACAATAAAAAGGCCACTTCAAAAAAGGTTTATACATCCCATTAATTAGCTGCTTTGTTTTGGATAATTTTGCAATCAAAATAAGATAAACGTTATTATTTTAATGTGGTCCCATAGATAAAAAAAATAGTAAACTTGGTACAGTAGAACCCGATTGGTAGGTATAGGCCATTTTTTCTTCTCTATTTTGAATCCGTGTGCAGTCCTGTATCGTCGACCCCGTTAGGTAAATTATTCCGATACGTATTTTTTGCACAATCTTACTCAAAAAAAGTTCCTTATAACAAATCCAGAGGGTACCAAGAGCTACCGCGGCCGGAAAATTGTTTAAACAATTTTTTCATTAGTTTTATGTTTACTTATAAAAGTTGTTTGACAAACTGTTTAGTTTATAATTTTAATCAGTGCAGCATTAAAACATAGGTCCTGAAGAAGTTTTCTGGAAAATTTCAAGTCAAAATATGCAACAGAAAAAAAGTTACGCGATTTTATAGACGAGTGGTACTCCGCAAAAAAACGCTCATTTCTCGAAATATCAACCACGATGTGGTGAATGGCTAATTTTGGTCTTACTTTATATTTTTGATGGTGCTGAAAACGAAACCACCACTTTGTCACAACATTTTTAACATTTTTAACATTGACTTTGTCACACCTTAAAGTCACAACATTTTTCTTATTGCATATTTTAAATTATTTTTTTTTTGGAAAATTTCTTCATGAATTTTATTTTATTTCTGTGTTAGTTAAAATTATAAACTAAAAAGTTTGTCACTCAACTTTTTTAAGTAAACATGAAACTAACGAAATCTGACGACAAAATGTTTAAAAATTAACAACTTGTCTTTTAATGTGTTTAATCATTTTGGACAAATCTCATTGTTATCTAAATGCTTCAAAGATAACAGAGTAAAATTTTCAAAAGGAAATATTTACAGCGACCAAAAATACAGTGAGTTAAAATTGAAAAATCATCAAAATTGATTTTTTGCATTTTTGCATAAAATTTGATTTTTGAACATGTTCCACTAATTAACTCCATATTCGGATTCAGAGACCTCGAAAACATAAGGAATGACGAAAATTTGTCATTCACCTTAAATTTGATTTTTGTGGTCGGTATAACGTAATTTTAGGAGTTGCTGCCGGTCGCCAACCGCGCCCACTATTCAGTCAGTCGACTACGCCCGCTATTTTTTACTTTAGTCGGAACGCAAAATACTCTTTGTTTATAACAGTCCTATTTAAACAATTTTTAACATTTTTTCTTGCTAAAAACTTTATTGAAAACTTTGACTTTTTTTTATAAAAGATTGGTTAATTTCAGCTCTTAGTGTTGTTAATTAACGTAACAGTGATTTTTTCAAAAAAAGGGGCCATCTCAGACCCCAAGGGTCGTAGGACCTAAAATTTTTTTTTAAATGATGTATATTTTAACCAGCTTTCCGTATTTTTATTGCCATTCAATTTGATCTAATTTCTACGAAATTATTGTAATTGTTTATAAGCTTAAAAACTGCTAGTTATTAACAAATCATTTTGCGTACGTATATGTATTTTTTTTTACTTCTTTTTTCATAAGCTGTTAGTATACATCTTAACGAAGGAAATGAGCCCCGGATTATTGAGATACATTCAGCCATATTAACTGGACCAGCCTCAGAAATTAGCTCGTTTTTCAAAAAATTTTATAAACAAATTCAATTTTACGAAAACTATTTAACAGATCTGGACCATTTTTTACATACCATTCAAACACCATAATGCCCTCAATTTTAAGTATATTAAAACGTATTTTAATAAACAATAAAATTGTTATTAACAATATTCAAAAACAGTGATTTTGTCATCCGTTTTGCAATAACTTTTTTGTTTATTAACCGATTTTGATTTAACGTATCTCATTCGATGTATCTTTTTTTTCTGAAAAAGTTACCTGTGGACGTCAAATTTCTAAATAAACAAATTTTTAAGTTATGAGCAAAAAACTAAGTTTGACCTTTTGATTGTTTATTTAAAAAATGTTCCACTAAAAAATTGATGAATCCCAAGATAGTAGTCTTTTTGTAATATCTCATACTACACATTTCAACTGTCAAACCTCGTCTTTTCCGTTATGTCTAGTAAAAACCTAACTTGATTGGCCTATAAACAAAGAGCAAAATAATCAGAAATAATATTTATTTAGATTCGTGACTTGTATTTTCATTTTAATATCAATGATATATCAGAATAAGATGCTTGTTAGGTTCACGACTTTTTTCCATTATAATACTAAAAGATGTTAATACTACAGGAATGTGTGTGATCTCTCTGTTTATAGCTGCCACTGATTTATTGCTTTTTCACTTTGGAATGATATACTTCCTAATGTGTTTTTTGTGGTTCAATGAATATTTATTTGATTTTTTTCGACTTCCAAATTGAGTTTCAGAATTGGATTTTATGATAAGGTCAAAAAAGAATTCTGCATCCAAACGATTTTTTTATAATACTTCGAATGTGGGATGATTTTTGGTTACAAACAGTATAAATTTATTAAAAATGATTAAAAAATAAACATAAATACCTGATCCTTAGATACAATAATAAAAAAAATAAAAAGATATAATTTTTAGTAATAATGGTATATCAGTAATAATATTTACATAAAGAAAAGTATAAAAGATATTCCAGTGGTTGGGTGTATAACATCATCGTTTAAAAAGTTAGTAAATATTTTAAAGGTTTTTGATCATATTAGATCATTATCTCGGTGATACTGAAACATTTACAAAAATCAATTACAAAACGGTTTAAAATTATATAGCGATGGAAGTAAAAGGCCAAGTACAAATATATGGGGGAAGAGCAGGCACTTTTAAATGGGATAAGGAAATTAAACAAGGAGATGGACTAAGTCCCCTCTTAATAAAATTTATAATAGTCATAAATAAAAAATACAATAGATCAAACAGGAAACTTTCAATATATAGTAGAATACAAAACGTTGATTAAATAATGACAAATAATAAATAATAATAATAGACTAGTAAGGATCTGTGAAAAAACGTCTATTTTTGGATGTGAAAGGTGGCATTCGGATTTTTGCAGATAAAGTTAGGTGACACCTTCAGTAATAATAATTGACTTATGCTCCTTCTCAAATATGCCCGGAACAGTAATAAAAAAATTAAAATATTTAAAAAAGTCGAAAAACGTCGATTTTTTTCTGGTTTCTTTGCTTATAACTTTAAAACGATTCGTTTTGGAACAAAGTCGTACAGAAATAAAATAAATATAATTGAATTTTGTATGATATACGACTGGTCAAAAATGTCTTAACGTATTACCTTTTCTGCAAAATAGCAATAAATACAAAATAAAGGGGCAAAATACGCCTGTTGTTATTCAATGTTTTTAACCACTTTAGTGGCACTTAGGACCTTAGTAATTCACTTAGGAAATTCTTTGTAATATACTTAAACCGTGTCCCAAATTTCACTAAAATCGACGTAAATAGATTTTGCATAATAAATTTGCAATCTAAATGTTTTTAAAAAAGTTCAAATCTTTTAAAATCTTTCTGAACAAAAAGCAGACTATTTAGAAGTTGTCTAATTTTTTACATATAAAGAGGTGCTCTACCTATCTAATACACTTTACAGAATTAAAATCGGATTATTTAAGGGGCCTCAGCAATGTTTTAAACTTATAAGTAATTTTTTGGCTTATAAACAAATAGCTTTGTTTAATAATAAAAAAATTAATTTTTAGCAATGCAAATAATTAAAACCGGTATAATTTGACTTAAACTTTCAAATGCTTTCAGCAGAATTGCTATTTTGTTTTTTAATATAAAGTTATTCGCGTTCAAAAATTGCAATTTTTCGAATTTTTGAAAGTTCCACTGCGTTTATCTCGAAAACTATGCATCATACGAAAAAATTTGTAAGAACATTTTTTGCTTAAAATTACCCAAGAAATACAAAAAAATATTTTATTTTGCGAGAAATCGATGTTATGTAATTCCTCAAGTTCTTTGTTTATAACAATCTTATCGACATCCGGATCAATGTTACCCAAAAATTCGTGTTCTACGGGTCAAAAAATACATAAAAATCTTGGGTAAGTATATCTAAATAAAGGAGCCCGTAGGAGCCCCTCCTGGCCACAGGACTAATTTGTTTATAAGCCAAAAAATTGTATATAACTTTAAAACATTGCTGAGGCTGCTTGAACAATCCGATTTCTATTCTGTAAAGTCCATTAGATAGGTGAAGTGCTTCTTTATATGTAAAAAAATTGACAAATCTTTGTATGTACTAGTTTTTGTTGTGCAAGATTTTAAAAAATTTTAATTTTTTAAAAAAAGTTTAGATTGCAAAATTATTATTCAAAATCTAGTAAGTCAATTTTAATGAAATTTGGTGTACGGTTTGAGCACATTACAAAAATTTTCTAAGCGAATTAGGAAGGTTCCAATTGTAACCAAAGTGATGGAAAATCATTAAATAAGGACAGTTGCCCCCTTATTTTATATTTGTTGCTATTTTGAAGCAAGGGTGATAAATTAAGACATTTTTAACCAATAGCATCTGATAGAAAATTTAATTATCTTTGTTTTATTCCTATAAGACTTTGTTCCAAAATGAATCGTTTTAAAGTTACAGTGGAACCCCGATAAGTCGGCCCCCGATAACCCGGAAGTCCGGCTAACCCGGACCGATTTTTATCAGACAAACATTTCAACAATAAAAATGTATGTAATATAATATTTGAGAGATAATGGGTATTTGTGTAATTTGAACTACATATACGATAGTAAAAATGACTCATGGCACACGTCGTTAATTTTCGTGTTATCGGAAACAACAGGCACCTGTAGTATCCTTTATTTATTTCAAACTGTCTTAGCATTGTTTAAAAAAGACTAAAAGACTATTAAAAAATTCTTTTTTAAACAATGGTTTTAGTCTTCACTGTTATTAAATAACATAACATCGTTGCGATTGAGACCTTATTGTGTGTAGTACAGTCGTATTGTTCGCTTCCGTTCTGTAATCGTTCGTAAATCTATTCAGATTTTGTGTTTGCTTGTTTTTTTTGTCTACGTAATGGCAACAAAACGTAAAAATGTTGTAGTGACAATGGAAAAGAAACTAGAAGCGTTAGGTAGAATTGATAGAGACGTACCTAATTGATACGTAATTTAGATGTGTACTGTGCATATATATTTCATGTTATTTCAATTATAACGGAGTTTATCTGTATGTATACCGTATTTTATTATTTTTTACCATTTTCTCCGGCTAACTTGGATTTTCGATAACCCGGATCGGCCGCGGTCCCGATTAATCCGAGTAAACGAGGTTTCACTGTATAAGCAAAAAAATTAGAAAAAAAAAACGAAATTTTTTGAAATTTTTAAATATTTTATTTTTTTTATTAATTTTCCGGGCATATTTGAGAAAGAGCATAAATCAATTATTATTAACGAAGTTATCACGTAACTTTATCCGTAAAAATCTGAATGCCACCTCTCGCATCCACCTAAAAACAGATCCTTACTCTGGTCTATAACACAAATACAAACTAATGCATGTTTCTGATAAATTGTTGTCGGCTTAGCGGTAGTGATGTAACAAATATTCGTATTCGCATTCGCATTAGCGAATATTCGCATAATTTTGCATATTCGCATTCGCATTCGTATTCTCGAGATTTGTGCGAATGTTTTGCGAATATGAAAATCAGAAAAAAAATAATTTGAGGATAATATTAGGTTAATAAAATCAAAATCTATTCATATCCTTTTTTATTAAGAAGAGGTAACTTAACCTCGTTCGTCGCCTTAATACTATAACTTGATAACTCGAAATTAGTAGTTCTGAGAAAAACGGGTTTAAAGATTTTAAAGATATTTGTGCCTCTACCATGATGTTGGTAAATACGGAATTCACTCTGCACCTCTAAAATACTGTTTCTTAACTTTTTTGCTACTGATCTATTTAGGAATACGATGCAAATTTGTTTTCCAATATGTAAAATAACATGAGAAAGTAAAGGTATCAACTTTTAGCACTACCATAATGTCAATATTTGGTAATGTCGCATGTCGTGCCAAGTTGCGTCTAAGTAAACTTTTTAACACAACTAATATTTTAAGCATTATTGCCAGATCTGCTAATAATTCTCGAATTTTTGCATTAACATGAACCGAATCAAAAGATAGCAATTACGTGGAAGGCTCAATGGTTTCAGAAAATCACGTGCTACAACTAGATAACTAGAGTTAGCTAGGTGTAGCATTCAGTGTATGTCGCATTCACGATTATTTTGATTTAAAAATAACTTTGTAACTCAAGTTTTAGCAGTGAATATTAGGGGCATTTGTGTTTTACCAACTTTCATCAATCATAAATAAATACTTAACCCTTTTGGAGCGAGTTATCAAGTTTTTACACAATATGGTGGCAAATAAAATACATCTTGTGTACTAGTTATGTATCTCAAAAACGTCGATTTTGCAGTTATCAAGTTATTGTACTAACCCGACGGTATAATCACATTATCACACGTTATTTTATTATTACTTGTTATTATGTAATAAAGCTCAAGATTCAGATTGATTCAAACTAAAATATTACAAAAATACCAAAGAAATTTAAAAAAACTGAATATTCACATTCGCATCCGTATTCGCGAATGTTTAAAACATAGGCGTAACCAGGGGGGGGTTTTGGGGGTTGTAACCCCCCCCATTGGGATGTACTTTGAGCTCTATACGCTTAACACCATAGCCCTCAGAGACCTTCCAGTAGTTGTAACCCCCCCTTTCAGGTAGTTGTAACCCCCCCCCCCTTAGGATCATCCTGGTTACGCCTATGGTTTAAAAAATGACAATTGTTACATCACTACTTAGCGGTTCCCTTTGTAACACGGAATTCCAGTAGTGGACTTCGAAACGTTAAAAAATTAATTTTTTAGTAAAATTGTGGCTTATTTCCCATAGAAAATATTTAATTATTTTTTATAATTCGCATATTTTTAAACTTACCTATATTATTTTAGCAGTTTATTTTTGAAGTTTGTTTCCGTTTTAAAATTGTAATTTTTGTTCAGATTTTTACTCTTGGCTCTCAATTATGTTCAAAAATAAATTTAATTGGTGGAATATAACGGCTAAGTTCAATTTAAAAAATTTTACTACTTTCAAAAGTTCTTTTGATGATGTTTATGAGTTATCTTATCTCTTTGCGAACAACCGGTATTAAGGAGGACAATATTGGCTTTTATAAAAATATAAGTCCATTTCCTTCACTAGGTACTTCGGCACCGTAGCTTGACGTAAGATGCTTTATAAGAAACAGTTAGTGGAGTCACTGAAGGCGGATATGAGCTATTACCTCCGATTTCATTGAACCTCCATCGATTTGCATGAAAATTGGTGAGTGGTTAGAGGATATCTCAAGGAACAAAGGTGACATGGTGCCAACTTGCGCTTTTACGCTGGGGGTGGATGCCACCCCTTCTCGGGGGTGAAAATTATTTTATTAAAATTAACCCCATAATTCGATAGAGGGACAAATTTCAAGCAAAATTTCTTATATAAAGTTATTCAAATAAATCAAAACTTTTTGAGTTATTAAAGATCAAAGATTTTAATTTTTCTTGAGAAAAATGCATGTTTTTAACCAATTTTTCATCAATAACTCAAAAAGTGTAATTTTTTACAAAAAAGTTATGATTATCAAAATTAAAGCTAATAAAAATTGAAATAAACCTCTTACTAGAAAAACCTTTTAATGTTAACTAAAAGTGAGTTATAGGTAATTGAATGTATGTTTTTTTCGGCGAGTAAAAAACTCTAAGTATTCAAGCTGAAATAACGGGAAATTTATGCATTTTATAACATAAACTTAATAAATATTTGTCAAAGTACTTAAAAATATTTATCAAATGAGCTCCCGAACATGTTGATAGCGTTAAAATTTATGCTCCAAAATTTTTTCAAAATTTATCTTTTAAAAATTTTTCTAAAAAATGTTATTGTTTTTTTTTAATAACTCTTTTAATAACTTTTTAAAAACTGTTTGAAAGCTAATTCTAAGTGCTATTTAATAACGTTAAACCTAATCTTTTAAAAAATCCACAAGGAAAAGAAAAAGTTTTCCTGTAGTTGGCTGTATACCATCAATCACAAAATTGGAAAGAAATCCTTTGTAAAAGGTATAAAATTTTTTTATTAAAAATCCCTTAAAAGGGCTACATCACAACAAAACGTTTTCGATTTTTATAAAAAATCATCATCATTGTTCGATAAACTGGATGCTAGCTGAGCCACAAAAGAAAAATATCTGGGTAAAAACCCTTTACATAAAATATAGATGCCTTAAAAGTGCATACTTCAAGAAAAAGGCCTGTGATGGTCACATGGCAAACAGGATAATGCCCTAAGGTAAGGTATACAGGATTCCCAACACGTGGGATCCAAATTGAGTTGATCACATTTCAATGACTTAATGGCAACACGAAAACGTTTTGTTGTGATGTAGCCCTTTTAAGGGATTTTTAATAAAAAAAATTTATACCCTTTACAAAGGATTTCTTTCCAATTTTGTAATCTTTTAAATCCCTTACTTTTTTAAAAGCAAAAGGTTAAATGACCCATTTGCATGGTTCTTACAGCAAAATTTAAGATTTAAACGTTTCTATCTCGGTTATTTTTTACCCTATAGAAATAGTAAAACAGGTAAAATATTCGACACAGAAAAAACTAAAATTTGGTTATATATAATTTTTTACGTATATTGAGTATTCTTGGAGTTATTATCAAAAGAATATGAGAATTACAATAATTTTAAAAATCATGATTTTTTAAATTATATCTCTTTTTCAAAAATATGGATTCTAAACCCGTCAAAATTATCGAAAACATTAATTATACTAATATAAAAAAGTTCGTTTAAGGAATACCATAAATTTTAATTTTTGTGGAAATGGCGTATGTTTTATTTTTCACTTTTTCCTAAAAAATTCGAAAGGGTTCTTTTATTTTCATTATATCTTGCTTAATTTTGACGCTATTACCTTGTCCTGAAGCTCATTTGATAGGTATGGAGGAATGTATTCAATTTATTATTATCTTCAATTTCAGTAATAATAACTTTTTTGTCAAAGCTTATAGTTTTTAATTTATACGTGAAAAACCGATTTAAAACATGCATTTTTTTACGAAAAAATAAAATTTTTGGTCTTTAATAACTCAAAAAGTGTTGATTTATTTTAGTAACTTTATATAACAAATTTTGCTTATAATTTGTTCCTCTATCGACTTATGGTA